>NW_012267338.1:8465403-8557259 GCF_000151885.1 Dipodomys ordii
CCGCCCCGCACCGCGCCGGAGACCGTCGCCGGGCCCGGCCGGGTCCTCACGCTCCGGGAGGAACATGGGTAAGTCAGCATCTTCCCTCCCCCGGCGTCGCCTGACACGTTTCTTTCTTTCCCACCCCCGACTCTGTCTCCGCGTGCGGCAGGGTGGCCGGCGTTTCTCCCGCAAACTTGCCGGATGATGTTTCCCCGGCTCCCCGGGCGGGCGCGGGGTGGGGTGGCTCCCCAGCCCTCCCCCGGGGCAGCCGCGGCGCACGCGGAACGCATGCCGGGTCGCCGGGCTGGGCAGGGTCCCGAACCCGGGTGGAGCCGTGGTGCGGGCGGACCCGATCGCCGGGGCACCCCGGTCCTCGCCGCCCTTCCTCCATGCTTCCTGCCGGGGCCGGGTGTCCCCCGGAGCTGCCTGCTTTCCTGGGGGAGGAGGGGGAGCCCTCGCCTCCGGAGCCCGCTGCTCTCCAGGCCGCCCTCCGGCTGCGTCTCCCGGCGGAGGCCGGGTTCGAGGCCGGGGCTCGCCGAGACCACTGGGTGCAACTTCCCTTCCCCACGGGGCGACCTCTCCGCGGCGTGGGGACGAACGTCGGCTCCTGGGGCGGGGAAGTAGCCAGCAAGTAGTTTTGCCTGGGCGGCGTTTTCTTTTCCTTTCTTCTTTCTTTTTCATTTTTAACCACCTGCCCGGGAGTTCTCTTCCAGCCTCCGTCCTCCTCGCTGGACACGATGACTTGTCAGAGGCCGAGAGCGAAACGCCCAGCGGGATGGAGCCGCCGGCCGGCCGGCTGGCTGTTGAATTCCGGGGTTGGGGGACTGCCGTGTCCTCCCCATTCCTGTCCTGCACCCCTCTTCTTGGTGTCCTTCTCGGATCTGTGGGCTGGGTGCCGGAGACGGCCCCCGGCTGGCTACCTGATTGTTAGGGAATTCACAGGCTCCTTCTCCCTTCCCGGCGTCCCCTGCCTTCAGTCTGCATAATCTGATTTTAGTTCCATTGTGTTTCTAGTTTCCAGAAGCCGGTTGGAGAATGAGACATTAGATCAAATGTTTCCGGGAACTATCATTTTACGTTCAAAGAACGGTTTTTATTCTCCCTGGTGCAGGTGCTCTGCACTGACAACAGTGCTGTCATGGAATTAGAGCCCAAAGTTTCTTTTTGATCCGCAGCGGCGTGGAATGCCCTGCTCCGCTCACACGTCCCCCGGTTCGCCTCCACGGCTGTCCTCCCTTTCTCCCCCTCTGATCTGGCTCCGCTGGCGTCTGTCCATGCCGACTTTCCCCACTCCTTCTGTGGGAGTGATTGGAAGCTTTGAGATGAGCTGTCAGTACTGCGCTCAGCACTTCCAGAGTTGGGTTGTGGCAAGTCAGAACCTCCAAGGAAGCCATCTAGAGCATCTAGAGCTTCCTGGGAAAGGAAATGCTCCCAGCTCTGATTCAGACCCTTTGGTTGCTTCGGAGGGGTTTGGAGGAGGAGGTGGTAGGAAGGCAAAAAATGTTAAAAAATAATAATAATAAAAATCCAGGGCCCTGAATTTTGTTTTCAATATTTCTCTTTTCATGTGAGTATTTACTGATAGGCAAACAGATTTCTGTACAGACAGGATGGCCCCTTTGTATGTGCCCCCCACCCTTCCCCTAGGACTGGGGTTCCTAATGAATTATTAAATTAGATTATTGAGCATGCTGTGTCTTTGAACATGCACAGATTTCCTAATTACAGGTCACCAATTGGGCTTGTAAGATACATTATTTTTTCGAGGTGAGCTTAAAAAATCCATTAAAATTTTTACCTTAATGTTGAATCAATATTTAAGAGAAAAACTCTTTAACTATTGTTATAAAACTAGTGAATAAAATACCTAAAATAAATGAAATTACTATTTAAAACTCATGCTGAATAGTTTGATTTTTTTTTAAAGGTCAAAATAGAAACCCATCTAATTTTCAAGTTCTCCGAAACTCTGCTTAGAATAATCTCTCTTTCCTTATAGTACTCTGTGTACCTTCTTAGAAACCTTTTGGCACTTACATAATATACCTCTTAATGGAATTGTTTATGTGTTGTGCATTTCATCTGAATTTTAGAAGATTAAGTTTAAGCCTTAAGTTTTGTATTTCTTCCAGTGCTTTGCGAATAGTAGGTATTTATAAGTCTTTAATTCTTTAAAGTAGCTATTTTGAACCTCTGAAGAAATATTTGGGTTGGTAAATGTTATAAGGATGTAGAAACAGGGAAAAGGGAAGAGTGATTAGAATATGGCCTTTCTTTCCTCCCCTCCCCCAAGCCCTTCAGAATATGGCCTTTCTTGAAAACACACACATGCACACACGCACACACACACACACACACCCCACCCCACATTGAGGGTTTGGGGTCAACCTCAGCAAGCCATTTCTTTTTGAACTTCACCTACTATTTCAAAGGTGGTTTGGGGTAATGACAAGCACATACATACCATAATGTAAAAGTGAAACCTTGTAGATAATTTTATATGTGGGTCAAGGAAGTTGTTAAGACAGTTTATAGGATGTACTCATTGATAATGGTAGGGAAAATCTCTCTTAAATCTGCTATCAAACTAAATACTTTAAAAATATATATCCTTATAGCAACAATTTTCTCCATAAGAAAATGAAGGCAAATTCCTTTATATCCACAGCTATTATTTATATATATTTAATCATAAGTTCAATGTTTATTATTTATTGTCATCTATGTATAGTGTACTGTGGGAAGACAAAGATGAATATAACATTGATGTTTCAAGTTTCTTATAGTCTTTTTTTATTTTTGCCAGTACTAGGACTTAAACTCAAGCCCTGAGCTGTGTCCTTTAGCTTTTTCATTCAAGGATGGAACTCTACCACTTGAGCCACACCACACCTTCTGGCCTTGTGGTGATTAGTTGAAGATACAAGTTTTAGGGACTTTCCTGCCTGAGGAATCTTCAAACTTTGATCTTCAGATCTCAGTCTCCTAAGTAACTAACTAGGAGTACAGGCATAAACTAGCAATATTGGCTTGTTCCTTATCATCTTAAATAGGAACAATGTGTCACACATAACTAATGTGGAAATAGATATATAAATTAGGTAAAAGACCTTTATGTGTGTTATAGATTCTGGTGCTAGAAAGAAGATTTTAGAGAATTGTTGCTAGTTGAGCCAAAGGTCAGTTAAGCTTCTGAAAGATGAGACTGTTGAATAGAATTGGGGGTAGGCAGAGCCAAATTATGAAAATAGCCCAGATGCCCTTCAGTGGATGTATGGGTCAAGAAAATGTGGTTTGTGTATATGTATGTGTGTGTATGTGTGTGTGTGTGTGTGTGTGTGTGTGTGTGTGTGTGTATATATATATACACACACACACACAGTTATGTGTGTATGTATATATTCTTATTCATCAGGAAAAAATGATACATCATTTGCAAGGAAATGTATGTACCTGGGGAAAAATGATGCTATGTAAAGTAAGTCAGGCTCATATGTGGAAGTTAGATCTGAATTATAAGTATCTATGTAAAGATATACAGGGTTATATGCATATATACCGAAACATATTAATTAGAGCATGGTATGTGTAGGGGAGGATTCCAGTGGTGTAACTCTCTTCATTAACTATCTTACAGTTTAACAACATAAATACCAGAAAGCTGAAATTCATGGTAAGGAAGTGAAGTCAAGGGGAGAGAGGGAGATGACTGGAGAGAGGAAGAATGGACAAACACAATCATAACGTTCAAGCTATATATGTGAAAATGGAGGGGATGGATGGGATTGGGAAAGATGGGGAGAATTATGAAAAGGGGTGACAGTGATCAAGATGTGTTGTCCTCATGAACGGATATGTTGAATTGAATCTCCTCTGTTTGACTACTTGAAAATAATATTCTTTTTTCAAAGAATTGGGGTAGGGTGGAATGGGAGGAAGAAATGACATACATGAAGATAGGAAACCTTTGAGTTTCTCAGATAGCCATGTTTGGCTAGAGCAAATAATAGGTAACATGAAAAACTTTGAATAGATAATTATCAGAAAATGGAAGTTAGAAGAAGGATTTGGACTTGACTTGTTGTGGAGGGACCATTAGATATTTCTATGTAGTAAAATGTTACATTTCATAGGGAATGACAGGCTCTTTTCTGGCTTGAGAATAATTTGTAGTTTCATCATAGTGTTTCACATTTCTTTGACATTCTACTTTCTTATATCCTTATGACTTCAGATAGTGCAGTTTTTATTTTTGTAATATCTGTCATTGGGGATTATGTTTCAACATGAGTTTTGAAGGAAGCAGTCAAGCCATAGCAGCTGTAGAGTCTTTTGATTCTAAAATTATGTGATTGTTTGAAATTGAAGTTTGAACTACTTGGTATGACTAATGTCTCATGGCCATTTTCTTTAGTGCTGAATGATAATTTCTACTTGAGGGAACAACTTATGGGCTTGGAACAATTTGTTAGCTTTGTTGAAACAAGAGGCCTAAGAAAGCCAGTTCTTACATTGGCTTCCATAGGGATGCTAGAGGAATATAATTCACTACATCTATTTAGACAATTGTTACTAGAAGCATTCCAGAAGTTAAAAGCAAGTACTAGGATGGTGATAAACGAGAGTGATTACATTAAGCTAGTAGCTATGATTCCAAAGTGGTTTTCTTCACAATGATTTTAAACATATATCACATATGTGTGCATGTTCATACATATATGCGTACTACACTTTTGTATTTAGCATATTATTAGACATCTGTGCTTGTGTAATTAATTCAAACCTATTGAGTTCAAACTGAATTTATTGTACATTTTTTATAATGTTAACTAGAAGAAGCTGCCAATGTTTAGCCAAAAGTCCTTTTCCCTATAAGCCTTGATTTGTGGTGGTTGTCAGCTTCCTGAGACGCAGCAATCTATTGTAGTATTACCACTATACAAGCATAATCATCTTATGAGCACAAATGATAGTAAAATGTAGTAATTAAGTAATGATGGTTTGAATGTGAATACTGTTCTTAACAAAACATATACCATGTATTTTTCAATAATATCTGTTTTAATAACTCACATTAATATCTCCAAAAGTTTAATAATTCTGGTTCGTAGGCCAATATAGGAGTCTCCAATACTCCACTGAGTTAATAATTGCCATTTAAGAACTGTTGGTGTTAGCTAACACTACACTTTATACATTGTTTAGAATAATTTAATCATTTCAACAGTTCTATGAATTGGTCAACACTTCTTGGTTTACTGATTTAAAGAATTTAAATCTGTCCAAGAGAACAGAACAATCTAAAACCCTGATTTAAAATAGTGTTTTTTTTAGGGTTTTAGCTTGATTAAGAACTTCTGGAGAGTTTGTTTTTAAAAACATCACTGGGCTACCTTCACATTCTGATTTAGTAGTGTGGGGTGGGTTGTGGATGTTAGAGACATTTCTGGTGATATGGCACTGGGAATACACCCATCAAGCAGAGGCTGGCAGACTTGTTCTCTAAAGGGCCAGATGGGAAATATTTAGGCTTTGTGGGCTAAGAGGCAGAATCAAGGGTATGACAGTGGCAAGAAAAAAAATATATATGATAAAAACAGATACCTACAATTTTTGAGCGGAATTTAAAATGTGGCAACATTAATTGAACACAGATTATTATAATACAGAGTGAAAAGACTGAAATTCTGTTGTGATACTACTTCACCTGATGGTGGTTCAGTGGTACTCTGCCATGGGAATGGATTTAGGTGTTTATTTGTTCATGCAGGTCTCTAATGCAGTTTTATGAGTTTCATTTTTGAAATATTTTTTCCCACACAGCTAGTTAGTGTCAATTGTGTGCGTACGTATGTTTTTGGTGATGTTGAATATTGAACCCAGGGCCTCATGTAAACTAGATAAGCACTGTACTACTGAGCTATAGCCATAAGCCTGCACATGGGTTTAATGAGCCTATTTTCTGTATAAAAGCATTTGTAGAATCCTTTTATAGTCTTCTGGTATTTGCCATTTTGCCTGCAGATTAACCACTTCGTGAAGTGACATTTAAGATATTCCATTGTCTGGTGGTTATCTATTAATACTTTTGAAGGCTCTGTGGGAGTGCCTCAGTTGGATAATTAAATGAATTTTGAAATATGGAAATTTCCTTTGTACTTGTAGGGAGATCTGAAAAGCAACTATTGCAACTCTAGTTGCAACTTGCAAACCATATCTGTTAAAATTTTGTTATGTGCATGGATAAGAATATTTAACTTTTGATGATGCAGGCAGTATGTAGATCAGTTGTAGTATCTGATTTGGACAGTTATCAAAGTGTGTTTATTGCAGTGTTGTACACATTTCTGGAATTTCTCGTATAAAGGCTGATTTTGCTTTGGCTTTTAAGCCAGATCCATTAGGAAACATCAAATGTACAGCAAAGGCTAATTTTGAAAGATATTTATTGTTGATCATACTGTTTGAAGGAAATTTTTTTTCCAGAAATTTCATTTGTGCCCTGAGCCTTCAGGCATCTGGGTGATAAGGCAAGTCAGGATATTGTTTTTATTTCTGGTGGAGATGCTCTGAGAGAGCGGATGGAGTTCACTGGTGATAGGACGGGTTCAATGACACACGATAGATTAAAATATGTTCCCCATAGAAAAACCCTGTTGATGAAGAACCCTAGGCTTTTTACAAACCTTAGATGTGAAACACCTTCCTTTTTCACACACTTTGTTCTTCCAGACTTCTACTCCTCCTTACAGACTTTTGCCACTTCAGTTTTAACATATTTTAGCAGAGTTTAATTCAGGTTATATATAATTAGTACTTTCTGAACTTTGAAGATATTTTTGTTGTTATTGCCTTTGTGGACTCCCTGCATAGAGGCAGACTCTTCAGGCATTTGGAATTGACTTCTTGAAAAAGCAATGGCACTATCTCACTAGTATCTGTCAATGAACCAAGAGCTAAGGAAGGTCAGATAGGGTGCTGCATACCTGCAGTTGAAATTCCCAGTGGGCAGCAATCTGCAGATTCACAGGTTAGTGAGATTCCATCTGAGTAAATAAGCTGTATATAGTGGCCCAGGTCTTTATTTCCAGCCATGCAGAAGGAATGGGTAGGAGGACCAAGGCTAGCCCCTTCTGGCAAACAGTATCTGAAAAATAACTCAAGGAAAACAGTTGGGGATATGGCTCAAGTCGAGGAGACCTAGCAAGTACTTAGCAAGTCTGAGGTCCTGATTTCCAATCTCTGATTAGCCTTTAAAAACCTTGAAAGAATCTTTAAAAATCTTTGCCTTCTCTTTAAATTTTAATCTGTACCTCAAGTAGTTAGTGTCATTGCAGACAATTCCTTTTTTTTTTTTTAAATTTTAACCTAGTTTATTGATGTGGCACTAAGGAATCAAACCCCAGGGCCTCATGCATACTAGGCAAACACTACCTCTAAGCCAAATTCCTAGCCTCCTTGTGAGGTCTGTTGTTTTTGTTTTTGTTTTGACATGTATAGCTCAGGCAATTCTCCTATCTCAAGTGCCGGGATTATAGGTATGTGTGATCATCCTCAGCTGAAAGGCCATAGCCTTTATTTGTAAGTGTATATTTCTAGTCAGTACAATTTAATTCACCATGGATGATAGCTTTTTGTGTGTGCTTGGATAATAAATGAACCATTCAGAAACCTAGTTTTCAGGTTTGTTTTCACTTTGTGAAGACCTTCTGTGGGGTGAGATAATTTTTAAAAATTACAATATTTCTCTGATGACTGCTTTCCTATGAGTAAAACATTGATGAATGTTTAGTCTGGTAATAACTATGTACGTTGTATTTTTCTAATATGATGTAGTGGTCATTGTATAATGAAATAACTTTCCATCCAACCCAGTAACAAAATAGTCCACACAGACTTCAAATGACTTGAAAACATGACATTTGAAGTCAAGACAGTCCTTAATTTATACTGGAGTTATAAATTAAATGTAAGTTGAAAACGTCACAAGTCAAAAATGCATATAAATAACTTCCTGACTATGGTAACAACACAGTACATTGTAGGTGATCTCTTGACATTTGCAATCTTTTGGCTGATTAAAAGTGACTGCTCACTGCCCAGCTTGAAGAGTATTACTGTATTATACTAACATTTACTAGATACAATTTTGGAAGATGAATTCAACTGAATGAATGCCTATTGGTTTTGTACTATGATAAAGCTGAAAGATCATAAGTTGGGACCATGCGTACACTTTTCTTGCTTTGACCTGCTAGTCACAATGAAACACTCACTTCTGAGTAGTCCCAAGATTGGGTTTCCTTGGGCCCAGCTTCCTACATGGCAGAATTGGTGGAAGTAGAGTAGGGATACTTTCTTTCAGACTGGGCAAGTGCACACATTTGCCATAGGCAAGCTCATGGCAAGAATTCATTCAAGTAAGTGGATGGCTGGAAAAATTCTATACCTTTTCTGTCTTCTCTTATGTCTTACAAAGTTGACTTAGCAATACTATACTAATATTCACTAATACTCCGTGTCTGAATTATGGAGGTATCTGAATTTGTAGTTCATGGGAGATTTCTGTTACTGTTGCTGAAACAGTACGTGCTAATTGTATTGCCAGTGGTTTTGTAGTCAAGTTGTATTGTTGCTTTTGAAAAAGTGATTTTTTGTTTGTTTGTTTTGTGCCAGTCCTAGGTCTTGGAACTAGCACTGTACCACTTGAGCCATAGCTCCATCATTTCCAGCTTTTTGGTAGTTAATTGGAGATAAGTCTCGCAGACTTTCTTGCTGGGGCTGGCTTTGAATCATGATCCTCCATATCTCAGACTCCTGATTAGGTAGGATTGTTTTTAAAATTAAGAAGAAAAAATTACCACATGCAACTAGTCCTCTCAGCTAACTACCTATGATGGTTAACTAATCATGGTTAACCTGAATTTTCAGTTGTCCAGAATGATATAAGAATTTTGAGGCAATGAGAAGAGGAGGGAAGGAGAGGAAGAGGAAGGAGAGATAAATCTGCTTTTCCATAACTTGTATATTATATATTATCACCTTTGACAAGTTACTTAAGTTTTTAATAGTACCATTTCATACGGATACTGTGAAGATAGTATCACTAGGATTGTGAAACAAAGTTAAAAATAGATTTCTAATAGAGGGGAGAAGCTTATTTCAGGAAGAACTAATACTAATTATAATTTGAAAATTTTGAAGCCCCGTTATTTGGTAAGGACTATATTGTTTCAAACTAAGATCTGCTGTGTTTTTCCTTTCCTTATTTTTTGACCTTTGAGCATTAAGTACATTTTCTAGGGAAAATAGTGGTATGGCATTTCAGAAGGTCATCAGAATGCAACTGGACTGATAAATTATTTCTAAGGAGTACTTCTTATATTCTAGGAAGTATTTTTACTAACATGAGAATTACATAGAATTCTTCAAAATTATATATGAAGGGATTGTACAGAATGATGGTATGGAACATTAAGTTTGTCATTTAAATTCTAAATTTTTATGATTACATAAACATTACATAAAATTATTTTGAGCAGTTCAACTAACTAGTAATTTCCCTTAATTTGTGATGTGATTACTTTTTTCCATAGGACAAAACAAAACTGAAATTGTACTTTTATTTTAAAAGATTCCTTTCAAAGCTGTGAGAAACACAATTCCCCTTCCGAGAATTTGTCCGGTTTTAAAAGATATTTCTTTTAATGCTTCTTTTTTGAAGAAGGAATATTAAATTGTCCTTTTATTTTTAAGAAATTTTGTTCTCATACATTAGTTGTACAACGGGTGTGTGATTGAGATGTTTCTGTACATGCTTATAGTGTACCCCACAATCTCGCTCTTTCTGTCATTTCCCCTTTTGAAAAATACTCCCATTTAAAGATTCCTCCAATAATTCCATTTTAAAAGATGTAACTGAGCCGGGCACTGGTGGCTCATGCCTGTAATCCTAGCTACACTGGAGGCTGAGATCTGAGGATCACAGTTCAAAGCCAGCCCAGGCAGGAAAGTTCATGAGACTCATCTCCAATTAACCACCAGAAAAACTGAAGTGGCGCTCTGGCTCAAGTGGTAAAACACTAGCCTTGAGCTGAAGAGCTGAGGGGTAGCACCCAGGCCCAGAGTTCAAGCCCCAGGATCAAAAAAAAAAAAAAAGATATAATTGATCATTATTTAAAAATCAAACATTAGTGAGATATACATGTTTATTTGCACTCATAAAATTATGAGCTATATCCAGGCAAAATACAAAATCAGAATAAAGAAAAAATTTGCATGGCTGGACTGAATTCCTTTTCGTTGCAAAAATGCATTGTGGGGTAAGGCTAGTGTGATAGTAAGCAGAAATGAACGAATAACAGCTGCCCACTGTGCCACATTTCTGGCTTTTATTATGGTTTATATAAGCACTGTGAGTCAAATGAGGAACTCTAGACAAGATTAACCATACTAGGCATTTCTGCAAGTGACAGAATAAGTAGAGCAGGTTGTCACGTTTTCCACTTTTGAGAAGCTCAAATTCTACTGTAGGTAAGAAAGAAATAATATGAAAGAAATGAGTAGTAGAAACAGAAAAGGCTGTAATTTTAATTCCCCAAAGAGAAAACACAGACTTAAGAATTTGAATGAGAGTATAGGTTGTTATTTAATCTTTCCGCACCTACTACAGCTTCTTCAGCACGAATAAGCGCTTATTACATGCAAGGATCTTCAGGCTTTCTCTAGAATTTGTCTACTTGCTGAATTAAACAGCCAAAGCTAGAGAAGCTGTTCAGCACTGTATTATCCTTCTGATAGTATGGTGGGGACTGCTATATTTTATTGTTTTGTTTTTGTTTCTTTTTTAGTTCACATATTCAGGCATATAGGTAGTTGTTACCTAGTACAACTAGAGAGCGTGATTGGATAAATTCATTCTTAAGAGCAAAACACAGTTTTTGCTTTGTAATCTGCACAAGCTATGTGTCTTTGAAAACATAGGTTTGGATTTACCACAGTTCAGGTGCTTGTTTCCAGGCTACCTATGCAGTTTCTGATTTCATTAGTTAAAATGTAGAGAATAATACTTACTTCACAGGAAAGTTAAAGACATTACACAAAGCAGTGTTCCTGAAGGTACTAATTTACATTTCCAAAGCTAAAAATATAATCAGTTTTGAAAAACTTTTATCTTGTACTCCGAAATAAAGGCAAAGAATATAATACTTTGTATTGTACAACTTTTATCAAGCCAAGAGGTGTATATTGTTCTGCAGCAGATTTTCCAAAGACACAACATTCACAGTCTTCTTGCACCAGTTTATCTTCTAGAACTTGTGTGTCCTCTCTTTCTCCCTCTCCCCCCCCCCCCATCGGTCAATACTTCTAGTCTTTACATCTTCCCAAGACAGTCTCTAGGTAAGTGAGTTAAGGAACCTTCAGGAATTAAGATGATGCCCCATCCCCAGCTATTGAATCATCCCAAGAATCATTCCTAACCTTTGAGACTGTATCCAGGGCCACACCGTATGGAAAAGAGATAAACCATCAGCCATCCTCAATTTCTGTTGTGAAAAATTCCTGGTTAACAGAATCTATGAGCATTGCAGAATGGCCTTTGGCTCCTGGGAATAAGTTTGAGGTGATATGTTATATAATAACAGTAATTGGAACAGTTACCTAAATGTTAACATATTCTCAGTAAGAAACAGATTGCCATTAAAATTCATCAAAGCGAAGAACTACCTGCTGAATAAATGTTTACTGAGTTTTTCTCTAGCTTCAAATGAAGGGAGTCTAAGTAGCTTAGGCCTAGCCTTCTTTTGCCTAGTACATAGCATTCATTATTTTGGTTTTGTTTTTTTTTAATTTTTTATTATTATGACAACAATTCCCTTGAGGAGCAATTAGTTGACTTTCTTAACAGCCAGGGCAGAAATAGGCATGTTGAAACATTACTGCAAGTTTCACCATAGTTTTATGATGCTGCTAGTTTGGCAAAGGAAAAAGTGTCACTCGATACTCTTAGATGTATAAATTAAAGTTTATACATTTTTATTGGGCTAGTAAAACTTTTTAGGAACAAAAAGGTATCTATGTTGGTCCCCTCCCCCAACCGAAAATCTTACTGTGCGCAAAAATCTTAGGGCTATAGCCTTATGTCAATATATGGGAAAATTTGTTTTTAAAGCGTATCTTTCCTGTTGCTTTCTGGAAGCTGGTGGGATTTTTTTCTGTGTTGATTGCTACTGAGTGAAATACTCTGTCACAAATGTACCAAGGGATTTCAGTTATATGCTGAGATTTTTTTTTCAAATAACAATTCTAATCATTTTTTTAAAATTAAGGTCATTACCATGATAAAAGTAATCAAGGCTGTAATCACATTTAGGTTGCTTATGCCTTGAGGCTTTTTTGGTGTGTGTGTGTGTGTGTGTGTGTGTGTGTGTGTGTGTGTGTGTGTGTGTGAATTATAAATGTAATTATATGTATAATTGTGTACACATAAGCTATTGGTGAGAGGACACATGAGAAACTGCTAACATTGCTTCTAGGAGTTAGATAGGGAAAAGTAATTCTTACCAAAATAAAATGAAAACTAAAAAGAAAAATTATTGGTATATATTGTGAGCAAGGGAGGCTTGAGGTATGCTATACCCATCTTGGTTTCTTTAGCATTGGCTAGAGTGGTTGGTGATTGGTAGGCACTTCATTCATATTGGGGAAAAAAAGAAATGTGAGTAAATTTTAAGTTACCATAATTTATCAGTTATTTTATGCGTAGCATACCTTATTTTTTCTAGGAGGTCTGTTTATATTTGTGTATCAGTTTAGGTCTAAGCAGAAGACTATTGATACAATATGTATATATATATTGACTGAGGGAGTGGTGATTTTGACAGGAAATATGCCTTCTGTTTGTTGCTCACACAGCATTTTAGTGCTCTTTCCCCAGTCTCGAATCTCAATTTGGCAATGCTGTATGCAGCCTGATGTTACCTTACATATGTACAAGGTTGTACCCTAGGGAAGGACTCTAAAATTATAACACTGGAAGCATATATAGGTTGCTGGCACATCTGCCAAGCCAATATTGCCCTTAAACCCCACCCCACCCCACCCAATACATCATATGCTAGAATTAAACAAATCCTCCTTAGGGAAGAAATAGGCATCTCAGAGCTTATTACCTTGAAAATAAGCCAAAAATAAATCTCTAAGAAGAAAAGGGGGACTTTTTTTTTTTGACACTGGAATATCTCCAGGGCGAGAGGCTTATCTTTATTATAACTTATCAATTTCCTTTGCTCAGAAAAATCCCAACTTTATAGGA
Source organism: Dipodomys ordii (assembly GCF_000151885.1). Classification (NCBI taxonomy): domain Eukaryota; kingdom Metazoa; phylum Chordata; class Mammalia; order Rodentia; family Heteromyidae; genus Dipodomys; species Dipodomys ordii. The sequence continues at coordinate 8,478,701 of NW_012267338.1, forward strand.
ATGCCAAGAAGTCTAGGGAAAATTGTCTTCCTACACAGTAATTTAAACAGGGGACATTTATGGTAAAGCGTTTAAGCAATAATAGAACGAATATGAAAAGCGAACAGCAAACTATAAAGGGTAATCTAGGCCTGAGGGAATATGTCCAAGGAAGGAGAAATTCCTTGGAAAGGCAGGTTTTGACTGAAATAGTTCCAACTCAAGATAGCAGAGGAGTCCATTGGGTTGCCCAGGCTAGAGATGAACCACTGGTGTTGGACCTGCATGAACATTGCTTTGGAGAGCAAGTTGGCAGACAGTGCTGGGAGGGCACACAGAGAGTTGGACATACAGAGGAAGTTGAGGCTCTCGGGAAGAGACTGCTAGAACTCCACCACTAGAGAGTCTTCAGGAATGGAACACATTTCTGTGTACAGTTTAAGTCAGAATGGCCATGGGTGGCCCTATAAGTCCACTGGTATGCATATTTACAAAGATAAGGAAGTGGTGTGGGAAACAGTGACTTGATATTATTTTTCTCTACAGAACTGCTATCTGAGTTGAAGGGGGCTCAGGGGGATGGGTAGTGAAAGTCATGACTTAATGGCACTGGAGAAAATCATGTAGGTTGAACAGGAAGGAGATCAACTTTCTAGCCATTATCCTCGATAGACAAAGCTTTAATCAGACCGTCTACAAAGGGAAAATACCTAGAGTCCAACTGTATTTTTACAGATCAGTCTCTAAGAGTGAATCGAGCTGAGGGACAAATTAGGATAACTGATGTAATCTATTGCTTGGATTTTACTTTTTTTTTTTTTTTGGTTCAGTCATGGGGCTTGAACTCAGCCCCTGGGCATTGCCCCTGAGCTCAAGGCTAACATTGTGTCACTTTCAGCCACAGGACCACTTCTGGCTTTCTAGTGGTTAATTGGAGGTAAGAGTCTCAGGACTTTCCTTGGAGTTTATTTTGATAAGCATCATGTTATAGGGTCATATGCACATAGCTATTGAGGCCTTGTGATCTTCTCCTAAGAATATCCTCCTTAGTTCTCACTTTGTGAATGTTTAGACTGCTATTTAATTAATCATGCCCAAGTGTAATTATTTGTCTTTTACTGTCCATTGGGTTTGCTTGTAGATTTATAGGCACATTCTAATTATTACAAATGAGGGAAACCATGCAGCCTGTGTTTTTTGGGGTCTGGCTTACTTCACTTAGTATAATTTTTTCTAGGTCTTTGCGTTTCCTTATGAATGGGGCAATACCATTCTTTATAATGGAAGCATAGAATTCATATATATATATATATATATATATAATTTCCTTGGTCCATTTGTCCACTGAGGGGCATTGGGGTTGATTCCATATCTTAACAGTGGTAGACAATGCTCCAGTGACCATGGTCGTGCTGGGGGCTTTAGTGTAGTCTGGTTTGTGGTCAGTTGAACAGAGGTTTTTTGTTTATTTTTTGGAACGGGTGCAAGGGTTTTTTTTTTCCCTTCCCTTTTCCCTTGGTTTTTTTTCCCTTCTGTCACTGTTTTTGACTCTGTCCCCTTAGTCTTGTATATAAGCTTATCTGATTTGGGGAGTGGAAGGGGAGGTACAGAAATGATGAACCAATTTACCAGTAAAACCCACTAGACACTGTGTTGGAAATGAACCATACAACTTGGGGGGAAGTGGGGGAACTGGGAGGGATCGAAGAAGGGGCTGAGACTGTTCCAAAGGAAACGTACTTATTACCTGACCTATGTAACTGTAATCCCTCTGTACCTCACCTTTACAATAAAATTTTAAAAATTAAACCATAAAAAGAGTCTCAGAATTTTCCTGGCCGACTTCAGACCGCATTCCTTATATTTCAGTCTCCTGTATGGCTAAGATTCCAGGCATGAGCCCCCAACATGCAGCTCATTACCTTTCTTTAGTTACACACAGAGAGATTTTATTTTCACACATGTTTACAATAAGCTCCAATCATTCGCACCTCTGTCTCTCTTCTTACCCTCCTTCCCAAGCATATTTCAACCATATCATTGTTCAAAATACCTTTCAAAATTATTTACCCTCTATATACTTTTGGTGTATAATAGATTTTTTTATAATAGCTTTATGTTACATTTCTTGTTTAATTTCTAACTTTAATTTTTGTTGGAATTCTCATATTTTATCGTGACTCTAAAATTGCTTTTTGATTTCCTTAGCAGTACCTTGGATAGTATTTCTTTTTGGACTCATAAGTGTTAGTAAGGCCAGTATTATTTTTAATAGGTTTTTAGAATTCTTAATGTTTTGCTTTTAAAACTCATCTATCACATTTTATGACTCTTTGTCCCTGTCACTTTTCTCTGCTTGGCATTTTATTACCCAGAAAAGTTGGTGTTGGCTACAAATTTATAACTTTCATTGTTTATTAGATTACAGAATATGATTGTTTTACATCAATCTCTCTCTTAATGAAATAGTTCTCTGTGTTTCTTCTACCCCATTTATTTAAGCTTTATATGTCAGTCTTCAACGCGTCATAATAAAATCTTACCAAGTATGATATTTTCCCCCATCTTTTTTGTGGGTTTTTTATTTGTTTGTTTTTGTTAGCTTGAATATGGTCTAATAAAGAATTTCTTTTGGTGGTGATGGTACTGGGGTTTGAATTTTGGGCTTCACATTTGCCAAACAGTTGCTGCTCTAATACTTGAGCCATGCCCTCGCCAGCTCTTGTTCTGATTTTTTTTTTTTTGTTATTTGAGACTTTAAAGCTCAAAGTAAAAACTACCCCCAGACATTCTCTTTTAACTTACCTCACTTTTGAAAATGCCCATAATTTAAGGGCTTCTCTTCTTAAAATTTTATTTTTTCTTCTTGTCTGGTTTTTCTCCACTGTCTTCTATGTCCTGGAATCTGGGACAGAACTTGGAGGGAAGATATCTTTTACCATTGAATCCTAAGTGTCAGAAGTAATCATCACAGGCATGTACTCGAGTAGTACATATCCACTCCGGGAGGAATGGATGTGCACTGCTAAGATGGTAATCCAAGATCAACTTATTAATAATCTTGAGGGCTGAGGAGAGTGTAAGACTTAAGACACACAGGAAATGAGAGATTGAAAACATTAGGAATAAGGCATTGTTCTGAAAGAATTCTGGTGATAGACTACTGATAGCTGTGAGGTTTTAGTTTGGGTTTATAGGAACCTGACAGGTACAAGGAGCTAGAACTAGGCAAATGTATTTCAAGTAGTTCCTTCTGTGTTGAGAGAGTTATTGTGAATGTAATTAACTTACCTGTACAGAGTGAAGTTTGAAAGCACATAGTTTTTACTTGCTAGCATCTTTTAGAGCTACTCTTTTTTGTAGAGGTCATTCAAACAATTCTTCAACATGGAGCTATTTGATGCATTACATTTTGACCAACATTATTCTAGTTTAGTACTTGGTTTCCTTTTAAAAATGTTTTAACATGCCCTGCACCGGAATGGCTCAGCCACTTAGGAGGCTGAGATCTTAGGATAGAGGTTTGAAACCAGCCTGAGCAAGAATGTCCATGAAACTTTTTATTTCCAAAAAATCTGGAAGGTAGAGCCTGTGGCTCAAGAGCACTAGCCTTGAACAAAAAGGAAAGAAAAAAACTCAGAGCCCTAAGTTTAAACTACTGGACTCAAATACACACACGCACGTGCATACATACATACATACACACACACACACACAAACACACACATCCAGTAATATATACAGTAGAATATTCTTCACTTTCAAATGTAAACCATGGTTAATATGGAAAAAATGTTGAAGGAAATGTAAAGCCAGTATATTTAATGATAGTGATGATCTTACATATTTCTAGTCAAGTTACTTGAATATTATTTAAAAAGTCTCATTTTCCTATCCATTTGTCTTCAATCAGTATTTTAAAAAGGGTCTAATAACTGTAAAATTTTTACACTTATTAAAACTGTTGTTACAATAAACAGTTCTCAGTAAAAATTAATTTGAGTTTCTAGTTTATAGAGGAGAGAGGTTGAAATAAAGAGGCTGATGTCAAATGGCATATACAGTTGATTATAAGAGAAAAAAGGGTTAGGAAGGTTATTTGTAAAGTCCAGCAGGAAAGTACAACTGTTATTTTGTCTTTAACAGAATGATAGCAGCTGGCAGGTTGGGGTTATCAGAAGTTGCAGTCCAATTTCATCCTAATGTAAGAAGGTCTAAAATGTGGCAGTGTCCAAGATGAGTGCGTAGATGAAGGAGTAATGCGTAGGAGGGAAGGTGGCATGTGTAGCACCACGACCCTCATCCTCATTCTCTGACCATTCAGTCAGAGAAGGTCTGTGAATAGCTGTGGGAAGGACAGAGAGCGAGGAACTGATGAAGAACCAGAATGAATGTTAAGACTATGTTTAGAAGCTAAGAACAAGTTCATGGACCTTGGGAGAGTCCATTGCTGCAGCAGGCAGTAAGATTGAGAAGGCTTTGGCTTTGCCAAGGCATTCAAGGCCTTTGCCTGAGAAATTTTGATATTTTAGAGGACTTGGTTACATTGTAGCTTTAGCTAGAAGCAACTAACTGGTTACTAAGTAGCAGACTCAAGTAATGACCCAAAGTCAACTTTCCCTTAGTCCTTTGAAGATGTCAAGACAAATTGTCTTATAAGAGGAGAGAGTAATACTTTCCCAGCTGGGGTATGACTCAGTAGTATAGCAATTGTTTAGTATGTCCAAGACCTGGGTTTTGATCACTACCACTGCAAAAATTGAGACTAACGAATATATTTGTTACTGAAACATCTCAAGGAAATTTATCCATTTCTTTCTCTCTTTACTGCCACACTAAAGAGATACTGGCTTACATGAAAAATAATTTGGGTGGTAAGGATTCACAACTGAGACTCTCATAGTTTGATCACATCCAAAAATAATAACCAGGTTCAGAGAACCACTGGAGATTTAATCCTGGGAATTATCGGCTGCAGTGTTAACATACATCATTTAAAATAGTGATCCAGGTTGATCTCAAGCACAAGTGATCCTCCTACCTCAGCTTCTCAAGCACATCCTATAGCATGAACCCTTTTTTTTTAGTTAATTAATTTCATAATTATTCCTGTCCTGGTGAGAAGTAAGGGCAGTTGATGAGTGAAGAAGAAGTGTCATTGGATGAAAAATTGCTCCATGAGAAAGCACTCCTGACTCAGTTCTTCTCTTTTCTAGTATGGTCTTTATACAAGTTATAATAATTCCTGTACACTTAAGATGCACAGATTTTGAATGCATTGTTAGGTATTTGACAAATGTACTCACGGTATCAATACTCCAGTTACATTACATAAAGGTTTAAGTGCTGACCTCTTAGTGAGTTTAACATGTTCAGTATCTGATTTGTGTTCAGTTGTCTCTGGATGAAGAACTTAAGGAACTTTGTTCTAAACGTTTTCTCATCATTAATAGGCAAATCACTTTCCATAAAGAAACATTTTTTTTCCTGACTAGGATATTTTTTTTTGTTTATGATCATTATTAGGTAGTTGTATAAAGGAGTTACAGGGTTGGAAAAGTGGCTCGGTGGTAGAGCGCTTGCCTTGCATACATGAGGCCCTGGGTTCGATTCCTCAGCACCACATAAGCAAAAAGAAAAAAGCCAGAAGTGGTGCTGTGGCTCAAGTGGTAGAGTGCTAGCCTTGAGCTGAAGAGCTGAGGGACAGTGCCCAGGTCCAGAGTTCAGGCCCCACTACCGGACCCAAAAAAAAAAAAGAAATTACAGTTCTGTAAGTCAGGTTATGCGTACAATGCTTTGTGGTCCTTAGTTTTTCCCAATTATCCCCCTCCTGTATCCCTACGCTCATTGAATAGAATGGAATTTCTTAGAATATGTTGTTCTATGTAGATGTCTCCTCTTGCTATATAAAATATGTTTAAAATAGTTGTAATAATATGTATCATGTTTATAATTATTACATTTGAATTAATTATCAGATCTTTAAAAACCTCAAATTTGACTTTTTAATATGTCAAATATCAACAGAAACAAGGTAAAAAAGCTCTTTAGGATCCTCAATAATTTTTATTAGTATAAAAATGTTTTGAGAGTCTGTGGGCTAGAGGAACCAATATATACTTTAGGAGCATTGCTTCATAATCCAAATGGACAGGTCTTGGCTTAAAGCAGAACTTTGAATAGGAGGTTATTGTTTTTTTTTAATGACAGCATTAAAGATACATAGTTATCACACTTAGTATTATTTGAAGTTCTCGTCAAGTTCCTCTCTTTTTCCTTTTTCTTCTTCATTCCTCCTCCTCCTCCTCCTTTTTATTGTCATTGGTGGTACTGGGTTTTGAACTCAGGGTTCGTGCCTACCAGACGAGCACTCTACATTTGAGCCATGCCTCCCAGCCCTTTTGCTCTCAGTACTTTCTGAATACAATCTCACATTTATGCACAAGCAATCTTATTAGTAATGTCGGTGTATCTGAGATAACCAGAATTTTTTATAGATGAAGATGGGGATCTCTCAACTATTTTTTTTGCCCAGCTAGACTTTAGCCACAGTTCTTCTGATCTCCATAATCTTGAATAGCTTGGATTACAGTTGTGGGGCTTGAACTCTGGGCCTGGGTGCTATCCCTCAACTTTTCAGCTCAAGGCGAGTACTCTACCTCTTGAGCCACTGTGCCCCTTCCAGTTTTCTGAGTAGTTTATTGGAGATAAGATTCTCACCCCGGGCTGGCTTTGAACCACTATCCTCAGATCTTAGCCTCCTGAGTAGCTAGGATTACAGGCGTGAGCCACCGTACCCAGCCTGATCTCCATAATCTTGAATAGCTTGGATTACAGGTGTGGCCCAGGAGGTCTAGTTTGAAGTCATATTATTTTGAAAGTTTTACAAATCTTCAATAAAGGAGGCAAAAATGAAATTAAATATTTCGTACAAAGTATATGATATCTTTGTGGATGTATAGGTTTTCTCAACTACTGTTTTCCTAAACAAGCTTAATAAAGTATATGAATATTAAAAAGGTTATTCAGTAATAATCTGGGATATCCCTGGCACTTAAGTAGTTATAGAGTAAACATTTCATATTGAGTTAAATGGATAAAGGTTTGTTTAAAACTTATGGTATGGCTGGGCACTGGTGCTATGCCTCTAATCCTTACTACTCAGAAGGTTGAGATCTGAGGATCATGGTTTGCATCCAGCCCCAGTAGGAAATCTGTAAGACATCACTAACTATGAAAAAGCTGGAAGTAGATCTATGGTTCAAGTGGTAGAGTGCTAACCTTAAACAAAAAAAAGCTCAGGGACCACTCAGGCCCTGAGTTCAAGTCCCTGGACTGGCACAAAACAAAACAAAAATGTGAAATAGTGCAGAGTCCAGTGACACTTTAGGAGGTATTGGGCTGTTTAGTAAGTATAATGGGCCTTTTGTACATTAGTGATAGTTGGGTGTGCTTTTACTGTGTAACATTCACTGTGTCTTAAGGTTGGTGAAGTTCCTAAAATTTCTTTTTATGTTAACAGATAATCTCAGTGATACGCTAAAGAAACTGAAGATAACAGCTGTTGACCAGACTGAAGATAGTTTAGAAGGATGCTTGGATTGTCTGCTTCAAGCCCTGGCTCAAAATAGTAAGTTTTATAATGTTTACTCTAATTCCAAATGAAAAAGAACCAAATCAGTAGCCATATAGAAGTCATTACACAGTTAAGCACATAACCGGTATTTGCATTAATTCTTCTCAGTTCTACTCCTGAATAATCAGATTGTTTTGACTATGCCTCACCTACCTCTTATCTACCTCCCTCCCCTAATACAAAGACAGAGGACTGAAAACAGAGGACTGAAAGCCAAACTAATCCGCAAAGAGTGGAGGAAGGGATTGGTGGTAATGACATTTACACCAGTGCAGAGAAGTCTGTGATTCCATTCCTGACACACAGACATCATCGTTACTTTTCTCTTAATACTACACTTGTGCTTAAAGACCGGACTGATACGTAGGAGAATGGGGATGAGACGAGGAAAAGTAGAAGCGTGAGCTTCAAATACTCCACTTGCCTATGGTCACCTTTTAAGATAATTTTATTTTAAACTTAGATGTATGCATAGGCAAAATTAGGCAGAACTATCAGTAGTGATCCAAGTATTCCTTGAAACTTAGGGAAGGTTTGACATTCAGTGTCGTGGTACATAATACTACAAATAGTCATCACGGAGTTGTTTATTGATTAACACATTACATTTTACATTCAATTTAACCCATTTTTGTTAACTAATTTCCCTCAGCACCATAGATAGGTATAAAATGATTTTCAGTTGTTGCCTTAATTTTATTTGATTGTGCTGTATTTGAACGTAGTGATGCCTTTCTTTTATTCTGTGGCCAGTTATGTAGCTGATAGAATTTTAAGGGAGACTATACATTGTTCCTTACATTCTAGCATGTTGTTTTCCTATTTCTTTTCTATTAAATTTATTCTTTATTTATAAATAATAAAAACTGACTAGAAATTTTAAAATAACTGATTACAGTATTCTTTATTCACAAAGCACATTTAAAATTATCCTGGGTTAGGCAGTTTTTCACGTCACTGTGATAGAAACGAATGAATGGAGGAAGTTTTTAGTTCAGCTCACGGTTTCAACCTATCTTAGCAGCAGATGTGGAGCAGACCTCTTCATCTCATGGCAGCCAGAAATCAGCAATGTAGAGGGAAAGGGATACATATATATATAGAGAGAGACAGGAGGCCTGGGTATAACCTTCAAAGGAACGGCCCAGTGACCTTCTGTAACTTGTCCCATCCTGCTGAAATGCCTACCTCCTCTCAGAAAAGCTCTGCCAGCTGAGCAAGGACACATGCTCTGCACAGGAGCCTGTGGGGTCATTTCACATTGAAACCATAGCCTTTGAACTTAATTTCTCTTACTTTTGACATGTATCTTGCTATTTAATCTTACAGATAACAGAGAAGGGAGCCAAAGATCAATAGGAACATGTCCATAAGGCTCAAGATGGTAAAGAAAAAGGAAGGAAAGGAGAAATGTCTACGTCTGTCCTTTCTACTATAATACAAACATGTGACTATTCATCTTTAATAAAGTTTAAAATGAAATTTCTTAGTTGCACTCTTTTGAGGGGACTTTGAGCTGATAAAGGGCTTGCCCTTCGTAAGCCAGTGCTCTGCCAACTGAGCCAAGCCTTCAGCCATTTTTACTTTAAGTTGTATTTTAGATAGTGTGTCATCTTTTTGCCTGAGATATTAGCATACTCATCTCCTATACCTGGAATTATAGTTGTGGATTACCATATCCAGACTATTTGTTGAGATGAGAGTTTCACAAACTTTTTACCCAGGCTGGCTTATCTCTATCTCCCTTGTATCTTGGATTACAGGTAGGGCCACTATGCCCACACTGCAGGTGACTTCTTTTGAGAATCACAAATGTAACCTATTTTCATGACTACAGAAAGTTCTTTTAAAAGGCATTGATCTAGAAATGAAATTACAACTAAAAAAAACTACCAAGTGTCTACAATGTAGGCAACTTTACATAATAATAATTATCTGAAGTAAATTATCTTTTTCATTCTTTGAAGGATTATTTTATGTTTGATTTGTTTTCAGCCTCCTGTTACTTTGTTTTGTTAGGAAAGCATTTTTTTTTTCATTTTTATTTTTTTTGGGTCCGGTCGTGGGGCCTGAACTCTGGGCCTGGGCGCTGTCCCTCAGCTCTTCAGCTCAAGGCTAGCGCTCTACCACTTGAGCCACAGAGCCACTTCCGGCTTTTTTCTTTTTGCTTATGTGGTGCTGAGGAATCGAACCCAGGGCCTCATGCTTGCAAGGCAAGTGCTCTACCACTGAGCCACCTTCCCAGCCCAGGAAAGCATTTTTAAAGGGACCATTTTCTTTAAAACTGGAAGGTCATAGCCAGGAATTGGTGGCTCACACCTACAATCCTAGCTACTCAGGAGGTTGAGATCTGAGGATCATGGTTTGAAGCCAATCCAGACAGGACTATAAGACTGAGATTCTTAATCTCCAATTAACCACCAAAAACGCTAGAAGTGGGACCTGTGGCTCAAGTGGTAGAGTGCTATTTTTGAGCAATAAAGCTCAGGGACAGTGTCCAGACCCAGAGTACAAGCCCTACTAGACCAGTACACACACACACACACACACACACACACACACACACACACACACACACACACACGGAAGGTCATGAAGGAGACCTCCTCCTTGGTCATATAGAGAAGATTGCTAATCTTGTATGGGAGAAAAAGACAAAATTGAAGAAGGGAAATGAAATAAGGAAGAAAAAAATTATTAACTTTTCAAGAACAGACTGAAAAAAGCACTGAGAAGTATGTAACTACTGGTTAAATTTTGGATCAATTTGAGGGCCTGTTCATCAAACTTTTTTTTATTGAAAATTGTCCTGGAAAATCTTAGAGCTACCCAATTCCAGAGTGTTTAATAGAAATGAGAAAAATATCAACTACTTACTATTAAGGAAAAGAGCAAAAGAAATATCTTAACAGTCTGAAATAAAATTTGTAAATATTCTCACGTGTAAGATTACTTATGCAAAAGATTTAAGGGCATTCATGTTTGGTCTTTGAGCTGTAGTTGTCACTGGAGCTTGTGCTCTAGTCTGGGTCTGTGTCCATGTAGTCTTTGCTGTAGCTCCTCTGAGCCAGGTCTTACTTGACTATTTACAGAATGAAAGACAGGTTTGCTTTGGCAAAATACTGTTTGTATTTGAACTCTTAGTTAACAACATGAAAATATTTTTGCTGAGATAATATGCTGTGAAATTGTTCTAAGATACTAAATTTTATATTTCTTAAGAATAGTTCCACATTTTGTTAGTAAAGAGGAAGATAAGCTGGGTGCAGTGGTTCACCCCTGTAATCCTATCATCTCTGAAAACTGATCTGAGGATTGCAATTCAAAGCTAGCCCAGAAAGAAAAGTCTATGAGAATCCTATCTGCAAATAACCACCATAAAGCTGGAAGTGGAGCTGTGGCTCAACTGGTTGAGCGTTAGCCTTGAGCAAAAAAGCTCAGAGATAGTATCTAAGCCCTGATATCAGGCCCAGAAGCAGCACACACAAAAAAAGAAAAAGATAACCTTCTTTTCCTTGACATGGAGACTAATGTATTTACTTTTATTTTATCAAATTAGCATCTTTTAAGCCATAAAAATAATATACCAGTAAGATGTGTATTTTCTACAGTTGTTTATACTTCAGTAAAGTGATTGGTCCACTGCCACTCTGTTCTCTTAAAAAGTAAAATTATAAAACATTTAATTTAGATAAAACTATTGTTGCTTTTTTTTAAATAGAGAACTGGTTTCATGAGTCTTAGTGTGAGATGTCTTAATTTTAAAAATCACTGTTTACATGAAAATTGCACCTAATAAACAGATTCTCCATCTTGTAAAATATTAGATGGTAATATGTATAATGGAAATCTAAATTAAATTTTTTATTTTTACAGCCCACTAACTTTGTCATTAGAAAGAATATTTCTGTAAAATGTGGTTTTTTAAATATCTATAATATCTTAATTGTGCATTATAAATGATCATAATCTGAAGTTAGAATTTTTACTTGAATAGAGTGGTTCCTTCCTTTTAGCCTTCCTCTCTTCTTTTCCACCTTTCCTCATTAAATGTATTATGTATGTTAATATTAAGAGGTAAGAGAAGATTTGAATACTTACTAGATTTTATGGAATGAATTTTAAGCAAGCATTTTTCTGTAACTCACTGATCTAACTTAATAAGAAGCATTCATTTACTCATACAAACACTCCAGATCTCACTTTAAAAATGTTTTAGTAAATACATGAAGGCTACCAGCCAAGAAATCAGCCTGCTTGTTCTGTCTCCTGATTCACATCACAGGGAAAAGATTCTTAGTAAATACTGCACAGTTCTAGTATGGTTACACTGTCATGCTTACTTGAAAATATAAAACAATATTCTATCTATTGTCTCAGTCACTTTGCAGGAACAAATGAGTTACATAAAGGCCTAAAGACAAGAAAAATTACCCTTTGATTCATCATAAAATTTCTGTTAATTCTATTTTACTTTTTAATTGTGAGACACACGTCCCTTTTATTGAGGGAGCCATAAAACAATGCCATCACACCAGCTATTTTAATTGGCTTTCTTTCTCCTTACCTCATTTTCTTTCTTTATTTTTTTAAATTTTTTTTTCTTGTAAAGATGCTGTACAGAGGGGTTACAGTTACATGAGTAAGGGAATGAGTACATGTCTTGTCCAGCATTGTTACCCCCTCCCCCTCCTCTGTTGTTCTCCCATTAGCTCTTCCCTTCCCCCACCTCCTTCCCTTCTCCCCCCCCCCAAACCCCCATTTCCAGTACAGTGTCTTGTGGTTATCATTGTTGCAATGGGTCATCTTGTGTCCTTGTTTCAGCATTTTGTTATTCCCCTTCCTCTCCCCAAATTAGACAAATGTATATACAAGATGCAGGATACCAAAATCAAGTACAGTGACAATAGGGAAGAACATACAAAGGCAACAAAAAATTTTTCTTTAGTATCTAACTTTAAACTTGTCGATGGCAGTCCCTTATTTCTATGAATCATGCAATTGTTTATTTTTTTAATTTTTATTTTTTTGGTCGGTTGTGGGGCCTGAACTCTAGGCCTGGGCGCTGTCCCTCAGCTCTTCAGCTCAAGGCTAGCGCCCTACCACTTGAGCCATAGCGTCACTTCCAGCTTTTTCTGCTTATGTGGTGCTGAGGAATCGAATGTAGGGCCTTTATTTTTTATAGGATAACTTTCTAAGACAATATAAATTGACTTTTCTTTTGCTTATAGCATAGCAGCAATACACATGATAAATTCTTTATTTCCTAGCCTTTATACTATTTTCGCCATTTAAAGCATGCATTTGTTCTATTGGCTTCCCTGTAGACTGCCACCTAAGCATACACAGCTGTTTATGCAGATTACTTCATGTATCTTCTCTAAATGCTTTTTAATTTGCTTTATGCCTTTAATATTTCTGAACAGACTTACTTTCATTAGCAAAGGTACTACCTCAGGAAGGGACTTTGAAACTTACCAGCTGTATTTTTGTAACCTATTGAATCTATGATAATTGAATGTGGAGTATTGTTGGTGTTCAGGGAAAATAGTATTATATTTTGTTTTTTCTTAGCCTTATGTAGATTAGACTTTACCCTTTGATCTTATTGTCAGATGTGACACCAGAGTTGCTTCATTTGCAAGCTGAATTTATTCTTTTACCTTCTTTCCATTTATTTTGTATCATGCTTTTTAGCTACTGTGTCCGTTGTTCATAAAGTATCATTAGCTGATTCTTTGGTATCATTAGCATCAGCAATTAGCATCAGCAATTAGCATCAGCTAATGATACCATGGATGCAGTTTTTACAAAATAAATGTAGCACTTGATGAATATATGTAATCCTCTTCTGAACTAAAGCAGTTGTCTTAAAAGGTCTTGACTAAAACTTCAGATTCCTCGATTACCTTATGATGTCCACCTAAATCTGAATCTTTCTTCACATTCTCCAAAACTCCTTCCAGAGTAAGGATTACTAAATAAAGCCAGCTAACAAGAATCTATGCTATATTAATGTCCAAATCTAGTCTATTCAGCTTTGAGAGTTCTGGGTGATACCACACAATTAAAATTGCATTTTGAAGGGAAAACTCTTACCCTGGTTAGAGTTTCTTGGGTACCAACTTTCCTGATAGCAAAGTTCTAATATCTAGTCATAGACTGGAGTATTGGTTTCTTAAAAGTACATAGGAAGCCAGACCTGTTGGTTTTCACCTATAGTCCTTAACTTGGAGTGGAGGGACTTCGTGCTGAGGAGAGTGTATTGGATGGGCACAGACGTTGGAAACGGAGCATGACTGCATCTTCAAAGGGTGAGGAGACAGGTGAGGAGAATGCCATTTAGGAATGACTGAATTATTACTGTGCTATGCTTGGTGACGAAAAGTAAGAGTTGTAAGGAAGGGAGGTTAGATCTTGTGTAGAAATAAGAATCCTGTGAAGTCAAAGGACACACCAAATACCTCCATAGGTCTCTACAGAAGTTCAGGCTTTTGAACTAAAAGCCTTGGTGTTCATCTGTTTATTGTTACTAGGTAAGGAAACTAAATATATATATTAAATAGTGAATTTCAGGAGAAACACATAAAAAGGTTTCAAGGAAGAAAAAAATACCAGCTCTTAATTTTTTTTCTCCTCAGCAAAACTATTGTGAAGCAGTTAGCAATAACAGAACCCCATAATCTAGTTAAAGTATCTTTAAACCTGTGCAGATATGAAAAGTAAAAAGTTTCAAGTCAGAAATTTATAATCTACGTGGAAGATTTGAAGTTAATTAACCAGAAGAAATTGAAGAACACTACAGAATCCCTTTAGAAACAAATGTGAAATTACAAGTTGCCAAAAGAAGAATAGAGGTGATTTAAAATAAGGGGAAGAAAAGATGAAAATCAGATGGAAGGGTGAAAACTTAAAAAGATCATTAAGATCAAACATATTTTAAAAAGATCCAACATACAAGCAATTGGAGTTCTTAAGTGGACAGAAAAACAAATAGAAGTCATATCTAAAGCTTTACTTTGTAGAAGTAAAGGAAGACTAGAATGTACATGTATATGTTTAGAGAGAGAAAGAGAGAGAGAGAGAAAGGGCCTACCAGGTACTGGTGAAAATTGCCCTGGAATGCTTAAGTTGAAATTCAGTACAGTAACATTTTCAGACTTTAAAGATAAAAATAATTCACAGAAAAAAATCTTTTGGATCTCTGTGCTAAAAGATCAAGTTACTTGAAAAAGAAAGGAAATCAAATTTGCATCAGATTCTATACAGTAATATACATTTTACTGTATTATTTTATGGGGGCTTGTAATGCCAAATTCCTAGAGGTCTAAGGAAGAGCTTAGATTGTAGTTCAAATCTGGAAAGTGCTAACAGGATTTTAGGCAGGGCTAATGTTTCATGCTCTATAGGTCTTCAGCTGATCGGATGAGGCCTACCCATACTATGGAGGGAAGATCTGCTTTACTCAAAAACCTATTGATTTAACTGTTCATTATATCCAAAACCATCATCACAGAAATGTGATGACTAAATACCTAGGTACTGACACAAAGTTTACCATGACAAGCAGAATGCACACTTGTGTAAAATAACAAAATAGTGTTTAGCATAAAAGCTATGTGTTGTGATAACTGCCTCCGGTCATTAGAATAATATTACACACAAGAATCTATCATTGATTTTACTGTGATGTCTCATGACTGACTTCTTAATGCTTATTGCAAGGCCAACTTGAGGCTCTAAAAGGCAGAGAAATGTTTTAGAAATAAGAGCATATGGATTCAAAGTCTAGTTTTGGGCACATAACGTTCTGTTAGGTGAATTTATTTTGTAATTTTTTTCCTCTTGTAGATGAGTGTTAGACCTTTTCATTTCACTAAAGGAGCAAACTGTTTTCATTTAGCTCATAATAACTTAGTAATGGATTGATCATCTTTTCTTTCTGATGTGTTTATGTGGGAGGGAGAGTACAAAGGCAAGGTAATTTTTTTTACAGTGATTTCTGGCGGATTTAAGAACATTTTTGCATATGTTTGCTTTTGAACAATCTAACCTAAGACTTCATTAACTTAATGCAAAGTGAAAAGTTTAGTTCCTGCGTGAGCTAATGATTGGTAATTTTATAACACTTCTATTCTTGACTTCATAATTCTTTATCAGAGAATTTCTAAAATTATAAGGCAGTCTCTTATAAGTGCTATCCTCTTTTCTGTTAGAAGTGATTACAAGTGTTAAAACATCAATAAATGTCTTATTTGCTCCTTTGTTATTCCTGTAGCAGTTTCAAGCTGAGGTTAATATATAATCATTATATACTAATGAATGTGGATACCTAATCAGATGTTCAGTTATAAATTGTGAGGGACAGAATTCTGTTCACCTAGCATTAATTGGGCACTACCATGTATTAGTTGGTAATGGCCTTAGACAGCTCAACAGTCTAGATAGACAAGTAATTAATAACTCATTAGTAACAGAGGTAATTACAAAGTACTGTGGAAACAGAGCTAGATTCAACTCAAAGTTGTAAGCGTCTTGAGAGGAACTGATATTTCCTCTGAGTCTTACTGGTAATAGCTATTGCATAGATATACTTTTTGTCTTTTTCTTTAAACCTGGCTTAGGTGATACAAATCATCTCCCTTTTACAAGTTCTCAGTACTGGTAGCATTTTTAGCTGTTGGAAAAGAAAAAAAAAATCCCTGGTTGTACAGAATATTGCTGTTGAATATTTAAAGTCTTTAGCTTTAGTTGGTGTGATAGTCAGATGGCATCATTGACAAAATACCTGATAGCAAGTTCAGAAAGGAAAGATATAGTTTGGCTTAGTTTCAGTTATTTGGCTTTATTGATTTGGGGCCCATGGTGAGGCAGAGCATCATAGATAGCATCAGGCCTGCCAGGCATAGCCTGCATACTTCATGGTATAGGGAACAGAGAAAGAGTGTCTGTTCTACTTGGTTCTGTCTTTCCCTTATTGTTTCATCTAGGCCCACAGCCAATGGGATGGAACCACTCATATTTAGGACAAGTCTGCCCTCCTTAGTTTATCCTCTATGAAAACATCCTTACACACTCAAAGGTATATTTTACTAATCCAGATGCTTTTTTTTATGCCAATGAAATTGGCAACAGAGATTAATCATCACAGTTTTACTTGTTAACTTGACTCCCAAGCATACCTTATACTGTAACAGTCCCATCCCTGACCCTCATCTCATGATGCAAATGCATTTTGTCCATCTCCAAGTGGCTCCAAAGGGTTGGCAATTGCAGTATTGCTCAAACTCCAAATTCATTCCCCTGTGAGATTCAAGCCAAAATCTTAACTCTGAGCCTCTATAACATTGGAAAAAATGAAAAATAAACAAGTTACATTCTTGTAGCTTACAGTGAAACAGAGAAGACATTTAGTACAGAAAAGAAGGCTGGCACTAGGCAAGGCTAGAATTCAGCAAGGCAAGCATTCAGTTCTGTAACTCCATTGTCCAACATGTGGGGGATATGCTGCCCTTTCTCTTGGGCCAGCTCCATTTATGCCTATGAATTTCTTTGACAGTTCATGGTCCAGCATAATAGAGACCCAGAAAGTTGTGAGCTTTACTCTCAGAACTTCATGTATCACTCTCTCAAAAGCTTCCTTCAAGGAACCTGAACCTGCTACACAGCACCTGGCCTCTCTGGCCTTCCTTTGAAACGAGTGTGTTTACCTCCATGGTCCTGATACTCTTGCATTTTGCTTGACTGTGAAGCTATCACAGATGATGCCAGGTCCAGTAGCAGTCAGTCATGATTGAGCATGGTAAATCTGGGGAAACAACTCCTCAAGTGGCTCTCTATTTTTTTAATGTATATTTTTATTGTAAAGATACTGTAGAGAGGGCTTACACTTACATGAGCAAGGTAATGAGTCCATTTCCTATCGAGCATTGTTACACCTTCCTTTATATTTCCCTTTCCCCTACCATCCCTTTCCTCCCCACCTCCCAAACTCCTCCCTCCCCTGCACCTCCCCCCCCCAAAAAAAAGTTGTAAAGTTTGTTTTCAACATACTGTCTTGTACATCCCATTGTTACAATGGGCCATCTTGCATCCTTATTTCAGCATTTTGTTATTTCCCTTCCCCTCCCCAAATTAGAAAAATGTATGTACAAGCTTCAGAGCACCAGAATCAAATACAGTGACCACAGGGGTTATCCCTTGGGGGAAGAACATACAAAAGAAACAAAAGAAATCACATAGTACATTATAAGTACATTAAAATCAATAGCAAGAAAGATAAAACCTCCCTATCTTGGGGTTCATTTAGCTTAGCATCAGGTTATACATAGCTTTTGACCTCTTCTACTTGTCCTAGACATATACTAGTTATTGCAGATAAGGGAAACCATGGGACCTATGTTTCTTTGAGTCTGGCTTACTTCACTTAATATGATTTTTTTCCAAGTCTTTCCATTTCCTAAAAATGGGATGGTGTCATTCTTTCTGAGGGAGGCATAGAAATTCCATTGTGTATGTATACCACATTTTCTTGATCCATTCATCTACTGAGGGGCATCTGGGTTGGTTCCATGTCTTAGCTATGGTAAATAATGCTGCAATAAACATAGTTGTGCTGGTAGCTTTAGGATAGCCTTGTTTGTGATCGTTTGGGTAAATGCCTAAAAGTGGGATTGCTGGGTCATAGGGGAGCTCTATGTGGAGTCTTTTGAGGAACCTCCATACTACTTTCCAAAGTGGTTGAACAAGTTTACACTCCCACCAACAATGCAGTAGGGGTCCCTTTGTGGCTCTTTATTTTTAAAGAAAAGTCTTATTAACTACACATTTATACCTCTTACAACAGGTGCTTTCTTCTTTTTCTCCTTTTATTATATCTAGGTGCTCAGCTTATGGGATAATGCCATCAGCGTTTGAGTTGGGTTTTCCTCTTCTCTTTTCTCTGGGGATGCCCTCACAGACACACCCAGAAGGGTGCTTTACTATCTCCTAGGCTTTTCTCTGTCCAATCAACACATCTGTAATATGTATAATATACACTACTTGGAGGTAGAGATAGGAGGATCACAGCCTGAGGATTTCCTGGACAGAAGCATGAGATCTTATCTAATGAACAAACTAGCAACAAAAAGGCGGAGATGTAGTTCATATGTTGAGTGAGTGCTTGGAGGCCCTGGGTTCAATCCCCACCCCTGATCCTATCTCAATGTTACTTTATCTGAGAACATTTCCATCATATTTATGCAACTGTTGTTGCTTCCTGCTAAGTCTTACCCATAAACCTCCAAGGAAGTATCAAACACATCAAATGGTGATAATTTCTTAACATCTCTTATTCAACAACTAGTGGGCGGCCTATGATTTGTGCCCTCTTTTTCATTTATTTCTTGCATAAAGGGGACTTAAGAAAAATACAATTTCCTTGGATGATCTCATCTACTCCCAAGTCTTTTGAGTAACCAGTATGTTCTGACAACTGGGAAACAATGACAATATTGTATTTGGAGGTGGGTAAGGCAAGACAAAAGGAAGCCAAGACAAAGAGTTTTGATAATTCAGTGTACCTTAGCCATATAAATGTGGGAGCATTAGCATTGTGGGTGAATGAAAATCCCAAGCAAAGGAAGCAAGCAGTATGTGGGAAATCATGTAGTGGATAAAAACCTTGTAGAATGAGAAACTGAAGAGCTTGGTATAACTAACAAAAGGAATTGATAGAGGGAATAGTAGAAAGATGAAATCTTTGTAGGGATCAAACTATGAAAGGATTTTTATACCATGCTAAGACCATAAAAATCAGTATAAACTGGGGACAATTTGAAAGACAGTTTGGAATATAACCATGAAGAAAGGACATCGTTTTTTGAGACTAGAGCTATAGACAGTTGATATTATCGTCTACTTCAGGTATAAAGGAACATTTTAACTACCTCAAAAATCTGAAGGAACTGGGTGTGGTGGCATATACCAGTAATCTCAGCTACTTGGAAGGCCCAAGCAGGCAGGAGGGTACTGGTCCAAGGCTGGACAAGGTAAATATCAAGAAACTCTACATTTAAAACACAAGCTAAAAGAGCAAAAAAAAGACTAGGGGTATGGCTCAAATGTTACAGGCTTTTGAGTTCAATCCCAAGCACCGCTAGGGAAAAATAAAAAAGAATCTTGCAGATATAAAATCTCTTTAGCTATGTTTACTTGTTATTTTTCCCTAGGGTATTTGACAATAGAGGGGAAATGGATCTTAACTGGAAATGCTCCTGCACTGTGTTTTATTCTGGTCTCATTCTCTTGGACAGAAATAAAGAAATCCACATTTCTTATAGAGTCATATCTTCTGTAGTTACTTTCACCTTCTACTTGAACAATTCTAGTTAAAATATCCTGCTTTTGCCACAGTTCCTAACAGAGTTCTTCATGATGTTTCCTTTCTCAGTAAATATCTCATTTTTTAACATTCAATTTTTTTTATTTTTAGCAGTTGCCTAATAAATCTATTTAGTGGTAATTTTAAAGGAAAGAGTTAAACTCTAGCACGTCTCTCTGCATTTTCTAGCAGTGATTTCCAAACACAGCTTCTTCCACTCCCACAGCTTGCATTATCCCTGGAGTTGAAATGACTGTGAGACTATCAGAATCATTTATTGTAATTTTACAAAATGAGTCTCACAACTTAATTTCTCAGTAAGACCTTTGATGGTGAGTCACTAGCTAAATGGGTTTTTGTTCTCTTCTCTATCATTTCATGACTACATACATCCTTTTCTTTGTGTCTCTGCTCCATTTGTGTGTTTAAGATCCTTATGAGGGAGGGCAAAGGTTCTCATCATGAAAGAAATGCCATTTTATTTACGTACACACCCTAACCCTTCATATGTTATCTTCTCTTAGAAATATTAATTTCTTATTGGGCAGGCTTCTACTTGTACTCAGCCTATTCCTCTTCTGTATTTTAAGTTGGTTTTAAGCTCGCTTCATTGTATTTACTCCTCTTTAAATATATATAGTATTTTTGGAAGAGCTAGAGTATACACTCTTTTCTTAGTTATCTTCCTTAGTTCTTCTTCCTGTAAAATGTGTTAAACAAGAGTGTCTTTCATGTAATACTTTGACAAATCCAGTCACAATATTATCTTCTAAGTGACAGCTGCAGAAGAACAAAACACTGGACTAGAAATCTGTAGTTTCTTGTTCCTTTTTAATACAACCTTCTATTTTCTTTTAACATGAAGAATATGACCTATCATACCTATTTTACATGACTGTCCTAAAAACAAAGCAATGCTATGTTTGAACATGCTTTGAACCTTTAAGAAAATGCCTCAATATGAGGTTATGATCCAAAATTGTTGCGGTAGTCAGATACTATTAAAAAGTTTGAATGGACCCCTCTGTACAGTATGTTCACAAATAAAATAAAATTAAATTAAAAAAAGAGTTAACAATGTATTCTCTCATGTAATTCTTAACCTATCAGGCTACCATTAGAGGTTTTCCACCACTCTTAGTTTATACAAATCGTCCTCTAGTCAACTCTTCAGCTAGTTTTGACCTTAGAATGTTTCACAGTTGCCCTCTAGAGTGAATGAGAGATCCTCAGTCAGTCTTTTCAGGAGCTCCAAACTGGAAACTTACTGTTCTTCATGGCATCCCATTTACCCTCCTTTTTTTCTTATGTAACTAACAGATAATTTTGACTGTATGAAACATATGTGTACACACATGTGGAGAGGCTAAAGTGGTGGAGCACTTAAGAATCCTTTGATTCAAACTTTCAACTAAACACTAGAAAAACTTCCATGAGATAAACATGACTGATTTATGGTCTCTTATTTCACCTTTAGCTTAATATTTCAGAAGTGTTTCAATCAATCAAAAAAATGCCACAATCTGATGCAACAATGAGAAGTACAAGTTGTCATGTCCAAAACAAGCTTTACAATGTCGGTGCGGGGGTGAGGGGGGGTGGGGGGGGAGAAGAAGGCTTGGGATGGGGGGGAGGGGGGAGGCTGGGAAGGGATGGGAAGGGTAAACAAAGGAGGAGGCTGCAATGCTTGCTAAGAAATGTACGCATTATCCTGCCCATGCAATTGTAACCCCTCTGTACAGTATGATCACAAATAAAATAAAATTTAAAAAAAATTCCAAAAAAAAAAAGTTTGAATGGCTTAATGAATGGTTTTCATTCAGGTACCATTAAATGAGAACATTATATGTGAGAAAGATAAAATGATAGGGTATACGTGGCATTTTAGAAAAGGAACATGGTTTTCTGTAAAAAGTAATGAAATGATTAATTTAGGTTACTGTAAGTAATTTAGTGTGGCGAGAGAATAGGATGTCTGTGGAGGAGTATCAGGAGACAGAAAATGTGGATGTCCTGGAATGTTTAATTAAAAGCTATAGAGGGCTATTTAAAGATTTAGGGAAGTGTCCATTTTTGCATTGCCACAACTTTACTCTGTTTTACTGGCAGTGACAGATAGGAGGGAAGACAAATGGGTTAAGGAGTCTCTTGAAGGCATTGCATTTAATCAGAAACTGAAGTTTAGGACTATGGATGGATGCAAAGCAGAGGGGAGGAAATAAATAGGTAGATAGACAGATAGTAAATAAATAGAAGGGTGCAAAAGTTCTCAATGAGATGGATCAGTAGCCTAGGGCCAGATTAAATGTTAGTGGAAGAAATTCATTTACTAAAAGACACAAAGTTTTTATAGTTTAGGACATCTGACTTTTTAAAAAATAGTTTACTATAAAGGGTGATACACAGAGGGGTTACAGTTACGTAGGCCAGGTAATGAGTGCATTTCTTTTTGGACAGTGTCATTCCCAGTTTTTCCTTCCCATCCCGCCCACAAGTTGTGTAGTTCGTTTTCAACATAGTGTTTAGTGAGTACCACTGCTGCATTTATCCACCCTTTGTCCCTCCATTTCTGTAGCTTCTGACTTTTAGATGGGTTGTATTTACCATTCACTGAGACAGAATTAATGGAAAGGAGAGAAGGTAAATTCGGAAGTACTTATGCTATCTCCAAGTACAAATGTGTTATGGTAGATAAAAGAAAAAAATGTGGAACGTGTTTGTATGGTAATAAATGAGTTTTTGGCTCTGGATCATTGTCTAAGCCGAGACGTAAATCTGAGATTTTTTGAATTATCCCTTCGAGAAAGATACAATTCCCTGAGACCAGTATACCTAGAATCCTTTGAGCCATGTGACTAATATATTTACCTGACAATGTTGTTGGAGACCTTAGGTTTCTTTCAAACCATAATTTTAAATTGTGGATTCCTTCCCATTCCTATCCAAGTTATTGGCCTCAAGGTGTTGTGTGCATTGTACCTTATTTTCTCCATATTTAACATCTCCCATACAGCACTGTAGCCTGGCTTCTTCATTTACTCTTCAAGTTGCTCTGTATTCATTGCCCAGTTTTGAAAGTGTCATAGTTAAGGAGCCTTCTTGTCAGCAGGTGTTCAAGTGGGGTGTGAACATGAGGTTCTAGGAGCAGAATGACTTCCTGCAGCACTCGAAGGGCTATTCCTATAGCAACTTACATGAGTACTACATTAGTAATTGACCTTCCTATGTAGGTCCTTTTAAAATTCAAAGACTCTAGTTGCCTATGATGTGTATGCATACTCAAGATACTTTTTTATGACTGTACTTAAATTGGAAAGGGAGAAAGATGTTAAATTGGTTCTCGCAAATATTTAAAAGGCTTCTAGCTAAAATGTTAGTAGTAGCCTGGCTTAAGATAATGAAGTCTACCTTTTCTTAAAGGACTCCTGAACATAGTTTTTTTGTTTGTTTATTCTATTTTATTTTACCAGTAGCCATTCATTTGGATCTTCAAGAATTAACCTATTTTTAATGATCTTTTAAAAGTTATTGCCTTGGGCTGGGAAGGTGGCTCAGTGGTAGAGCGCTTGCCTTGCATGCTCGAGGCCCTGGGTTCGATTCCTCAGCACCACATAAGCAAAAAGAAAAAAGCCGGAAGTGGCACTGTGGCTCAAGTGGTAGAGCACTAGCCTTGAGCTGAAGAGCTTAGGGACAGTGCTCAAGCCCAGAGTTCAGGCCCCATGACCGGACCCAAAAAAATAAATAAAAGTTATTGCCTTAACTTAAATACTCATAATGGCCTGGTAACATGTATTACTTTATAGGTAAATGTATATTTTGAGGTGCAGTACAATGCCAGTGCAAACGTATATTTGAAGTGAGGTTAAAACTTAGCCATTATTTAATTGGACTGTGATGATTTCATGATATATCGAGCAGTATTTTGTTAATTGTTTTTTATGACATGAAAGAAGCTATAGATATTTACATTCTAAACCTTTATAGAAATTCACATGCTGGCGTGGTAAGGTTCTCAGATTTTATTTGTATTGTAATAAAGGTCTTCTCAACATTCCTTGAATTGTAATCTGTGGAAAGTCTCATCCGAGTGCAAGAATTTGCCTTGTTTTGTTTTTTCCCTTGCTCCTGACATTAAGCCCTGATATTCAATCATTCTTTTAGTTATAGTTAGGATGAGGCATACATGGGTGATTTGCAGTTAACTGCTCGCCTCCACACACACAAATGCCTTGGCTTCCTCTAATCATGATTCATACCTTGTGCCAAATTCTTGCTGCCATCGCAGCACCAGCAGATGGTAGGGCTAGACCCCTGGGGCAGGCTGACCCAGCATTCTCCAGTTATCTGGTACCATCCAGTAGCAGTGGTCAGAAAAGAAAGGATTTTAAACATGGCAAATTGAGTTCAGTGATTTTTGACTTCTTGCTTAAAAAAAATATTATAGATAATAAGTATCAAATTTTTGTATAGTACCTTAAGCACTTACACTTTTAGTCTAAAATACAAAATGAAAGCATAGACTATAGGTGTTATGAGGTGGGGTTTTTTTTGTTGTTTTTTTGTTTTTTGTTTTGGCAGTTGTAGGTCTTGAACTCAGCCTGGATGCTATCCCTGAGCTCTTCAGCTCAAGGCTAGTGCTCTACCACTTTGAGCCATAGTGCCACTTCCAGTTTTCTGGTGGATGATTGGAGATAAGAGTCTCACGGACTTTCCTGCCTGGGCTGGCTTTGAACCACAATCCTCAGATCTCAGCCTCCTGAGTAGCTAGGATTACAAGCATGAGCCATGGGTGCCTGGCACTCAGATTCCAAAGTAGACAAATCATCAGAACTCATGATTAGGGAAGTATTTTACAGGGGCTGGAGTTGTGGCTTAGGAATAGAATGCATGCCTTACATTCAAGAAGCCCTGCTGCCTTTGGTTCCCAGTGTAGCAAAAACAGGAATATTGTATATACTACATGACTGTATATGTATATAATCACATATGTCTGTGCCTACATCATTCAAACCAATATTTCACCAACAATGTTTTACCTACTGTGATTGTTTCCTGTTCTTTTGTGGGTAGTGGTAGTAGTAATTGTTTTCTATTCTTTTGTTGATAGTGGGGGTAATAATGTGTTTCTCTTTTTAAGAAATTACTAGTCCTCATTCACCAAATGAAATCTCAGAACTTACTAGTCCATTAGTGAAAACTTTAAAAACACTGTACTTAACATTTAAGATGAACAAATGTGTCATTTGTGAAGTTTCTGAGGTTATCATAGTAAAGATGATTTTCCTACCCTATTAATCATATCAACTGTCAGTTACTTAAGAATTTTTTAGTATTCTCTAGTATGTATATGCATGTACTAGAGTCTATAGGATATAGAAGTGTAACATATAACAACAAATTTAACTTGAATGTTTTTAGTGAGTTTTATTACCCTCCATCTTCAAACACATATTTCTTTTTATTATTTATAATTATGCAGTATTTTGTTTCCTTCTCTAGTTCCATAATCATTCCTATTTCTATTACATTTTATTGTAGTAAATCATTCTTCCAATAGATACATAAAGAAGTTTGATTTTTTTTGAAGGCTACTTAAGGGAAGAAGTTAAGGACCTGTTGAATTTCTGTATCAACTTAATAGGGTTTTAAATTCCATAGAATTTTCTCTTTGCCTCTTCCTTTCTTACCTGATGGTGACTGGAATTAGTTGTAGGGAAAACAGAACTCTATAATCTCAAGCTGTCCCTCGCCATGCTATAAAGTGATATGAAGTGAGTTTTTTTGCTCATTATAATTGTCATCTGAAAAGTTGTTCTCACATTAGATATAATGCTTATATAAAATAACATGGCATTATAATTCTAACTCAAAAATATATAGGGAAAAAAATCCTGTTCTGAGTGAATAGGGATAAAACTAACATACAAGTGAGTTTGTTCTTCAGTGAGAGATTCAGAAAAAAAAAATTCCTTGATAGTCTGATGATAGATAAGATAATTTTGTAGTGCTTTTTGCAGATTAGCGTGCAAGATAAAAACAGTTTATGCAGCAGAAGGTAATTTTTACTAAGCATACATTCTTGAATAAACATACTATAGCTAATTCCTATTATGGATAAGGAATTTTTGTAGTTCCTCACAGATGAAGTTGTTGGTGTTAGTGCTGAGGATTTTTATTGAAACTCTTTGTGTTGTTTCTTTCAGATACGGAAACAAGTGAGAAGATGCAAGGAAGTGGAATTCTTCAGTTGTTTGCAAGTCTGTTGACTCCACAATCTCCCTGCACAGCCAAAGTAGCTAACATCATAGCAGAAGTAGCCAAAAATGGTGAGGTTTTCCTCAAGAACTTTTCTGCTGGGAAAATCTTCAGTCTTACACCTTACTTGTCAGTATGTTTTATTATGGTTTTTTTTTAATTTTATAGATTAGACATTTTTTTCAATATCTCTTTTCTTTAACTTTTTTTCCCCCACGTAATTGTTTTAAATGACTATGGCAATAGTCATTTTATTCGTACATACTTTTCCCTTTTGTTCTTCCCTTCCTTTCCTGGGGATTACAGGAAAGCACTGCTAGTTTTGGTTGCTTGTATCACGTACTAGTTTTGGCATAGGAGTCTTGAGCTTGCCACCAAGTTATTCATTCATCTTCACTGTCACAAGAGAGATTAGCTTTTTGAATATATGTTGCTTTGTGCTGTGCCCAGATAGACTCACTTCTTTTACCAGGTCATTCTGACAATGGTCCTTGAGATCAACAATGCAGTTGCAATGTGTGTTTTTCACATTCACTTTTGTGAAAAAACCTCTGCTTCTTAAATTTCCATGTAAAAATTCTTTGGGGGGAAAAAAACATGATGACAGCTATAGCTTCGTTCATATAAGACTTAGTTGATCCTGTTGTGTATTATTCATATCCGGTAAGAGGTTCTTTAGAAGAATTTTAGCAGGAATGATTGCACATGATTTTATCTCAAGTAGTTTTGTAAACATAAGGCAAAACCATAGTCAATGTAATCATTAGTGGGCTTCGATTGATCAAATATTGTTATTAGATGTTTTATTTTAGTATGTTGTATATATTACGTGTGTGTGTGTGTGTGTGTGTGTGTGTGTGTGTGTGTGTGTGTGTGCAGGTGCGCGCGTGCTTACTCTCTGGTACTTGGGGTTGAATTCAAAACTTGAATTTTTCACTCAAGGCTAACATTCTACCACTTAAGCCAGATCTCTACTCTCAACTATTTAGTCATTAGTTGGAGATAAGAGCCTCTTGAATTTTTCTGCCTGGACTAGCTTCAAACCATGATTCATGTCTCATCTTCTTCTGTAACTAAGATTATAGATGTGAGCCACTGACACCTGACTCAGATTCTTATTACAATCCATGTGTTTTCATAAACACAGTGATTCTGCTTAGTATAAAGTTTTGAGAACCAAGTCTTGCTCTATACCATTAGAGAAGCATAGTTTGGATGGATAGTATGCTACTATTTTTTTCTATCTATTCTTTAGATAGGAATGCAGAATTATTTATCAAACGTTTTTGTAATAATAAGACGGGATTTGGGGAGGGCACCACTAGAAATGTGGAACTTTCTTGTTGTGTCTTTTTACATTATTTTATTTTTTGCCTTCTGTTCCATGTAAGCATTTATTTTAGTGTGAAACAGTTTGTGACCTAGAAGCAACATTGAGTAAATGGAAACTCTAGAAAAAACTGAAACATTTATTTGTCAGGTAGTTGAAAGTATAGTTTGATGCTTCATTGTTGGAATCTG
The DNA here is from genome assembly GCF_000151885.1 of Dipodomys ordii. NCBI lineage: Eukaryota > Metazoa > Chordata > Mammalia > Rodentia > Heteromyidae > Dipodomys > Dipodomys ordii. Next base: position 8,506,456 of record NW_012267338.1, read on the forward strand.
CATCCATCAGTCTGTAAGCATGGTCTTCTATTGCCTCAATAACCTGCATACAAGTCTCTCCTTTTGATGCCTCATGTTTTCTTTGTATTTCAAAAGAAAACTATGGGGCCGGGAAGGGGGCTCAGTGGTAGAGCGCTTGCCTTGCATGCCTGAGGCCCTGGGTTCAATTCCTCAGCATCACATAAGCAAAAAGAAAAAAGCCAGAAGTGGCGCTGTGGCTCAAGTGGTAGAGCGCTAGTCTTGAGCTGAAGAGCTGAGGGACAGCGCCCAGGCCCAGAGTTCAGGCTCCACGACCGGACTCCCCCCACCAAAAAGAAAGAAAGAAAACTATACAAAGCTAAGACATAATCTAGAGAGGCTATTAGAGAGAGGTCAACCTCTGAATAATAGCATAGCATATAGGTTAATACTTATTAAGGTAGACTCTAAAGTCTACTGCTTGTTGTTTTTGTTTTTATTATAAACTTTGAATAGTTTAATAAAGGTAGAAGAAAGCAAGGAAAGTATACATAAATCTGGTTTGTAAGTATTTGATAACTAGACATGTAAAATATACAAATCTCATTTTATACAAAGAAAATTTTATTTGTGGTCTAAATTGTAGCCCATATTGTATGATTATACTTAAATAAATGTATGATTTAGTAGGTTGTGACAGTAAAAACAAAAAACTTAGGAATTTGTACAAGACACTATGTTGAAAACGAACTTTACATCTTTGGCGGGGGTCAGGGATAATTGTAGAGAGGGGGGTAAGGGATGGTAGGGGAAAAACAAAGGAGGAGGCAACAATGCTCGATAGGAAATGTACTCATTACCTTGTTTATGTAACTGTAACCCCTCTGTACAGTGTTTTTACAATAAAAAAGTACAAAAAAAACGCTTAGGAATTAACACTTGATTTTGAAAGAAGTAGTTGATTATTATCAGCAAGCAATAGTGAATCTTGTATTAAAATCATGGTGAAAAGCAGTGCTAGGTAGGATTGCAGGTTGTGTTAAGTTTTATTGCCATCAAGGTAGAACAATGCCTATTAACTAAAACCTCAAAATTGAACTCCTACATTGACGGCTGTACATTATTCAGAAAAAGACATACACACTACATATTTTTTTACATATATCTATCTGAGGCATGGTTTTTAAGATTCGTTGAGGACAACTACCACTACTCCTCAGTTTAAAGATGATTTTAGGGGCATACTCTTTATCTGAAGCCGGACAGTTTTGCCTTTACACTAACTGACACTTGAGAACTTTACTAGCTTTGATTAATATTTGCAAGCAAAAACAAATCAGAGCAGTTTTCTGATACCATAATTGTCCTATAATTATACAGGAAATTTCATTATTTTAAGAATTTCCCACACTATCAAATTGGTACTGTATATTTTAGAATTCAGAACATGGGAACAAAGAAAAATAATAACTGGTTGAGTGTATTCACTGCTAGAATAGCAGCTGCAAAATAAAGAAATAATATGATAATAGGTTCCATAAAGTAAATCTGAAAGTCATACCATCCCTAAATTTTTTAACAGTGCTCAACGAAATAATCTCAAGTGTTGGAAGCTTAGTTTGGTGAGCAGGATAAAAAGCATCTGTCTTGAAGTAATTTGGGTTGGTAAAGTTAATTTAGCATTTGAAGTACTTGCATAGATTGATGTGTTATCTAAAGGTGATCATGAATTTGGGGACATAATTTATTAACAAGTGATAGGATATTACTTAGACTCCTGAATTTAAAGCTATCAACAATAAACTTTAAAGTTCAGCTTTAAAATAGTAGGAAGTCCTCTTAATCTTAGAGGTTTTAGTTAGTGAAAGTTTCAGTAATGTGACATCCTTTACTTGGGAGTACCTCTGTGATAGAAAGATGAAAGAGTTGTTTCAGAGATGATAGCTAGCTCTGGCGAGAGTGCTATGTGATTTTTTTTTTTTTAATGAAAAGGGTAAAAGGGTTAAGCATAGACTTTCTTGAAAAGGTTATTTTACTAGGACTGATTATACATTGAAGATTAGCTCTTTGTTGATTACCTGTATTAACCAGAACATATTGTTAATAGATTATGATGTCCAAAGTGACAGCCCCAATATTGGTGATTGAAGAACATTTACCAATTACATCTCTTTAATTACTCTTAAATTTTGTACTGGTCCATCATGAAGCACTGTTTTGTTTTGTTTTTAAGAAAAGAGCATGTATTTCTTATAAGCAACTATGGGAATATTATTGGGAGTTATTAAGTAGAGAATTGTGTATTATAAAGATAAGGGAAAAATTAGTTTCAAATACAGAGAGCTTAACCTTTGGTGCTTTAATACACATGAAACATAAAGTGGATTTTAATAAAGAATAAGAATGAAGATAAGCAGTTTGTGATTCTATCAGGTTTTACTAACTTAAAAAAAAACCTTGTTATTTATAAAGACTCACTGGACTAGCTTTTTTTGTTTTTGATTTTTTGGGGGTCCGGTTGTGGGGCCTGAATTCTGGGCCTGGGCGCTGTCCCTCAGCTCTTCAGCTTAAAGCTAGCGCTTTACCACTTGAGCCACAGCGCCATTTTTTTTTCCTGCTTATGTGCTGCTGAGGAATTGAACCCAGGGCCTCATGCATGCAAGGCAAGCTCTCTACCACTGAGCCACCTTCCCAGCCCCTGGACTAGCTTTTGAAATTCCTATTTTTGCTTTTTAGAGCACATATAGTAAAGACTAGGCAATTTGATGGCTTGTTTTATAACTGTATTACTTCAATTATCAGGCTCATATAAAGAAAATTGCCGTCATTACATACTGCTTCTAAAGCACATCCAGTAACACTTAAGAGGTTGGTGATAAATTAGATGTAATAAAAGTTCATTAAAAATTCTTTCGGTTTATAGAAGAGATTATCTGTAAAGAAAAAAGTGAGCCAGTGGCTCACACCTGTAATCGTAGCTACTAAAGAAGCTAAGATCTGAGGATCATGGTTCAAAGTCAGTCTGGGCAGGAAAGTCCATGAGACTCTTACCTACAATTAACCACCAGAAAACCGGAAGTGGAGCTGTGGCTCAAGTGGTAGAGCACTAACCTTGAGCTGAAGAGCTAAGGGACAGTGCCCAGGCCCAGAGTTCAAGCCCCATGACTGACAAAAAACAAGCAAACAAAAAACCGAAGGGGGAAAAAACGAAGAAAAAGGTGACCCTACTCATTTTTGTGTACCTTTATCATGATGTAGTAGGGTTATAAATGGGGTGTGTTTAAACAACAACAGTAACAAATATATATGTGTGTGTATGTGTATACTCTTCAAATATTAAGCCACTTTAAACATTTTAACAGTCAGTACTGTGTTATGAAGTGAGATGCATTACACAAATTGTGAATCTTAGGTTTTTACTTTAATATCTCTTATTTTCAGAATTTATGCGAATTCCTTGTGTGGACGCTGGATTGATTTCACCACTGGTGCAGCTGCTAAATAGCAAAGACCAGGAAGTGCTGCTCCAAACGGGCAGGGCCTTAGGGAACATATGCTACGACAGCCGTAAGTGTTGCCCTGTCAGCGATGTGTTTAGAATTTCTAAAGGGTTATGATTTCCCAATTAACGTTGCTTTGCTGTTAGGTCTGACTTTGCTAGGCTAAGAACTCAGCCTGGACCAGTATGATACAACTCTTATTTCATGGACCCAATAGAAATTTGGACTGCGTATTCTCAACAAAGAAGTTACAGGGAATGCATTTTGTCTTTCCCTCCTGTCACAATAAGTAAATTGCAAAATTTTGAGGCTTTTAAATCAAGCAAAATATATAAATATATATATATATATATATATATATATATATATATATATATATATATATATATTTGAGTCTTTTTCACTTAGGTTTTATTGAAGTACCATTACTGGATGAAAATGAGCATGGACAGTTTTAAAAGTTTCCCTCTGTCCAAATACATTTTCCTTCGCTGCCACAATAGAACTAATTCATATGAACTTAATCACTGTGTTCTCAAAAGCTAGATTGGCCCACTGCATTTGCGTTGACTCCATTTCTCTTTGTCATATGTCATTGTCATTTTCACCACCTTCTGTAGCACACTGTGCTAGATAAAGAAAGCAGGAACATGCGGATATGGGTTTATTGAAAGTATGTTACTATTTCTACTTATTCTTTCTATGTGTCAATATTAAGTTTTCTTTGGGTGGGCGGAGTGTTATGGTTTTAACTCAGAGCCTTGTGCTTGCTAGGCTGGCATTGTACAACTTGAGCAACATACCCAGCCCCCTTTGCTTTATTTTAATTTTTTCCAGTAGAGTCTCACTGTTTTGCCTGGGCCACTCTGAACCATAGTGTTCCTATTTATGTTTCCCACAGAACTGACATGACAGGCCTAGGATGTGCCACTTGTGGAGCTATTGGGTTAGGGGAGGGTATTGTGAACCTTTTGCCTTGGCTAGATTCGTATTACAATCTTCTCAATCAATCTTCACTCCCCCACCCACCCCACAAGTAGCTTGGATTATAGGTGTGAGCCACTGTTGTGGGCTTGAGTGTATTCAATTAAACTTATCCTGATTTTGCTTAGATTTCTTTTTTTTGGAGTCCAGTATTTATCATTCACCTTGAAAACCTCCTAGACATTTAGTTGTATTTCTTAAAAGAAAATATGTGGACCTATGTCAAGCAGCTCTTCAAAAAATTATTTGTAGAAAGTAAGAGTACCCAATGTAATTCTGATAGAAGAAAGAAATAGGAGAATGAACTGCAGCTATCAGTTGCAACAGTTCTGTAGCTGTGGCGGTGTGGCAAGCCTCATTTCTTCTCCTTTCCTTTAGTTTTGTGCCCTACTGATGATTGGCTAATTTAAGATACTAGTAACACATAGGACAACATTAATTTTAACTAAAAGTTTTCAATCCCCCTTAATGCCTTTGTATTTTCCTACCTGCTCATCTTAGAGCATCAAATTTATTTGTAAAATGCCAGTGCTTTGTGTTTATAGGCTTTTGCATTTCATATTTATGACTTCATTAAATTCTATAGCTTGTCATAACAGGTCTCAAACTGAAATGTTTAATGGGTATTTTATGTTAATTTTAGCAATACATAGTGCAAAGATCTCTGCACAGTAGTACTTAAAGGTTGATGGTCTGTACGTGCTTGGGCAGTGTTGATGATTTTGGTTTTTATTCTTTATGTATTTGGTACTAGAACTTAAGGGTGCCAAAAGTAATGCTCTTTCCTACTCAGCTTAGTTATTTTTGTATTGCATGTTATTTAAGTATGGGGAATATTTTCTGATTTGAGTACTTTTGTCTTTACTATTGGCGAAGTAGAATAAAAACAGGGAGCTCTTGTCAGTACAACTATCATTCTCATGGGTACAGAGTAATTTTTTTCCTATGTACTAAAAAATGTTAAAGTTAGGATAGTAAATGTCCAGGTGGTTAATTTGTAACTTTGTCTGTTATTACAGCATTTAGCTTCTCTATTTTCTATATCTTCTGAAAAGTTTTGTGGTTGTACTTGCGGCCATGAAATTAAATTTTTCTGTTTCATTTATTTACAGATACTTGCAACTGCTTTTTCCTCGTTTAGTTCAATGGAAATTATATTTAAATGGGTAATTAGACATAGTGAAAACAAGTCAGATTTTTTATACTTGTAAATTGTAAGGGAAATGAAATTGGCAGTATTAGAAGTGAATAAATAAAAGTAAGAACTAATTTATTAGTACAAGTAATGGGACAAAAATGTGTTCATTATGTAATGCTGTTTTGTGCATATAATCTGTTATACTACATGCTTTTTTACCCTTTATTTTAAATTAAATTTCTGTGATTGCTTCAGAATTATTATAAGAAAACTAAAGAGCCTGTGTTTGAATTTCAAGAATGATGTAGGAGTCTATAAATGTAGTGCTGTATGGTTACTTGTGAATTTACTTGAAATACATTTCTCATTATTTTGTGATAATTGACAGTTTTAAGATAGCTGCAAGCTAGTTTTGTCTATTATGTTTTTAATGGCCTTGATGTTGATCAAGCAAGAACTGCTTATTGTTTAAGGAATAGAAATCCACCTATGATAGCCTTCAAATACAAGGAGCTTCCTTCTTGCAGATAAATTATATATTTTTAAATTTATGTTTCTGTTTTATTCAACTTAACCTTTCTGAGTAATCAGTTGATTTATATTTTATTAATATACTCCAAATGAATAATTTTAGTGTGGTTTTATTCAGGAAGAGAGAGTAGGCTTACAATAGATATTAAAGATAATGGATATAGAAATACCCCAAGTCATCTGGAGAAAAACGGAGAGATTTGTATGCATGGTATAGAAATTCTCAAGCATATTTGGCTAGCAGTTTACTTGAAAGAAGGAAAGTTCTCTCACTAAAAGAAATACCATAAAATTCATGGAAATCTTCAGGAAAGAAGTAGGTCAGATTTCAGTTTTAACAGCCTCAGCAGTTCCCATTTTAGGAGCTCTTCCTAATGTAGAGGAAATGGTCTTATATAATCCTAACATCAAATAACAGACTGACATAACTATTAAATGGGACAAAATAAGGCTTTGTTGCTGATAAACTTTTTGACTCCTAGTTTCCTTCTTGCATATGGAGATGAAAGAATCACTCACTGGGTACATTCTTCATTTCAAATGGTCTGGTCTATTTTCTTTTACAAACAGACTCTTAAGACAGTGCATGTATGGGTTCCTCTTTGTAAGCATCCAGACTTTTGATAAGAGCCATCATTTTAAAACTCTTTTGCCCTTTAACTTTGCCAAAATAACTCTTTTTATGAGAAGTTTAACATCTTTCAGATCAAAGTAGAGAGAAAAATTGCATTTTATTGCAGAAGGGAATCAGTAAAGCTGTATATGTGATGGAATATATGCAGGAATGTCTTTTAAAACAGAGAGATTGAGTGTTATGTGTCCGAAACGCATGGTTTAGCCTGCTAGGTCGCACATCTCTCTCAAAGTTATTACAAATAAGGGAAATCATGGGACTTAGGTTTCTTTGGGCCTGGCTTACTTCACTTAATATAATTTTTTCCAAGTCTTTCCCCACAGTGTAACCCCTGTCCTCAACTGTATTTGATATTGGTGCCCTGCATCTTTTATATATACACTTCTCTAATTTGGGGAGAGGAAGGGAAAAAACAAAATGCTTAAATAGGGATACAGGTTGACCCATTGTAACAATGAAACTTACAACACTGTTGAAAATGAACTTTACAATTTGGGGGGTGGTGGTGAATGTAGTTGTGGAGGTGGAAGGGAAGGTAGGGGAAAAACACAGGAGAAAGCAGCAATGCTTGATAGGAAATGTACTCCTTACCTTGCTCATGTAACAGTAGTAACTGTAACCCCTCTATACAGGGTTTTTACAGTAAAAGACATGTTTAAAAGAAAGGATTTGTTCTCTCCTTATCTGGCCATCTTCATTACATTTCCCCTTTTATCAGGGGTTTTGCTTATACACACTTTTTAAATTTCCTATCTACTTAAAAGGCCCTAGAGTTTTGAAACCTTTGTGTTATATTACAATCCTATACTTACAAAGCCAAGGGAAATAGTTGTGACCTGAGATTGTGGATATTACTAGTTCATATCAGGTATTTATCTTTTATACAAATAGCAAAGTTATTACATAAATGAACTGGGTATATTTTTAAATTGACTAAATATGCCTCTGCAAAAATAAACTAAAGCTTATTTTTATTTCCTATTATTGGAAAGATGGGCATGTTGAAGAAATTTATAAGATACACGTCTCTCATGATATGAAAAAACAATTATATTCTTGCTCACCAAGTGAATTTTCAAAATAATTTAGTAATCAGGCTTGCCAAAGCCAATGTTTATGGAGTAAATACTTGTGAAGTAAATATTGTGTATTTAATTTACTTCAAATATAAACAGAAAGGGTTCTGCAATATACATATATTCCTATTTGCATATTACTGATTATTATGATGCTACATTATCTTTGTATAAAAAAGAAGAACCCATAGTTCTAACTACAAAGACTGAAAAATAATAGTAATACAATGTTTTATAATATTAGATAAGCTTGTACTAATACAGTAAAAGCATGCTTTGAAATTGCTTTAAGTAATCAAAATATATTTACAGCACTTATTTTCAGCAGGGAAATGTTTATTTCAGTGACATAAATTAGGTTGTTTGATACTGCCGTTAAAGGGCTCTCTAGGCTGGGTTTTTTTGTTTGTTTGTTTTTGTTCTTGTATTTACTTTTGGAATAAAACCAATTAGCCCATTAGTAAGAAGAAGAAAAGATTTTTCAGGTTTGATTAATCTATTTTGTCTTATGACTGAGTTTATCAAAACACATCTTATTTATAAGAATAAACAACTTACTGCTACTTTGCGATGTAATCATTATGACTATTATCACGTGAGTATTTTCTTAGGATTTCAGTGTATAAAGATGCCCTGTCTATATACATTGAAATTGATACTGCTCTCATAATCCTACATACAGGAATCTATTTAAAAAATAGTTCAAGACTGAGCTCATGCATGTAAACTTAGCATGTAAACATGTAAACATAGGACGTGGAGATAGAGAGAAATAGGGGTTGAGACCAACCAGCCCCAGACAAAAAGTTAATCAGACCCCCATCTCAACCAATAAAGATGGACGTGAAGATAATGTACCTGGGATCCCTGCTAAGTGGGAGGTGTAGGGTCTAGGCAGGTTGAGCAAAAACACGAGACCCTGTTCAAAAATGACTAAAGCAAAGCTGGCTAAGACACATCTCAGCTGTGATGGAGAGCTTGCCTAACCAGTGTGAAGCAAGGAGTTGAAACTCTAGTACCATTAAAAAAAAAAAAAGTTTATCCACAAAAACCAGCTTTTAATGTGACAGAGAAAATAAAATGAACAGAGGTATATAATTTGAGGGCAGTTACAGAGTACATATTAAATATGCAGGCTTTGACCAGAATAAAAAATCAGTAGATCATGAGAGTATTAACTGCAGCTATTTTTAACATAATTAGAAATGTGTAAAATTATAATATGCTCCTGGAAGACAGTCAGTAGGTATGATTTCCAATTTTTTCACTTACTGAGTTGTCCATTAGTCTTTCATAGTTTAGTTTTCCTCTGTTACCATGGGTTTGTTACATGGAATGAATAGTATTTATATGTAAAAATAGATGACAGATTATCAACTACTGCGCAAAACCAATATCATCATCCTTGTTACTAAAGTGTCTGTGAATTAATGTATATCTACATTAATGTCCCCAAGATGTGTACAGTGAGAGTGTAGGAATGGGAAACCTTATAAAGGAAGGCAGAAATAAATCTTTTAAGAATCAGGGGTACCATACTTAACTATATATAAGCATTCATTGAATCTAAGCTTCTTGGCAGCTAATGTGAAAAAGAAATTGGCATCCTATGTAATTTTTTTTTATCTTTTGCTAAAAGAAAGATTCCAGTTCTTTAAAAAAAAAAAAAACTTCAGAAAAAATGCTAGGAGGGCATTATCATTTGGATATCCTTAGTTCCCTAAGGATTCTGGGTACATCTGTAGTTAAAATATATTTAAAGGTTAGTGACTGGTATGGAGTCTTTGATAATAGTTCTGCAGTCTTGTCTCTCTGATTCTTCACACTTAGTGGAAATAGGATATTTCTTTTGTTTTTTTACTTGACATCAAGATGAAATCTCTCATTTATTAACTTGATTTTAAGAAACATTGGATTCTATAAATTAGCTCTTTTTTTGCCACTGCTTGATCATTCCTCAAGTAGTACTAAGATATAAAAAGACAATACTTTATAAAGACATAGAGTAGAATTTTTAGTAATTTTTACTAGTTTTGTACATGGGAACATGGAGACAGCATATGGCAAAAGAAGGTTTTTTGTTTTTTCCAGTTGAAGAAATCATGCATGTTCACCACAATAGTTATTTTTCTCTCCTGGATCCCAAGTTACCTCCTAATTTGTTTCTGAGTCAAAAAGCCTAATTGGCCATTGGAATTTTCCTTTCCTGATTGAAAAGTTCTAGATAGGTGAAGGAAAATCCAATTATAATACTTCAGAAGAAAAAGATTTTAATTGCATTCACATGTATTAATTGCATGTGCTTTTGTCCCCTTAATGCCTTCATTTCATCCACCTGTTAAGGATGAAATCAGAGTTCTTACTTAGGAAATGTAATTTCTAGTCTGCTTATTGAAGCTCTTATCATGTATTATCCTCTGTTCTTTTAAATATTTTAATTTTCCTAATTTTTGTCTTTGTAATCCACTTGAAGTACTGAGAACATTATCCTCTCATAATTAGAGTTGTCCCTTTTATAAGTTGGGAGCATTTCACCTGGCTCAGTGGTCAGATGAAAAATAAATAATACTGCAAGGTGAGTAATTTCATATTTTCCTCAATGTAGAGGGGACAGTGTTTGAAATTTAGTTCTGGTTAGATTCTAAGTCATAACTGTATGTACATGTTTTCATATATAGTCTAGCATAGTTTCTTTTAAGTATAGTTTGTTACAAAGACATCTATTTAAAATATTTGGAATAGAATTGAATTTAATTAGTGTCTGACAATATAGCCACTCTCCTCCCAGTGTTGGGAATGCTCTACCATTGAACCACATCCCCAGCCTGACAGAATGATTTTGATCTTGAATAATTTTGTCAACAAATTGGAACAATAAATAATTTACATTGTTAGTTTAATGCTTTTTAAAAGTAATTTGGGGTAATTGTATGGAAATAATTTAGTTTGATAAATATTCATAGTCTTGCTAATAAACTAATATAGACAAATCAAAGTATAGGTAGTATAGAAATACAGCATTTCTCTAGTAAATATATTGCCATTTATTCATCTTCTGTAATGTAATAGAAAATGTTTGTTTTGCCCTGGGGCTTGAACTCTGGGCCTGGGCCCTGTCCCTGAGCCTCTTTGTGCTCAAGGATAGAACTCTACCACTTGAGCCACAGTGCCACTTCTAGCCTTTTCTGAGTTTATTGGAGATAAGAATCTCACAAACTTTTTCTGCCCAGACTGGTTTTTAGCCATAATCCTCAGATCTCAGACTCCTGAGTACCTAGGATTACAGACGTGAGCTGGCTCATAAAAGAATTGTTTTTTGGTTGTTTTTTTTAAAGAAGAATTATCAAACAGTTTGAACCAATGAAATCCACTGCTGTAGAAAAATTAACACTAATTTCAACAGGCAGATTTGATGTGTCCATCAAATGCTGTGCCATGACACCATTTGAATTTGTATGTGTGGTTACTAGTACTTCGTTGGGAAATGAAAAGACTTTATTCTTTTCTTCTTCTCCTGATCTAGTATCCACCTGTAAATATACCAACACTTGGAAATTTTCCTGCATAAAAGCAGCATTTAAAACTGAGTATAATATCATGTCACAAAATTACAAGTTTTATGCTACCTTTTTGATGTATGACTATTTAATGATCATCGTGGCTTTTCCTTATGACTCATTTTTTTTACTTCATTGATGCAATATTTATAGCTTTCTCTTTTATATCCAGTTTGAGGGATATTTTGCCTGTACCTGGAACAAGAAAAAAACATTGCTTTTGAATCATCTCATAAAAGATGTTGATAGCTTCTTTGTTTTTTCCATTTGAAAGCTTAAAACATGTTTGAGTATGTCTTTAGGTGCATAAAAATTCACTACTTAGGCCAAAAGATGGAAGAAATATAAGCATTAGAATTTATTTTCTTTCCTAATAGAATTCATAAATACCTTTTGATGTTATCTTTTCAAATAGTATAGATATGTATGTCTATTTATCATTACCCTGCTCCAGGAAAATAATTTATTTTGTATTTGACAAAAGTAAATAGCATATTTTAGGCATAGATAGAAAAATTGCATAATAGCTATAATCTACAAAATTGATACTACTCATAATATTTTTCTTGGTACCCATACCATAGATCATGTAACTTGAGTGTTTTATTCAGTAGTGGTGATGAATAAACACCAGAAAATCATCACTGTTGTGCCTTTGTGTGTGTGCCTGTGTGCCTTTGTGTGTATAGATCAAATCATTAAATCCACAAATATTGATTGAACCCACTGTGTTCAGGGCACTCTGCCAGATAATAAGAAACATAGAAGTAAATAAAAAGCAAGAAGTCTCTATTTTTGTGGAGCTTGCATGGGAGATAATAGATAATAAACAAGTAAATATTACAAAGATATTTGCAGATTATGATCATTAGTGTCAAGGGAATTAATACAATGATGTAATGGAGAATATCAGAGCTATCTCTGAGGATGTTATTTGAACTGATGATTGAGAAAGAATGAGCTAGATATTTATAGAAAGAAAAGGAAGAATACTGCTTGTGGATGTATAAGCAGAGAGGAGAATCTGTTTAGCCTGTTGACATCTTGATTCCTTTAGCAGTAGACTGTCCCCGCCCTGTGATAATGGGCAAATGGGAGGTGTTTTCTTTGTGTCTTGGCCATCTATGTGTGCCTGCATCACAGGACATTTTCTCCATGCTCTTGTTCCTCTCCCAGTGATAGACTGCCAATAACTGCCACCATGAATATGTAAATCAAAGCCTAAGTGAACCATAAAATAGAAAACAGGATGCTGGTGGTTCATGCCTATAATCCAAGCTACTCAGGAGACTGAGACCTTAGAATCTCAGTTCGAAGCCAGCCCAGACAGGAAAATCCATGAGACTCTTATCTCTAATTAACCACCAAAAAGCTGGAAGTGAAGCTGTGGCTTAAGTGGCAGAGTGCCAATCTTGAGCAAAAAAAGCTCAGGGACAGCTCCAAACCCTAAGCTCAAGTCCAAGAACTTGCCACACATGTGCACACACAAACACACAAATAGAAACAAGGACAGACTACAATGAACAGAAGATACAGGTTCATATAGAAACCAAGTAAGTGTTCCATCAAAGGTAAGAACTGAGTTTCTAAAGGGAAAAGAGGGAATAGGAGGAGGATTATATGAAGTGAACTGAGGTGTGAAAAATGCAAGGAAGGTTGTTCTTGGTGTCTTCTCTTTTCTCTGTGAAAGTGAGTGGGGAGTATACTTCTGTGCAGAGGTTGGAAGGGGAAGAGAGCTTGGACAGTTCATCATGATAATGAGACAAAGATGTGTGTGAAAGATTACACAGTGCAGCGAAGGGTTTGTTCATGCTTTTAGGTCTGTGATTTTACAGTTCATATCACATAATAGCTTCATTCTTGGTTTTGCCTCTAAATGTTTTTTATTAAAGCTCATTCTCTAGGAGTTTGGAGACTTCTTGTTCTCAGAATGGATCTCATTGAATGGCTCTATGACTTACCATGAATTTTGATAGGCTAATTACTTTTTTGAGATGGATTATTGGAACCATAATATGTATTTAAATGTAAAGTCCAACTCTGATGTAGTGTGAAGAATGATCAAACTTGTTCTGGGAGCTACTTTTGTGACAGGGTTCATCACTGAAGAATGTAGAGTTGGTGGTTGTACTTTTTTCAGTGGCCAGATGCTTGTAATTATGGGAAATTAAGATATAAATTCCATTTCCATAGATGATAGCTCAGGGTGTCTTACAAATTCAATGTTACTTATTAGCAAAATGGCTAAAAGTGAGTTTTTGTGCATATATGAGTTTGTGATGAGCTTTATTGAATGACCAATAATATTTATTTAAATAATATAACAAAATTGTAGATCCACCTATCTATTAAAAAAAGATACATAGGCTTGTACAATGATAACTGTTTTGGTGTATATTTAAAATTGTATCACTTGTTTTGGTAAGGAACAATCATTCCTTAGAATCACTAATTTGTATGAAAACTTAATAAAATCCTCTTTTACCTTATTTCCTTAGCTATTCTGTTTAAAAATCAAGAAGGAAACTAAGAAACTAAATATTACTATATTCCGTTGTTAGTATTTTTTTCTCAAGTAACTCTTATTAACATGTTTTTTTTCTCAGATTTGATCATTTCTAATATGGAGATTGAATTTCTATTCTCACCAACTCTCAATAACTGTCATGAGTAAAATGCTGTATTAGAGACAATTCAAAACGGGAAGGAAAGAAGGAAAGAAAGGAAGGGAAGCATTGTGGCTCTGAAACATGTAATGAATTGGCCTCATTATAGTTAGGCTCAATTTTATTTCATTATAAAATCATTGAATAAATTTTTAACTGGTTTCATTATTGATTTTTGGACACTAATTTAGTGACCATAAGCAACAAAACCTTTAACAGTCACTGCAAATAGGCTTGGTATAGTTTAGCTATTCTTTAAGATTTTTACTAAATCTAAAGCGTGCAGTTTATATATTGATATTGATATATTGATAGCCCTGGTTTCCTCAACAATTAGAATGAAATACCATTTAAGTTTTGCAAATTTCAGGTTGAGATAAATTATACGTTCATATTACTGAGTGCTTGAATTTTGGGTTGCTAATCCTAATTTGGTAGTCCATTTTTCTATGACATTGTCCACACACAAAGTGCCCAATAATCTAGATAATTTACATTTGTTATTGGAACTAAAGCTTGAGAAATTGAATTTCTAGGGTTTTGTTTGTTAAGTTTTGGGTTTTTTGCAACATTGTTGCAAGACACTCACCCATCCTGCCTCAACCAGGGTGCTAGAATTACATATGTAAGTCAGCATGCATGGCTGAAATTTAAGTAATTTCTTAAGTGAAATTTGAACAACATTCTTGGCTGATGTGTAATAGGACAATATAGTTTTCTATGAACCTATTAGCTGAATAACATAAGGTACTATTGTTTGTATATGTAACAGTATAATACAACCAAATGCGCATGGCATAAAGCTAAGTGGACAGGACTCTTAATTTTAGTGTGAGTTCCTCAAGTTTTTTCAAAAGTATGATAAGTTACATATGGATATTTGTCTGTGTGTACCATAACAAATGATATGTAGCAAACTTCCATTGTCTATAATATGATTCAGCCTCACTTGCAAAGAAATGACTTTAGAAAAACTTTTTTTTTTTTTTTTATTTTGCTACCTTCACAGCTTAATTCCTTTGTGTGCTGTTTCTTATGCTCGATATATTGCTGAACTGGCCACTAGGGCAGTCAGAAATTGAAATGTAGCTGACTTAAATGTTAAAATATACTTGGGTTTTAAAAGTTTTATTATGGGGAATGTAAATATTTCCCTAATAATTTATATAATGATTGTGTTATTATGATATTTTGGACATATTGGATTGAAAAAAATAGAATATTACTAAACTTAATTTTTAATATGTTTTTTACTTTTTAATGAGGCTACTAATGAAATTAAATTACACACATGGTTTACATTGCAGCTGTCATAAGTCTGTTGGATAGCACAATTCAGTAGACTATCATATTTTAATATAAGGAGTTCAGATTTAGAAAGACATATATTGTTACCATTGTTTCTTCCCATTTCTATATTCAAAGAACAAAAAGTATTTCATATGTTCCAGTAGTAAAATAACACTTATTATGTGCATGGTACATAATAGTATGTGGACCATCATTTGACCAGTGATTGTAATTTGAAAGACATTGGTAAGGTAGAATAGAGGTAATAAAAAAATAATAAAACACAAGTCAAGAATGAAAGAAAAAAAGAAGGAATGTGCTCTGGCTAATAGAAAACATAATTACAGAGACTACAGTACTAATATTTAGGCATTACATATTGTGACCTAGAACTGAATTTGGTCATGTGCAGTTTTCTTGGATAATAGCTAACTTTGAAATACGCTCTAATAAAATATCCTTAGCAGTTTCCAAGGTGAGGAATATTTAGTTCCACTTTCTTTCTTACACTAAACTGTCATTTGTTAAAGGAGAGAGGTTGGAACTTCCACATCATAAACAAGGACTCAGAGAAGTTCTTTGAACTCTGATGTGATACAGGCGAGAATATTTTCCCCCCTCTTAAAACGTAATTGTCTCTTTCCCCCCATCCCACCCCCATTTCCATGTTTGTTTGTTGTTGTTTTTTTTCAGATAGACATTCTTAGCACCCGTCTTAGGATTATTTTCTACTTACTAAGTAATGAATAACGAACACTGTTATGTTTTGTATTTAAAGTTGTAAGGTACATTTCTTTTTTTTTGTTTTATTTTTAATTTAACTCTTTGTTTTACAGATGAGGGCAGGAGTGCAGTTGGCCAAGCAGGTGGTGCACAGGTTGTAGTTGACCATTTAAGGTCACTGTGCAGTATAACAGACCCCGCCAATGAGAAGCTCTTGACTGTCTTTTGTGGCATGCTGATGAACTATAGCAATGAGAATGGTAAACAAACCTGAAACCTTGCTTTATCTCTGGGGGAAAACCTTAAAATAATCTTTCCTATAGTATACAACAAATACTTGAAAAAATGATGAGCAATGATTTATATTATTAATATAAAATCAATAGTTAACTTATGTTACAGTGTTTTACAATTACACAATGGTCTACTTTACTGAAAAGGATGAGGTTTTGGAGGGTCACCCATATCAATTAATACCAGCCCCAAATCAAAACCATGTGGTGTGGCTTAAGTTTTCTTCCTATAAACATTTTAGAAATAACATCACAGTGGCCTCATGTTTATTACTTATTATTAATAAATGCTAGAAGTAGTCTTACACATTATTTTAGAAGAAATTACTTAATTATATTTACTTGGAAAAAGATTTAAATACCTCTAACAAAATCTGGCTTACTGAGAACATAAAGTTCAGAATAATTGAAGGGCGTTCATTTTAGAAATGGGTGGTAAAATCTTTTAAATAGTTGTTTTTGTTTTTGTTTTTTAGAAACTGAAAACATTTTAGAACCTCACTAAAGATAACAATTTTCAGATGCCCTATTATATAATAAGTTTAATGGGAAGAAAAAAATGTTAAGATTTCATATTAACATTTATGTGACAAGATTCTGATCGTTGTCATCTTATGTAAAAACACTTAAATTTCAAATGTTCTGCATATATAACACAAATAAGACTTTCTATGATTTGTTTCAAGTGGCATTATTTTTAAAATTAGCATACATTAGTTTAGGGGTGGGGGGGCTTATATTTACAGAGTATTCCAGTCTACTCCCCTCTATCATCCTTCCTTCCTAAAACAGTTTCAACAGGTGTCATTGTTCTTTCCATTGTGACATTTTAATTTTTAGTCTTTCTCCATATATTTACATAATGAATGTGTAATATTGTTCCTTACTTTCATGTATTCTACAGACATATGACCTTTCTTGAGTATTTTTTTTCTCTTGTTGCATTCCTGAGTCCTAAGAAACAGTCTCAAGTTAAAAGTAACAAGTGAACCTTAAAAAGTGACCATTTATGATTGGCCCATGATACTCTGTGACATTGAGCAGGAGGGGCTGTTGCAATTTAAGAACTGAGGTTGAGAGTACTATTCTACTCTCTCACTAGATGTGTCAGTGAGGCAACTTGGCCAAATACTCGTGGATGTTTTGAAGAGAAGATGGGGAAAGGAAGCTGAAAAATCTAGCTTTTCAGATGACATCTGATTTCCATTTTTGTACTGGTTCTGGGACTTGAACTCAGGGCCTGGGCACTGTCCTTGAGTCTTTTTGTTCAAGACTAGCACTCTACCACTTGAGTCATAGCTCCTCTTCTGGCTTTTTTATGATTAGTTGAAGATAAGAGTCTCATGGACTTTTCCTGCCTGAGCTGGCTTTGAACCTCTGTCCTCAGATCTCAACTTCCTGAGTAGCCAGAATTACAGGTGTGATTCATCGGCACCCAGCTGATTTTTTTTTTCAGTTTTGTATCCCATTTTCTTTTTTAACACTGTACAAGCTAAACAAAGTATCTTCAAGACTTATCCAATGCAAGGGACACCAATTTTAAACCTAAATTTTAAATTGCTCTTAATATAAAAGAGTTCTTATTGATATTTCTCTACCCTATGAAACTTAAGCTAAAAACATTAGCTAGTCAGTCTGGTCAATTACTTATTTTTTCAGTGAATCCTTTTGGAAAAGGGAATAACGTAAATGCTAAAAGGTAAATTAGAAAGGCCAAATCTAGGCAAATCTAAAATGAGGGGCTATTTCCTAAGCAATTGAAACTTAACTATAATGCAAAGGCATCTGAATTTCTTTAAGAAATCATCAGACAGTTGTTCATGTTCCTTCTTATCTCTAACTTCATTCCATGCCAAGTATTCAGTGGGAGATTGTTGTAAAAAGGTTTATGAAGGGAACTAATCATGAAGCCGTTAATAGCAGAATTAGTCTTATATCTAAACTACTTGTTAGTCCTTTGATAAAGCTGTTTAAAAAAAAAATCTGTGTAAAAGGTTGGGAAATGATCAAATAATGCTTAAAAGAACCATGTACTCTCATCCAAAGCAAATAGAGACTGAGTTTCTGCAGCAGAATTTCACAGAGTGTGGAGATATATAATTTGAGAGTAATGATTTATAGTATGCAGAGTTCACCATCTGAATATATAATACACAATGAAAAACAAATAAGAAAAAACGTCTATACTGTGGAAAGCTGTATTAACTTTTCTCAGAATATTATGAGAGTAACAAATGGTGATTTTGTTTTATTAATTCCCAAAGCTGTAGTTTGAGCGTACCTTTTGAAACTTAGTAGATATAATCCCAGTAACTGGAGTGCTGAAGAGAGATGTGTACTACTCAGGGTGAGCCTGGGCTACACAGAGAGTTTAAGGCTAGGCTAGACAACTTAGTAATATATGCCTCAAAAAAAAAGAAAAGAAAAAAATAGAAGAACTAAGTTATTTTTAGAACTAAGAAACAAATGTCCACCAGTGAACTGTTGTCTTCTTTCTCTGTTCCTTTTTCTCTGTCATGAGTACCTTTGTGAAGTAGTTCTTTTTCTTTATAATGTTTCATTTAGGTCTTCCTGAATCTGCATCTTTATTTTTGTGTTCAGTGCTTGCTTACTCTTTAAAGTTTGTGTTAAAGACTTAACCATTAGGTTATCTTTACTAACTTGAGATCATTTGATATTGAGCCTGTTCACCAGATGAATTGCTAAGATTTTAAAAAAAAGATAATAGACACATGAAGTTTTTTTATATATATATGAATTTACCATTGAATGTCAATACACAAGCCCCTGTTAATTTGGGAATAGACTATATGAATGATTAAGTATCCTTTCTGTTTCATCAGAAAACAAAACTGTTTCTGGTCCCAATGACTTAAACCTTTTCTATAGATAGGGAACTTTTAGTTGCATAAACAATTATTTTTAATATGCAGATAAAACAGTACTGAAATTGACCAATTTCATTCCTCTGAAGAAAATTTTTCATGTTTTTTTTATTTGTCCTAAAGCATATTGGTACCATACTGAAGTTTAAACATACCTTGATTCAGAGACTTCTGTTTATGCTTGGAAAAGTTTCATGGTTTTAAATTGCTCGCTTTTGTGTTCATCAGTATGGAGGGTTGAACCTAGCTAGGGCCTTAGGCTTGCTAGGCAGGCCTAGCAACTTAGTTATTATTCCTTATCCAGGCACATGGCATTAGTAGAAAAGAGTACTAGAAAAAAGAAATAAGTACCAGGAGTATAGTTAAAAGTTCTCCACAAGCTTAGTAAGTCTGCCTGTGTACACTTGGAAATTGACTGTTGATGGAATAGAAGCAAACTCATAATCTAAAGTGAAGCCCTTAGAGACCAGAATAAGACCTGTTTAAGGAATTTATTCATGGAAATTATTATTACAAATATCCATGATTTATCAATAAATAATACCTAGTGGAAACCTGTCACATTTTAATTTTTATCTTAATATAGTTAACAGGGAAGGAATAAACTGTTCTAACTCCCCCCATAATGTTTTAAATGACAAGAAGCTATAAATGTGCCACTAGGAAAAACTTGTTTCTTCTGAAATTATTAACATAATATGCAGTTCATTGCTTCTTTATCTGACTATATATAATAGCTATACGTTTCTGTAAGTGATTTCTGTAAATGACACTAATACTTTTCTTATATCTTAGTGTAACACCCTAGTTTTGAAAGACTAATTTTTTCTTTTGCGTGGTTCCTGAAAATTTTCTAACATCATTATAATAATTCTCTTACTGCTGCATGGACTGATGGCATAAGATAATAAATACATGGCCTCTTTTGAGGCCATTTCTTAACTAAGATAATTAATTAGTTAAGAAATTATCTTAGTTAAGAAATATAATTCATAGGTTATGCTATTGAAGATAATAACTGAATTTAAGTATTAAGAGTAGTACTTAAATTTGTTTAAAAACAGATCTGAGAAGTCTTTTCTAATTTAAGGATCTAGTTTAAAGGTAATTGATTTGTGCCCATTTTTTTCTATCAATAATTTCATACTTCTAATCATACTGTCCATTATTCCTGGTGAGACCTACCCAATAATTTGTTTTCTTTTTCTTCATATTTGAAATAAAAAGATATTAGCTGGGAACGATACTAATTTTAAAAAAAACAACCTGAACAGCACTTTAGTCTGAGCTATGTGTTTATTCTTTATTCCTACATTTTGGTACTACTTTATTATGGGACTTAAGGATTATTTCCTAGACATTAGATTTTAGAAAAATGGTGTGTGTTTAAGTTCAAGTCTTTTGAAGCCCAATTTGTCAAATTAAAATTCTCTAGTGTGTTAAATGAAGTTAAGTATGTTGAAGTTTTTTGTATAGCTGAGAAGTCGGTAGGCTATTTTATTATTTACTCTTATTCTTGTATTCTTTAACTGCTATTTTCTTTGTTTACAAAATATCTGAACTTTTATGTCCTTCACAAAGAGTTTTCTAATCACTTTCCTGAAACAGGTTGTATTCATGAAGTCCTACTACAAACGTCATTTGAAAAAAAAATTCCATGTAAGACAAATTATTCTGGTGCCTTTTGCTAATTCTGCCTATTCAGTTAGGCTCAGTTAGCCTATCGTCATAATCCTAAACTGTTACTGTAATAATGCTGCTCCTTCATAGACTCCTGCTAACTGTTTTATTAGAGATGCATCAACTACACATACTGGTATTAATTTGCAGCTCTCCAGCCCTTGTAGAATGAACTTCTCAATGCAGAAATCTGAAGTTTTTATCTCAAAGAAAATGAAATGGTTTTTGTAGTTGTACTGTCTATGATTTCAGTAGCCTGTATGTAAAGCTTAGCACTATGTTATCAGAGGAGTAACATTGTCTTGGTCTTACCAGCTTTCAAAGGATTCTGCATTGATGCTAGCATATACCATGGTACCTTATGGTACTGTCTAGATGTCCACCAGTAACTGGGGGCAGTGCAAAGCAAAATTTGTATCTGAAGTTAATTTTCTCTGACATTATTACATTTTCCACAAATGATTTTCATGAATTCCTTTTCTGATTAATCATACTCTGACTGAATATTATTTTTGAGATTTTTCTTCAAATTTGAAAATTTGAAGAAAATTTGAGGCGTGGGGAAATGATTTTTTTATCTCAAATTCACAAGCTTTTAAAGAGTTTCCAAGTTGGATTTTTTATTCCAAGATTCACTGCTTTAATGAAATTAAGTAGTTAAAACAGTTCTTCACACTTTGTTTAATGTTGTAAGTTTCTCAAGAGAATATATCTGTGTTCTCCATTATTCAAGTTTGTATAATTTTTGCCATCATGAATTGCTGCTGTTTTGCATCTCACTTAACTTATAGATATTCAACATATTCCTTCTTTTGAAAAAGAATGCCAAGAAAGTCACACTGGGTCAGAAAGACTGGGTCTCTACTTTGTTACTGATGCTGCTACACTAAGTTGAGATGTGATTGTAGCAAGCACATAATACTGAACACATGTGAATTTTTAGTTCTAGGAAAGACAGTTCTAGGAAAAACATTGAGCTACCTGACCTTCCAGTTTCTGACATTACAGCTAGAAGTGAATAATAGATTTTTGTTTATTAAATTAATGTATCTCAGATTTAGGGCACTTGGTAAAGTCCATTCAGAGAGAAATTGCAAACCACTTCATGTAAATTAACTTCTAGAAAAAATAGCAATCTAACATGGTATTATCTAAATAGTTTTCAAAATGGTTATAGGCTAGAAATTTTAAATGTGGAGATGTGGATAATTTATTATTATAATTTGTATGTTTTAAATAACACTGTAACATTATGTGATTTTTAAGTTGTGAAAAATAAATAATAAAGCTATTCTTTTAAAGGCCAGAATATAATTTTGTGAAATAAGAACTATTTGCATTATTAAACTTAGTCTATAAGGTCTGCATGTTCGAATATAAATGAATCTGGCATTTAGCTTAGTTTGTTATACAAAAATTCAGGCCTATAATTTAAACTATATAGATGTGGCCTTTATTTCAGCAGTGCCACCATATAAAAGCTGAGATTGAATTGGGTTTAAACTACAGCTACCCATGTTCCTCTTAAAAATACTTTTAACCTTTAAGACTTTTTTTTTCTGAGATGAAAGCATAGTTTTCTTTTTGTTTTGTTTTTTTTGTGCCCGTAGTAGGGCTTGAATTCAGGGCCTGCTTACTGGTGCTCTGCCACTTGAGACACAGCTCCACTTCTGGCTTTTATGTTGGTTGGTTGAAATTAAGAGTTTAAGTGGCTTTCTTGCCTGGGCTGGCTTCAAAGAGCAATCTTGAGATCTCAGCCTTCTGAGTAGCTAGGATCATAGGTATTCACCAGCAGCACTCAGCTGGAAGTATCTTTTTTAATGAGATAGACATTTCTATAAATTTTATTTGTGGCAGTATTCAGTATAGCCAGAGTAGATATGCAGTAAATAATTTAACCTGGAGTGATAGAAGGGAAAAAAATTATCTGTTAGATTAAAATTAGCTGTGACTGGATTGAGGATACTAAATGTGTTAGGCCTCTCACAGATGATTAAGCCTTTTTTCCTAATTTTCTTGTGATTTTTGCTTTGCAGTTTTTTGTTGTTGTTGCTGCTGCTGTCCTATATTACTCATGCGTGTAATTTTGTTATTTATCTTTAAAACCTTTTTAAAGGAGAAATTTGGCCATGTAAAAGACTATTTTCAAAAGTCAGAAAGAACTTTTGAATTCTCCTTTCAGTTCTTCAAATTTTAATGTAAATGTATTGGTTTGAACCTCCAGCATTCTCAATATTTTGATTATAGTTTCTTTCCTTTTCTTTTGATATTGTTTTATGTCATTGAAATTT
This sequence comes from Dipodomys ordii, assembly GCF_000151885.1. Classification (NCBI taxonomy): domain Eukaryota; kingdom Metazoa; phylum Chordata; class Mammalia; order Rodentia; family Heteromyidae; genus Dipodomys; species Dipodomys ordii. Next base: position 8,529,662 of record NW_012267338.1, read on the forward strand.
TTAACCTGGGGATGGAAGCAGTTCTCTTGGTGCAAAACACAATAGATCTATGATTTCGGTAAAAAAGGCTTTTAAAATAATGGATTTAAAGTTGATTTTATACACATAGAAGTGTGTTTGACTATCATCAACAGTTAGGTGTCCACTCTCCTGATTGGTCAACAAAAAGATACTGGATAAGAGTCAGAAAGAAAGTCAGGCCTGTACTTGTGCCTGTATGTAGTTGGTCCTAATCACCCTCCAACTAGCCCTATATATATCACTTTCCTTTTCACTGTTACACGGCTAAAACCTGCTTATATTCTGGAGTGCCCTTTCACAGAGAAATCACTTCTAATTTTTATTTTATACCCTGCTTTTAGAAATACAGGTGTTCCATTATTGTCTGCTCTATCAACTGAGTACAACTCACGTAACTATCATTGGAGTTTATAATGTAAGCCTGTAGGCAATATATATTATGCCATGAGTAACATGGATAAACACTAATGTGCAACTATTTTGAAGTGTGTTTTATTTTGACACAGATTCATCCTTAAGTCCTTTCCAGCAGTAATGCTAGTAATCTCATAACATTCACTTTAAGAATAAGATACACCTGTCATAATCTTTTTTAAAAGACCTATTTTTTAGTTACTGATCAACATAACTTAGCTAACTGAAATTTTCAGCATACTTTTCGGGACCTATAATCTAGTCTATACCAGTGTTTTAAACATGAAACTTAAAAAATCAGGGGGAAAAAGGTTCCTCAACTTGAGATCTTCTCTCCAGATCTCCATTCTTTGGAGTTGCCATGAGTGTGACCTGAAGAACTTGGAACCATTGAAATTCAAATGTAGGTAGGTAAGTGTTCACACCAGCGCATGCGTTGATTGCCTATATCTCTTTGTATATGCATCTGTATTGCACCCCCTCAGTGGCTTTCTTCCTCTTCCTCCCCATAGATCATGTAGGGCCTGTGTCATGTATTTTTGTAAATCTGTATTTTGGTCAGTCTATTTGTCTGTGATGTGTGTCAGGAATAGTTTATTTTAAAAAATTAAAATAAAAAACCAAAACCTGGAAGTGGCGCTGTAGCTCAAGTGGTAGAGCGCTCGCCTTGAGTTGAAGAGCTGAGGGACAGCGCCCAGGCCCAGAGTTCAAGCCCCATGACTGACAAAAAAAAAAAGAAAGAAAAAGTTTTAAAAATAAAAAAAAAACCTGAAGATGTTTATGACATTGTGTTGTCTAAAGATTGTCTTTCACACATAAGTATTTGCTACGTATGGGCCTGGGTTGCATTGTTGTGAAATGCTGTGTGTGTTGAGCTCTGATAAACATTCTCCTAGAATTGCTGGTATTTGTTAAGGGATTTGTTAAAGTCTTCAGTCCTGCAGTTGTTTCATACTGTTTCCAATGTGTCTAGAGAATGTACATTGTTCCTAAGAATGTCTTCCTGTTAATTTTTCATTTAAGAGTCACACTTCTGATTGCTGTTATGTCATATGAAGAACATTCACAAGCTTTCTTTGAACAATTAAAAAATAATAATCAGATAGCTTAAGAGGTAGTACCCCTGCCTACCAAGCTCAAGACCCTGTGTTTAAATTTCCCAAATAGTCAGTTGCTTCCATTGATAAGAATTAATACAGACTTAATTGCGTAAACAGGACCTCCACTTAATTCTTTTTAAGCCTACTTAATGGAAACAAAGTTGAAAATGAAATAGATAGGCAAACTAAATCTGTAGTACTCCCAGTTTAACTAGGGTTCCTACTCAAATAAATAGGATGAGAGCCTCACATGCTTCATTAAGATAATTCCTCTCAAAATATCTGAGCACCAAATCTGTAATTATATAGAATACTTTTAACTTTTTAATTTTTCCTTTTCTCTCCCTGTTATTATGTCTTCCAGGCATATCTTTTAATTCAGAAGGTTTTTTTCCATAATTTTTTCCCTATTCTAATTCCCTAAAAGTAGTTAATTCTTTAACAGAGGTTTTTAAACTTATTTCTCTGGACCCTTTTAGACATTTAAAAGGTACAGAAGATCTCAAAGAACTTTCATTTATGTACATGAGTTATTTGAAAGTCTTCAATATTTCATTTTGAAATAATAAGCCTATCTGTCATGTAAGTAATGTTTATGAAAAATATTTTCAAAAACAACATTGCTGAGGGGGAAAAAAAGCCTTATTGCTGTATGTTGAGGCAATAACTAACTGTAACAGCTACTAACACAATTTGTGGACTCTGCCTGGGTCGGGCTAACATGGCACCATTTTTACCAGCATACTTTTTGTGCTATCAACACACAAATATAATCTTAATATTTTTATTTTCTGTTTCTATTTTGGTCTCGGCCCTGGGGTTTGAATCGGGCATGGGCACCGTTGCTGAGCTTTTCTGCTCAAGGTTAGTGCTCAACCACATCAGTTCCACTTGCGACTTTTTGGTGAATAATTAGAGACAGGCATTTCATTGACTTTCCTGCCTGGGCTGTTTTTGAACCATGATCCTCAGATCTCAGCTTCCTGAGTAAATCGGATTACAAGCATGAGCCACCAGTGCCCAGCAAATGCTGTTTTTTCAAACAGGATTTTGACTTTGTGATCTTCTAAAAGGGTTTTAGGAATCTCACTTGGAAAACTGTATTCCAGGATGCCTGTGCATCTATAAAATTTCTCTCAACATGCTGAAGGACTTTTTTTATTTTTCTCTCTCTCTACTCTGAGCTTTAATTATCCAAGCAGAGTTCTTACATGCAGTGTGAACAAATTTTAGAGTTACCTTGAGTATGATTATTGTTTTAGTTAGCATCACAGAAGTAGATAGAAAAGAACGCAACCAATTGGTCCACATGAGTCTGTCCAGTTGGATGACTACCTATTTTTTTCTCTTGTGTGTATTATGTGTGTTGTATGTGAGTATACAATTAATTGGTTCCTGAGTAGTTTTAAAACATTTTCTTGAAGTAAAATGATTTTCACGAAGTATGATTCACACTAGTTGCCATATGCTCTGTGCTACTTTTTCCTTTTGATCTACTACAATTGCAAATTTTACTGGTGCAAATTTGACTGATTTTGTTAGGCTCTCCACATTTCTTAATTTTTTGCCCCTCTTTTCCTCGGAACCAAAATTTATAGCATTTTAAAAGCAGTCCAAGAAAGTGATAGAGATGCCAAGTTAGGAGAATGTGAAGAGCAAATCATCTTCTAAGTGGCATTCTCCCTCTTTGAGTTATCTTCTTCATGAAATGTGTTCTTCCTTGGGCTGGGAAGGTGGCTCAGTGGTAGAGTGCTTGCCTTGCATGCATGAGGCCCTGGGTTCGATTCCTAAGTACCACATAAACAGAAAAGGCTAGAAGTGGTGCTGTGGCTCAAGTGGTAGAGCGCTAGCCTTGAGCTGAAGAGCTGAGGGACAGCACCTAGACCTAGAGTTCAGGCCCCATGACCGACAAAAGAAAAAAAAAGAAAGAAAGAAATGTGTTCTTCCGCTGATGTCCCTGGACTGTGGGATTTTATAATTTGTACCAACAGTACTGAGGGGGTGTGTGATGCTTACATATATGCAGACATAGAGCAGTTTGACTCACACTCAATGCATGCGCTAGTGCTCACGCTTATATACCTGAAATTTAATGATTCAGTAGCTCTGCAGTATTTGATGAGCTAGTTAAAAATGAATAAATAAATAGCAATACTGATAAAGAACAAGGAGATACAGAGGTGATTCACTAGAAAGAACTCGTTTGGTAAGTAAAATCATTTCTAACTTAGAAAGTTCTTTGGTGCATGATGATAATAAATCCTGTGATCAGAATGCAAGCATTCTGTCCACATGGTACATAACACTGTATCTTTCAAGTATTTTTGCTATGTATTGTGAATCATTCAATGATTGCTGCATTGTATACTCAGACAAAAAAAATACTTCAAAAAGCCCCAAATTGTTTAGCTGAATATATTTTTTAATCTTCATTTAGGATAAATTTGATGAAATTCCATTGCAAAATGTAAAGTATTTTGTGTAGCTATTTGAACTCTAAATGTAACTTTTCCCTTTTGTCTCAGGTTTATCTTCTATTCTTGTTCTGGTAATAAGCCCCCTTGCCATATTGATGTACCACAACTACTCTAGATATTTTCCTAATTAAACACTCACCACTTTTCAGGGGCAATAAGCTACCATTGAATCTCAACTTCATACCCTGCTCTAACCTCCAGGCAGAATTAACAGCAAAGACCTCCAGGCAAATAATACAGGACATCTGAGATAACTCAAAGCTCAACCCTGTCTTAGTGTTCTCTTGATAATCACCCACTCACCGCCTTATTGACTGGTTAAGAACTTTAAGTAAGAAAAACTTGGGTTAAGGAGTAAGAAAGACTTGGCTTCTAAGGAACATGTGTCTTGTGAAAAAGTTTCATCTTTATATTCCAAATAGATAACTTAAAAGAAATTGTAGAAAATTATTAGTTTGCATATGGTATATAATTCTAAAAAGATAACCTTTGAAAGAGGATTCCTACATCTTTGGATGAGCCAGTTATTGGCAGCAATAATGTTTTATATAAATAAGTGTAAATGTCTTTCTTTTTTAGCTTTTGGTTTTCATTTTGGCTAATTTACCTTCAACTTTACTTCAGGTATTCTATCATCACTGACCATGAAGAACCATTGTGGATATCCAAGGCATGTTGAGTACCTTAAAAGAAATTAGTTGCTTATAAAATGAAGGCAAAGAAGAATAAGGTCATGTTGACCTCATTCTCTGCACCTCTCAAAGCCATCTCTTATTGAGATGATCTGTCTCTGTAATTAAATAAACTCTTGAAAAGAAAAAAAATATTTTAGGTAACTGAATTTTTTCTTTGTTAAAACCACATTCTTTTTTAGCAATCATCAAAGAACACTCTACATGCAAATGCTCAGAACTAATCATTTTGGCGATTATTTACTTCCCTATTATGAAGCAAATGTATATAGAGGGTCCTAGGATTTTTGCCTCCTTTCCTATTTTCTGAAGCTTTTTGTATGTTGTTATTTTTCTTAATGCAAATGTTTCATTAACCTTTCCATTTAGAAAACAATGGTAATATTTATTTATATATTTTAAAAGCCTACTTATTAAAGCCATAAGACCTTATTTTAGAACAAAACAACTCAAGATTTGAAATACTGTTTAAATTATTTTCATATCTAAATTTCGGTTGGCCGTTGCAAAGATTCTGAAGTCAACTCTCTGAAATAATGTGTTTAAAATGTTCATTCAGACATATGAATGGACCTCATCTTCCTCCACTTTATTTTTTTTAATTTTATTTTATGGTCAAGATACTGGACTGAGGGGTTACAGTTATTTTCCTTCCCTTTAACTCAAGGAGAATTGAGTTTGCACTACAGAGAATAGCAGGTCTTTTCTTCTTACTAATGTTCAATTGATTTGTGATTTGATTGGATTTTCTTCCCTTGTCTTTTTTTTTTTTTTTTTACAGATTCTCTTCAAGCACAGCTTATCAATATGGGTGTTATTCCTACCTTAGTCAAATTACTGGGCATCCACTGCCACAATGCAGCTCTTACAGAAATGTGTCTTGTTGCATTTGGAAATTTAGCAGAACTTGGTAAGTCTTGCTCATGAACTACAAATGCCATCAACTTATTAATGTACTTAGAAACACATTAATGTACTTAGAAACCAATTTTTAAGAACCTATGATCTACCTAAATTATATTTGCTTATTTTTTATACATTAAAGATATTTTGTGTGCCCAGGCTGGCTCTGAACCTTGATCCTCCTAGCTAAGCCTCTCGAGTATCCAGGATTATAGGCGTGAGCCACTGGGTGCCCAGCAGTTTTGCCCATTTCTGTTAGACATTGTTAGCTCTGGAAAATAGACTCTATCACTAAATCATACATCACCCTGTGACGTCCCATCCCCTTCTGGAGTTTTAGGACAGCACATAGAAAACCATGGCCAATGAGTTTTATCTTACCTAACCTTAAGAAACAGTTGGTACCAAATAAGGAAATGATGATATACTATCTTTGGATAGGCTGTGCTGTATAAGAGCTTATGTAACTGCAATTGCTTGCAGAGGACCAATTTCATGCCTTTTATGGTGGGGTGTCTAAGTGTTTCCACTTCAGCAACTATGCAGAACTCCTGCTGACTTTCATGAGAAGGAGCTAATCATTAAATTGTTGATTACCTATACTCCAGTAAACTATTTTCATCCATTTCTTCAGTGAATTAGAAAATCCTAGATCCTTATTGAACCTCACTCACCTGCATAGAGGCCCTGTGAAGTAAATGGGGCCTACTCCTTAAATTTCACCTCATGTAAATTAATAGAAATTACTAGTATTATTAGTATGAATACATGCTTCCTTCTGGGAGGGAAAGTTATGAAGGACAGTGCAGGCATTTAACTTAATTATATAGACACACACATTTAAGTAGTTCAATGTACAAAATACTGAGATCGCTCTTGCTAGGTACAAGCCCCTTAGGAATACAAAATATTAACATTTCTTCAAAGGTGTGTCACAAAAAGACACATTATAAATTTGTTCATCTTCGGGCAATTATTTTTCAAGGTTTTGAGTTATGGCCTACTATTAGAAATGCATCTTAGGCATAATGGCACCTAGATATAATTCCAGAACATCATAAGCTGAGGCAGGAGTTTCACAAGATCAAGGCCAGCTTGAGTTACCCAGTAAGACCCTGTCTCAAAAAACAAAATCCTATATTCCATCTCTGTATCACCAATTGTTATATAAACATACATGAAGCTAAATTGTACTCTACTCTGTACAGTACACTGATAGTTAATGCTGTATTTTTAGTAGAACACTAAATTGAGATCATATGTTACTAGTGAATCACTGGCATTTGAAAAATACAGCCATATATGATCTTTGTTATGTGAAATCATTTGAGAAGCAGTTTTAATAGAGGAGTTACCAGAAAATTCTTGTTACATAATCTTCCTAAAAGCAAAGTTAAATTCTCACACAAAGAATTTATTGTCAGGAAAAATTTAAATAATGTTTCTCATTTTGACACCTGTATTCATTATGCGTGTGATATGTAGCTTATCTTTTGTGGATTTTAATAAAACATTTGGTTTATTCAGACATCAAGTAATTATGTCTTTTAATAATTACCCCATATGCCAAAAATTCTCAATGATGATATTTATTTTGCTGGTATTTATAAAATGTTTGTTGAGAAAGTTTAAGCATAGTTATAAATTGATGGTTTAATGTTTCCATAATGTATACCACACCAGGCTCTATTTTCTCAGCCACATTTTCACTAAACCAACCCTATGGATTTCAGAAATTGCTTCAAAAAATAGTATTTTGTTAAATCCAATCACCTTATTCTTTAGGAACAAAAACAAGATGTTTGCCAGCCAAATTCGAAAATAAAAATAAATATTGGCTCCATAATAGCACTGCTTTTTGAATACCGGCATACTGGAATATATACTTTGATCTATGTAAGCTGGTGTGGGCTCACCTTCCCAATCTATGGTGCCCTATATTTGTTCCTGTTTTTCTACCAGACCTCTATAAATTCTTGTTCCTTGGTCCTTGACGCTTCGTTTTCTTACCCTCTTAGTTCTCCTGTCAAAGACATTGTTATTTATCCACAACATCCAACAACACTCTGTATTGATTCTTTTCTCTCTTTCTTAAAATATATTTTTTATTGTAAAGATACTGCACAGAGGAGTTACAGTTACATGAGTAAGGTAATGAATATGTTTCCTATCGAGCATTGTTACCCCTCCTTTGTTTTTCCCCTACCATCCCTTCCCTCCCCCTCTCCCCAAGTCCCCTGTTCTTTTCTCTTCATAGTCCTCTGAAAGGAAACTATTTTTCTTGCTATGCAGCCCAGGTTGGCATCATCCTCTCTGTCTTTCAGACTCCACCTCCTAAGTGCTTGAACTATAGGTATGCACCACCATGCCTGGAAACAGTGCCACAAATACATGGAACTTAATTAAGCATATATATATATATATTTTTTTTTTCTTTTCCTTCCTGAAATTCTGGAACAGACTGCACATGTTAAATTGTGTCCTAATTCATTTTTAAGTTATGTGTTTGTAGCAAGCAAAACCATACACATTTTTGTTTTTAACACTTTATTTTTTTTCCTTTGAAAAATAAGTGTTAAGAAATGTATGTGAATGGAGAAAGTAGAGGTAATATATGTAAACGTTGCTAGCGAGAAATTTGGTTCTAAAAGTGGGTGAGCTTGAATTGTAATTGAAAAACATGGTAAGGTTGAGGGTAAATATTTTTCATGAAAGAAACTAGCATGTTTAAATTTTGATTGTTAGTGGCCAGTTCTCCAGGTAAAGAATCTTTTTCTGCAAGGACCACTGGCATGTTATGTTAGCGGCTATTGATGGTTATGTTGCTATGAATTAACTCCCTTGATTTATTAATTTCTTTTTTTGGGGGGCGGTCCGGTTGTGGGGCCTGAACTCTTGACCTGGGCGCTGTCCCTCAGCTCTTCAGCTCAAGGCTAGCGCTCTACCACTTGAGCCACAGCGCCACTTCTGGCTTTTTTCTTTTTGCTTATGTGGTGCTGAGGAATCGAACCCAGGGCCTCATGCATGCAAGGCAAGCGCTCTACCACTGAGCCACCTTCCCAGCCCCTAGATTTATTAATTTCGAGTCCTACTTGTGGTTGCCTTGGCAAGGCTTTATAGAGTCCACAGATCAGGTGTGCCCCATCTGTAGAGAGTAAAGGGGAGAGGTTGGACATCTGGAAGACATAGGAGAGAATGAGGCAGCTGTTATTTAAAAGAATTGGCTTTTATAGGGCAGCCCTGGGTTTGCAGATGTAGCTGAGTAATAGAGTACTTGGCCCTGGGTTCAATCCCTGGCACTACAAAAATAAACAAAAAAAAATATATAGTAGTAAAAAAAATACTACTCAAAACCAACATTTGAATAATACTAACATGGTGTTATTTTTATTCATCCGTGTTAAATTCCATCTGCTATGAATAATTTTTCTTTGACTAACAGCCTTGAAATTATGCATTTGTAGCTTAAAATTGTATTGTTGCTATGGTTACCTATATGTTATGCTACGGAACATTTTTTATAGCCTCAAGTATTATTGGGTTGGAAGATTTTTCTCTAAATCCTTAGGTATTTTTCTTTTTTGGGGGGGTGTATTGAAAAATCAGTTTTATTCTGTATTTGAAGAATATCTTTGTTTTATAATGGACCAAAATGATCAAATACTAGAAAATAATAGAAAACAAATTTCTGGTTTTAATTGGTTTGCTTGTTCTAGGTTTTTTTTTTCTTGTTTGTTTTTCAGAGTCAAGTAAAGAACAGTTTGCCAGTACAAACATTGCTGAAGAGCTGGTAAAACTCTTCAAGAAACAAATAGAACATGATAAGAGAGAAATGATTTTTGAAGTTCTTGCTCCACTTGCAGAAAATGGTGAGAAAAGAAATCTACCTTTTGATTCATTGCCATGTTGACCTTCTCAGTTTGTTTTCTAACATTAAACTACCAGTTCTTTAGCTTAAAAACCTTCTTTCTGTTATGAATGATGTGTTGTTTTATTTTGTTATCTCTAACTTCAACTCCATACCTGTATTTTCTTTGCCAAAGCTGCTTTTTCTAGGTCTTTTGATTTTAAAACCTTAGCAGACATGCTTTTGTAGCTAACATAGTCTTGTTCCAATATGAAAAAAAAGAAAGCTGACATGCTGAACTCTACTTCTGTACCCTTGTAAGGCAAAAGGGATAAAAGTTGGAATCCTCGGCCTGCCAGCCATAAAGATATTGGTAAATCACACCCTTCTTTGGCCAAAAACATCTTAAGGGATGTACCCTAGGAGGTGAATGAATCAAGGAACCAATTTCTTGCACATATTCAAAACAGAGAGGGTGGAACACATGAGGAGATGTGACACTATAAACAAGAATCAGCACAGAGAACAGAAATAGCAACCATCTCCAGCTATTAGAATTATCAGACATTGGTTCAAAACTATGTTTAATCTATTCAAAGGGTTAAAAATATAAACTTAAAATTTATAGAAGGAAGCCGGGTGCCTAGCTACTCAGGAGGCTGAGATCTGAGGATTGTTTTTCAAAGCCAGCCTGGGCAGGAAAGTCCATGAGACTCTGATCTCCAATTAACCACCAGAAAACCAGAAGTGGCGCTGTGGCTCAAGTGGTAGAGCGCTAGACTTGAGCGAAGAGCACAGGGATAGTGCCCAGACCCAGAGTTCAAGACCCGTGACTGACCCCCCTCCCCCCCAAAAAAATTAGAAGGAAACTAGGAACTATAAAAATATGATACAAGATTATTTTTAAAAAGAAATGAAAATTACTGAATCAAAACATTAAGACAAAATTAAGGACTTAATGAAGGGTTTAATGGATTAGGTATAGTTCAATTAGAGATCTAGTAAACTACTAAAAGATAGATTGGAAAGAAATCCAACATGAAATACAAAGAATAAGAGACCCTACCAACAATTTGCTTGTATAATTGGTACACCCGAATAAAAAGTTGTGTTCCGGTGGTTCATGTCTGTAATCCTAGTTACTTGAGAGGCTGAGATGGGAGGATCGTAGTTTACCAACAGCCCAGGCAGAAAACCTTTAAGACTCCATTTCAGTGGAAGAAGCTGGGCCTGATGGTATACGCCTGTTATCCTAGCTACAGTAAGAAGCCTAACATAAGTGCTTTCCAGTACAGATAGAACACGTGGCTCTGAGTACAAACCTCCAGTACCACCAAGTCAAAGAAAGAGCTAGTGGCTAATTTACACAGAAGAAGAGGTATAGTAGCCATACATCATAAATGTAGGTATTTGAGAGGCTGAGATTGGAATGTCTCACTTTGAGACCAACTTGGCCAAAAAGTTCACGAGACCTCACCTCAGTCAATAAAATGCTGGACGTTGTAGTACACACCTGATATCCAGCTACACAGGAAACATAACCAGGAGGATTGCAGGACAGGCTGGCCTGGGCTAAAAGTGAGACTCCTTTTAAAAAGTAAATCGAGCCGGAAGCTTGGCTTAAGTGGTACAGCACTTTGCTAGGAAGCACTTTGCTATGAGTTTAAACCCCAGTACCACGAAAAGAAGGAAAGGGAGGAGGGAACAGAAAGAAATGCAGTGGCTAAAGTGACAGTGTAGAATCTCACACTCAGTTCCCAAGGACACGAGGAAATAGGATCACAGTCCACGTAGGCCCAAGCCTAAAGCATAATGCTACCTCAAAAATAACCAACAAGAGACAGGAAGCATGGCTCAAATGGTAGAATGCCTGCCTGGCAAGCCTGAAGCCCTGAGAAGAAGAAACGTGTTGTAAGTATAAGGAAAACTAATGGATTAAGAATGAAAGGATGCGGGGGGGGCGGGGAAGAGCCAAGCCAGCCACAGGTGACGCATGCCTATAGTCCAAGCTACTCAGGAGGCTGAGATCTTGAGGATTTCCATTCAAAGCCAGCACAGATAGGAAAATCTGTGGGACTCTTATCTCCAGTTAGCCACCAAAAAGTCAAAAGTGGAGCTGTGGCTCAAATAGAGTTCTGGCCGTGAACAAAAAAGCTAAAGGACAGCAGGCACTCCCTGAGTTCAAGTCCCAGGACTGGCTGAGTGTGGTCACACATAACTGTAATTCCAACACCTAGGAGAATGAGGAAGATAGAGATAGAGACTCCAAGGTAAGCCTATACTATGTTTCAAGGCTTAAATCTAAAAAAAAAAAAAAAGAATGAAAGAAGGAAAGGAAGGGAGGGAGAGAGAGAAAGAAAGGAAGGAAGGAAGGAAAGAAGGAAGGAAGGAAAGAAAGAAAGAGAAAGAAGGAAGAGAGAGAGAAAAAAAATTAACATAGGCTAAGCATGGTGGCTTGTGCCTCTTTTTAGCTATTTATGGGCAGAAATCAAGAGGTGGGATTGTGGCTCATGCCCATACCAGACAAAAGTTTAGCTAGATCCAAGCTCAGCCAATACAAAAAGCTGGGCATGGTTCACCCCATCACCCCAACTATGTGGGAAACAAAAATAGAAGGATCATGCTCTAGGCCTGACTGGCGTAAACGTGAGACCCTGTTTAAAAAATTAAGCAGAAATAATTGGGGGGGTGTCCCACTAGTGATAGAGCACCTGCCTGAGTTCAACCCCTGTACTGCCAAATTAAAAAACAAGAAATATGCATTCATATAAAGAAATACATTTCTAATGCCTCAGAGGTCAAAGGAGAATCACTGTAAAAATCAAAATGATTGGGGCTGGGAAGGTGGCTCACTGGTAGAGCACTTGCCTTGCATGCCTGAGGCCCTGGGTTCGATTCCTCAGCACCACATAAGCAAAAAGAAAAAAGCTGGAAGTGGTGCTGTGGCTCAAATGGTAGAGCACTAGCCTTGAGCTGAAGAGCTGAGGGACAGCGCCCAGGCCCAGAGTTCAGGCCCCACGACCAGACCCAAAAAAAAAAAAAAATCAAAATGATTTCTAGCTTTACACATTGTTGGGAATATGGAAAAAATACTGTCAGGAGCATTACTCATGCAGTCTTCATACTGTATTCAAAAAACATTAATTGCAGATAAGTTGTTGACCTAAACATGAAAGCTTGTCTGAAAATATAAAAGTATGTATCATTATGGCCTCAGAGCAGAGTTAGGGAACTTGTTTTCTACAGGGAATGATTATTTGGTAGAGTAGAAATTATAGAAGTGATCACGGTACGAACCAGCGTAGGAGGTAGTGATTAGAAAAATAAAGGGAGTTATGATGAGAAAGACACAAGTTGGGGAAGGGGAATCATGGATTGTTGGCAGTGAATTTTTGTTGTTGAGGTGCTCTATTACTTGATCCATAGCCCCAGTATGTTTACTATACATATCGAATATACATACAAATTTGTACACACACACACATATATGAACACAGTAGTAATAAACATACTGGATGGATGCTGGTGGCTCACGCCTGTAGTCCTACCTATTCAGGAGGCTGAGATCTGAGGATCACGGTTCAAAGCCAGCCCAGGCAGGAAAGTCCAGGAGACTCTTATCTCCAGTAAGCTACTCAAACAAACTGGAAGTGGTGCTGAGGATCAAATGGTAGAGTGCTCATCTTGAGCAAAAGAAGCTCAGGAACAGTGCTCAGGCCCAGAGTTCAAGCTCCAAGACTGACAAAAGAGAGAGAGAGAGAAAGTGTTGGACAGAATAATTTGGCTAAAGGTGCCTGACTTTTTCTGGAAGACTCTGCTGACCCTAATTAAGACAGTCCCAGCTTCCTAAGTTTGTTTGTGATTACAGTCAACCTGTAATCAGAGAGCTCTGTATCTTGACACATTTCGTTTTCTGCATGCTTTCCATCTTATTCTTCAGGGAGAAATTTGTGGGTTTTGCTCTTTTTTAAATCTCATTTGGTGGTTCTGCAAAAATGAAAATGTGGTCATGATCTTCAGCCAGTTTTTACGCCAGAGAATTACCTGGAACTTTCTAATACTACTTCAGAATAAGAACAGTTTTCATTTTTTATTTATTTTGTCCACCCTTAATTGTGCAGTGGCTGCAATGATAACTATGAAAATTTGTCCCCGGATTATTTTTTTTTGCATATCATTTGTGGGTGGGTTTTTTTTATATATGAATAGTATTTTAACATATGCTAGGATGTGTATAGTTGAAGGATTTTTGCATTTTGAAGGCTTTTTTGAAATCGTGGTTTTCAAGTCTGGTCCCTGCACATTGCTATCCCTGGCATTCTGTAACCAAGGAGACGCCCTACTTTAAGCATGGCCCAGTATGAGTGTGCCTTTGTTAAAGTATTGCAGGTAGAGCATTCTGTGTGTTTTAAGGTGTTATTTAAAGCAAAATAATGGTCTTGGTGGTAGCTAAACTTTTACACTTTAAAAATGTTTAAAAGATGCTGGGTGCCAGTGGCTAGTGCCTTTAATCCAAGCTATTCAGGAGGCTGAAATGTGAGGGTCAATATTCAAAGCCAGCCTGGACAGGAAATCTATGAGACACTTCTCTCTGATTAACCACCAAAAGAGCCAGAAGTGGAGCTGTGGCTCAAACAGTAGAGTGCTAGCCCTGAGGGGGGGGAGGGGGGAAAGATAGCACCAAGGCTCTAAGTTCAAGTACAGTAAATGAATGGATCAAGAAAATGTGGTATATATACACAATGGAATTCTATGCCTCCATCAGAAAGAATGGCATTGCCCCATTTGTTAGGAAATGGAAAGACTTAGAAAAAATTCTATTAAGTGAAGTAAGCCAGGCCCAAAGAAACATAGGTCCCATGGTTTCCCTTATTTGCAATAACTAGTACATGTCTGAGATAAGCAGAAAAGATCAGATAAGTTGATGTTAAGTGAAATGAATCCAAGATAAGTATTCAAATGTTTTGCCTTTCATGTGATTGTTTCTAACACATTTATAAGATGATTTCTTTGTTGCTTTGTATGTCCCTCCTCCATGGTATAACCCCTGTTTTCACTGTATTTGAGGTTGGTATAATTTGTGGAGGGGAAGGGAAAAAAACAAATCGTTTAAATAGGGATACAGGTGGACCCATTGCAACAATGAGATGTACAAGTCCTTTTGTTGAAAAATGAACTTTACAACTTTGGTGGGGGCGGGGGATGATGGGAAGGGGAAACAAAGGATTAAAAAAATGTACTCATTATCTTGCCCATGTAATTGTAACCCCTCTATATGGTATTTTCACAATAAAAAAAGATAGCACCAAGGCTCTAAGTTCAAGTACAAGGACCAGCACGTGCACACACATGCACACACACACGTGCGCGCGCGCACGCGCGCGCTAATTAAAAGGGAAAGTCATCAGTATAGGTATTTTAAAGGTTTTCTCCCTGTCAAAAATTTTTTTATTCTAATTTCTCCCAAATTGTTGTATATGAGTTATATACACAGCATTAAGGAAAGCAACAACTAAAATAAAATCAGACTAAAAAATTAGATTTAAAAATTTATTTGCAGCAAATATATTTCAAGGTCAGTTGATAGGTATTTACCTTACGGAATATCAAGTGTATCTAAATTATTTAGATAGGCCAGTTTAGGTTAAAACATATAGGTTAAAGGTGTATCTCTGGTCAAGGCATTAGGTATATAAAAAAATTGATTTGATGTGGAATGAAGTTTACTATGAAAATTACTTTTTTTAATGTAATTAGGATGTAAATTTTTAAATATTTTGTTGGTTAATCCTTAGCTTTAAAGTTTTTTCCTTACAACTTTTATGATAAACATTTTAAAACATATTAAAGAAAATCATAGCCTGTGAGCCAGCATGTACATATGCTCGAGATGGCTATCAATTACTGGAAACTTGAGATCTTTTAAATTATATAACTTTTGAAGTTATATAAATTTCACTGGAGAATAGATATCTGTACAAATATAAAATCTCAATATTCTTATGGTACAGATTAGTGTTTATTAATAGCTCTTTACTTTTCAGTTGCTTTGTTGGTTTTGTTTTTTTTGGGGGGGGGGTCCGGTTGTGAGGCCTGAACTCTGGGCCTGGGCGCTGTCCCTCAGCTTCTCAGCTCAAGGCTAGCGCTCTACCACTTGAGCCACAGCACCACTTCCAGCTTTTTTCTTTTTTGCTTATGTGGTGCTGAGGAATCGAACCCAGGGCCTCAGGCATGCAAGGCAAGCGCTCTACCACTGAGCCACCTTCCCAGCCCCAGTGCTTTGTATTCAAGACCCCTAGTGAAGGAATTTTAACTTTATAACGTATGTATGTTGTAAGCATATATATGTAGCATTGCGCAACTTTTAAAAGTAATCATATCTAGAGTAAGAATGATATTCGCAGTCTTTACATGCTCAGAGACATTTTCAAAGGATAATTTGAAATGGAAAAATAATGCAATTAGTTTTTGTGTTTTTTTAACTGCAGTGGCCACATTGGAAGACTCAAATATTTGAAGGTGTTTGATTTGAATCACATTTTCCTGATTTCTTAAAATTCTTTGTAATGATCACTTACAGAGCTCCTGTTTTACCTAGGATTTTAGTGATTTTGTTCACATTATTTTTCAGATGCTATTAAACTTCAGCTGGTGGAAGCCGGGCTAGTAGAATGCCTGCTAGAGATCGTTCAACAGAAGGTGGATAGTGACAAAGAGGATGACATTGCTGAGCTTAAAACGGCTTCAGATCTAATGGTTTTATTACTGCTTGGAGGTGAGTCAGATGTTTTATGTGTATTGTGTTTTCTGTAGATACCATACTAGGCATTTTATCATTTTCTTACTAGCTGTTGATGTGATGATTTTGAAATCATACGTATATCATGAAATCATAAATATATCATGAAAGGAATTACAGATGATGAATTTAAAAAAGAGAAGTTTTTACTATCCTCCAGTATTTGAAAGTGCTGTCATAAAGATATGCCACCAAAGCCAGGCACCGGTGGCTCACGCCTGTAATCCTAGCTACTCAGGAGGCTGAGATCTGAGGATCACGGTTCAAAGCCAGCCCAGGCAAGGAAAGTCCATGAGACTCTTATCTTCAGTAAACCACTAGGAAACCAGAAGTGGCGCTGTGGCTCAAGCGGTAGAGCGCTTGTCTTGAGCTGAAGAGCTGAGGAATAGCTCCCAAGCCCAGAGTTCAAGCCCCACGACCAACAACAACAAAAAAAAAAACAAAAAACAGAAACAGAAAAGATATGCCACCAAATATGTAAAAGCTAGATGGCTACTTGGAAGCTTGTACTAAGTTTTCTAAACAAATTTTCTAAACTCTGCCATCTAATTACCACTAAAGGCTTAGTACAAGAGAATCATTACTTTTCTCATGATGAATGTAGTAGTTTGTGAGGTGTATAGTTTCCCAATGGGTTATTCACTTAGAATCATAGATTTGTTCCTCCTAATTTTATTTCTCTTGTTTAGCTCTCTGTCTGATTTACTTCCAGATGAATCCATGCAGAAACTGTTTGAAGGGGGAAAAGGCAATGTATTCCAAAGAGTGCTTTCTTGGATTCCATCAAATAACCACCAGTTACAGCTTGCTGGAGCATTGGCAATTGCAAATTTTGCCAGAAATGGTAAATGTATTAATTCCACATTTTAAAATCAATGTTCTACATTTTTAGAATTTTTAGAAATGTTTCTGTGCTGTGTTCTTAGTTTTACAGAAATCTCAAATGCTTAGGACTTTGTTATCAAACTTCATATTTTATATAGTTCAACTAAATACTGATAGTTTAAAAATCATGAGAAATGATCATGAAGAGCTTCTCTTGAGCACCTGGCTTTTCAGAGATTAGTAAACTTGGATCCATTCTAAGTATGCATCTTTACTTGGCATTTAATTTGCTTTGCAGGCTCTCTACTTAGAGCTTTATATTAGAATAGCCACAGCCCTTCCAATACTTGTTTCATACCGGGACACGCGATAGGTTTTTTTCCCAGTAAGCTTGGCCTTAGCATTCCTGCACTGGTGGCCACTAATTTATACTCTTATACCCAGTAAAACTTATGTAGAATGATTCTCTAGTTTAATGTAGAATATTTTACTTAGCTTAATCATATGTTAGAAGCTCCCAACCTCTGTTTATAAAATCTGGCTATCCACTCCAGAAATCTCTTACTGAGTCTAAGAAAATACAGATTGTCTTCTTTCAATACAGGTTATTGATTTTACTCCGTAGTACAGGTTGAATACCCCTATCTAAAATGATTGGGACCAGAAGTATTTCATATTTTGGCTTCCTTTCATATTTGGAAATACTTCTGTGTACGTAATTAGATGTGTTCGTGACAGGACCCAAGTCTAAACATGAAATTTGTTTTTTTCTTTATACCTTATTCACATAGACTGAAAGTAATTTTGTATACCAAATGAACCTGCATTTTGAACATGGTCGATCATATAAAGCCAGCTGTGGAATTTTCTACTCACAGCATCTTGTCAGTATCTAAAAATTTTGGATTTTGGAGCATTTTATATTTTGGATTTTTTGGATTTAGGCTACTCAGATAATTATTGAAGATAAATGTGGAGTACTATTAGTAGTTCATTATAATCTTTCTGCTCTGTAAATGTTGACTTGCTCTGTAAAATATGACTTGACTTCAGTTATAGTATCAGCATAACTTGAACATCCTTCACTAGAAGTAAAAATTACTGGTAAACATTTTAAAAATAGAGTTTCTACTTGCTTTTTTTATATATGTAATCAAGACTCTTTAATTTTTTTTTAATCTATTTCCAGAATGTTTATAATCAGACTTCTCACTCAGGAAACAGAGATATCTAACTCTGGTGAAATACAGAGTTTGGATTCATTTTATTTGGAATATTTGTTTTCCCTATGGGTAGACATCAATTCATAGACAATTTAATAGTGGAAGAAAATTGCTTTTTTTTTCAGATGGAAATTGTATTCACATGGTAGAAAATGGAATTGTAGAAAGACTTATGGATTTACTGGACAGACATGTAGAAAATGGAAACGTAACTGTACAGCATGCAGCTCTTAGTGCCCTGAGAAACCTGGCCATCCCAGGTAAGGGAAAAAGTTGAGGCAGTAATGCAGAAAATAAAACACATCATATGGGAAGGCACTTACTGTGTGGGACTTGTGGACCTCCTCTGACTATGAAAAGAAAAAATTATCATTCACATTTTCTTTCGGTCGTGGGGCTTGAACTCTGGGCCTGGGTGCTATCCCAGTGCTCTTCAGCTCAAGACGAGCGCTCTTCCACTTGAGCTACAGCGCCATTTCCCATTTTCTAGTAGTTTATTGGAGATAAGAGTATCACGGACTTTCCTGCCTGGGCTGGCTTTGAACCGCAATCCTCAGATCTCAGCCTCCTGAGTGGCTAGGATCATAGGGGTGAGCCACTGGCGCCTGGCGCATTTTCTTACTATTATGTTAAGTAAGTTTTCTGAGACAATATAAAAGTAATCTTTACTTTGTGTGTATTTGTGTGTGTGGGGTGGTCTTGGAGCTTGAACTCTAGGCCTGGGGGCTGTCTCTCAGCTCTTCAGCTCAAGGCTAGCGCTTTACCACTTGAGCCACAGCGCCACTTCCAGTAATCTTTAGTTAAAACTATTCTTTCTTTTTGAAACTAAATTTCTGATAAAGTGAAATACTGTCGTAATAAAGGTCCAGGTTATATACATTTCATTTGTTTTGTATAACTTACTGTTTATGAATGTCTGTAACATTTAACAAGTTAAGGAGGTGATAAAGAGAAACATTAAAGTTTCAGAGTTCTGCTTTTTGTAAATAAGATGTCAACATTTTCAGATTTTTCCTTTATAAATTACATAAGTAAATGCCATGTACCTATGGTTTTACATACACACACATACAAAAATCTCATTCTTAAAATAACATTCTAAGTAAAATATTCTAATAAATGTATCATAGGGCCTTAACGCAATAATATATATTGAGTGTTTATCAAGAATGCTAACACCATTTTTCTTTCTTTCTAGTTGTTAATAAAGCAAAAATGTTATCAGCTGGGGTCACAGGTGCAGTTTTGAAATTCCTTAAATCTGAAATGCCTCCAGTTCAGTTCAAACTTTTGGGGACTTTAAGAATGTTGATAGATGCACAAGGTAAAAGAAATACTTTCAAAGTTGCACTTTGGCTATGGTGTTCTTCATGTACCCCTACTTTAAAAAGAACTAACAAAAAAGCCAGACAAGCACATACACAAAAGCACTTTAAACATACAGAATTATATAAAAGTAAATGTCAAATAAATGTTTAAAAGATGAGCTTATTTGTTCAATTCTCCTGCTTGCTATAACTGAATTTGTTTGCCTGTTTGTTTATATTTTTTATTGGTCATGAGGCTTGAACTCAGGGCCTGGGCATTGTCCCAGAGCTCTTTTGCTCAAGTCTAGCACTCTACTACTTTGAGCCACAGCGCTACTTCTGGTTTTCTGGTAGTTATTTGGGGATAAGAGTCTCATGGACTTTCTTGCCCAGATTGGCTTTGAACGACAAGCCTCAGATCCCAGCTTCCTGAGTAGCTAAGATTTTAGGTGTGAGCCACCAGTGACTTATAGCTGATCTTTAAAATGGAACTTATACTATATGTCTACTAGTATATTCAATCTGATTTTATGTTGGCTTATGATCAGTTTCTTAGGATTTTTGTGTTTTTACATTCCATAGCATTTTTACCTGATCTTCAGAATCATGTTTCCAGATAGTGGCACAGAATTTTTCAAATTCTGTTTTCAAACAGAGAACACTTACCCATTTGAAGAAACAGACCTAGAACCAAACAAACAATGTATTTACTTATTTCTCAGGTCTTGCCTTTTCTCTGTATTGATTGCTTAGAGTAGTTATTTAAAACTCCTTTGTTTCAGTCTATCAAAGTACTGACAGGCTACTAAACTTTTCCAAGAGAGTGTGAAGTCATTTATTTTTTCATTTTGTGTGGAAGTCTAGAAGTTTATAAGAAAATACCTAATAGCCCGTCATCAACAAAGAGTATTTACAATGTTTGCTTTTGTAAAATTGTCATGCTTATTTTTTTTTTAGACATGTAGTTTTCCCTGTACAGTGTGACATCTTTAACAATGGTTTCAGTTGATTGCCTATCAATGGTTGTTATTTTTTGGTTTGCCTTCTTTTCTATAGCAGAAGCTGCTGAACAACTGGGAAAGAATGTTCAATTAGTGGAACGCCTGGTGGAATGGTGTGAAGCCAAAGACCATGCTGGTGTGATGGGCGAGTCCAACAGGCTCCTCTCAGCCCTCATACGACACAGCAAATCAAAAGTAAGCTACTGGGCTGGGAAGGTGGCTTAGTGGTAGACTGCTTGCCTTGCATGCATGAAGCCCTGGGTTCAATTCCTCAGTACCACATAAACGGAAAAAGCTGGAAGTGGCACTATGGCTCAAGTGGTAGAGTTCTAGCCTTGACCAAAAGAAGCTCAGGGACAGTGCCCAGGCCCTGAGTTCAACCAGGATTGGCAAAAATAAATAAGTTACTAAACATTAATATGACCTTTTTGGAAACTCATCATTAGACCCCAGATCAAAAGCTTATCTTATATAAATTATCAACAATTATTCTAGGAGAAAATGAAGATGGAACTTTAATTATTTTTAAGTTGTATTCTATTGTAGTACAGCTTTGGAATCAGAGAGACGAGCTTGAATTACATCTGTAAATGGTCAAGTCTTTAAAGTCTTTTATCTTTAAATGGTCAAGTCTCTTCATGTCTAGGTTTCTTACTATAGGAAGGGCTGTAAGGGCTGGGAAGGTGGCTCAGTGGTAGAGCACTTACCTTGCATGCATGAGGCCCTGGTTCGATTCCACAGCACAACATAAGGAGAAAAAAAAAGCCGGAAGTGGCGCTGTGGCTCAAGTGGTAGAGCACAAGCCTTGAGGTGAATAGCTGAGGGACACGGCCCAGGCTGAGTTCAGGCCCCACGACCGGACCCCCCCCCCAAAAAAGGGGCTGTGAGGATTCAGTGAAATCATATATACCCACGTGCCCAGCTGCCGCCTAGGACATGAGAAGCACTCACTGAAGGGTACTCTTGCTCCTCCTATTGCTATTTTTTTTAATATGCTGATCTAGCTGCTCTTACTTAGAAATTAAATGATACCCAGGTAGTATATGATGCCCAATCCATTTTCATGGCATTATCCAATCTAATAGTTACTGGCACATGGTGGGTAGTGAATAAATAAACAGAAGAAAGGAAAAGATCACAATGGTAGGAAGCTAGTTAAGTGGATTAGAAACTGATTTAATACCTTGGTTATCTTTTTTATTTTATTTTTTATTATTATTGACTTTATTGTTATTATAAAGGTGATGGACAGAGGTATTACAATTACACGAGTCAGGTCATGAGTATGTTTCCTTTCATACAGTGTCTTCCCTTTCCTCACTCTCTCCCAGTCCTGCCTTTTTTTTTTTTAACACTCTTTTCTAAGGTGAAACTTTTAAACAGTTCATTTATTTTACAACTGCAGTCGTGATTGTGTATGGAAAGTCAATTTGGAATTCAAATTCGCCACCTATTTTCATTTTGTTTATCTGCACAAGAAAGTGACAAGGAAAAAAAATAAAGATATGTCTTCAGTTGCGTAAATCTCTTCGTGTAAACAGCAGGCTTTTCTACCACAGCTGTCCCCAGTGGTTCAACTCAGGTGTGTTCCCTACTGGATGGTACATCTTGAACTCTTTCCCTGGGGAAAAATGGATGTTAACTAGCCCTTCCCATTACCTGTCTTACCCAGACCAGCTTAAAAACGTATACATTTCCGTTGGCAGCTATGGCAGCACCAGGGAGTATGTTGATAAGACAGTATCATCCATGAAAGGCAGAGGGAATACCTTGGATACCCTCTTCCAGCATAATTGCTCTCTGGGACATATTCGTTTAGTTTAACAGTAAATATGTAGATGCTTGTAAAGTACAGATGTCATAAACATTATGTTTCTTTGAAAGAATTAACAAGTGAAGGCACAAATACATAAACAGCCAGTACTCGGCTCCCTTTATTAACAGATTTATTATGTGGGGTTTAGATCAAGAGTGATCTAAAACAATTTTCTTAATGTATAATATGTGTATTATATCTTTTATAAAAGCCAATACCTAAAGCACCTGGAAAACAATTATCTGGCACCGTCATAAAAAATAAAATTTAAGAACACCTTAAATTCAAGCTTTATTTTCCTGTCATGGATCCTGAAGTAGGTCTGCACATTTATTTCTTCTGGTGGTTTCTCGGCCTCTCTCCCCCTTGACAGGACATGCAGTGGTCTTTTTTCACTTAGGCAATTTAAGTTGTCATCGTTGGATGAATTTCTTTGAAGCTAAAAGCTTTTTCCTTTTCTTCTGTAAGGAAAAAAAAAAAGATAGGTAAAATGTAATGATTCATACAGGACAGTGTTATAAGACCTCTCGAGTTACCAATACATCAACTGATGGTAATGTAGGGTTTTTTTTAATATTTGGAATTAAAGTTTGTAATTCTGTAATATTTATTTATTATAGGATGTAATTAAAACCATTGTACAGAGTGGGGGCATCAAGCATCTAGTTACCATGGCAACTAGTGAACATGTAATAATGCAGAATGAAGCTCTTGTTGCTTTGGCACTAATAGCAGCTTTAGAGTTGGGTAAGTACCTCAGTGACAAACTTATTTTCTCCTATTTTTATCTTGGATGGAAGGAAGTACAGGAGTGGAATTAAAGTCAGATGGAACCTTAGCTGGATAAGTTTTGCCAATAGGGTATTTACTTTTTACCTGGATATACAGAAAACGATATTGTATAGGTTGTTGTCACAACTGCTTCCTTTGGCTGTACTTTTTAGTAACATTTTTAAGGTAGTGCTTTAAGGTATAACTTTTAAGTAATATCTCCGGTGATGGCCACTTAGAGAATATAAAAAGACCTTTCCAGCAGCCTTTACAGGGAAATGACACAATTCTTACAATAGCATAGCAAGTAGAGGCTACTACTCTCCCCGTGACCTGGGCTTTCCCTTCCTTCCCTGCTGATTCCACTACTGATCCTCTCCTGCAAATCTTCCCCATCTCTGTGGCTGCTTTTGCTTTGTTGCATTCCCCTTGCTCTTAAATTCTCATCTTCAGTGTCACTTTTCTGGGGGGTTTTTTGTGTTCAAGTTCCCAAAAGCAGAGTCTAAATGGTTCTGTTAGTGTCTGTCTAGCAAGTAGCATCCCTCTGGGCAGAATTCTCCACAGGAAGTCAGCTCATACACATTGAGTATGTCACGAGCAATCTTTGGCTCAAGAACCAAGCTCTAATATAGCCAGCCAAGACAGTAAGTATCTCAGAGACACAAAGCCTCTGGTTGAAGACCCAAGGCTATTTTATATAATAACTGGGGAGTTAAGGGGTGGATCCTGTCCATCTCAAAGCCATATATGTAAATGCTGCAAACTGATTATATATGAATCCTGCTGATGGTTTTATATCTATAATTCTCACATTGAGGCAAGCAACTTGCCACCTTACCAGCCCAGGGAGAAGAAAGTGAAACATCGATAAACATGGTATTCTTGCTGTAGTGTCAACATTCATTTAGATTTTAAGGATAAAAGCTTTGAATTTTTGTCATCTTAAGTGATTTATGCTGGATTGGAGTTATCGCTCAGGTGGTAGAGCACTAAGCCCTGAGTTCAAGCCTCAAACCAGTACTAAAAAGAAGAAATACTTATGCTTATTCTCAGTGACTACTCTGTGAGTATGATGTTTAGAGACCCAAGCAGTTTGGACATAGAATTTGAGTCATATGGAAGTCCACAAACCTTTCACTGGGAGGTTTGGGGACAGGGAAGGAGACTTGTGATTACAAACCAAGTTCACTCCCTGGTTTAAGGTGTCTCAGAGTAGCCAGACACCAGTGGCTCACGCATATAATCCTTGCTACTCAGAAGTCTGAGTTCTGAAGCTTGCTGGTTCAAAGCCAGCCTGGGCGGAAAAGTCCCTGTGAGACTCTTATCTCCAATTAGCCACTCAAAACTGGAAGTAGAGAGCTGTGGCTCAAAGTGATAGAACACTAGCCTTAAAATCAAAGAGCTCAGCGACAGAGCCCAGGTCCTGAGTACAAGCCCCATGGCCGACCGGAAAAAATAAATAAATAAAAAAGGCTCAGAGTAATGGAAAAATTCTCCAAGCCTGAGGTGATTCTGATTTTTGCCCCTTTAATAACCAGACAAGCTGTCACACTGTCATCACCTTCTGATAGCTGAGCGTTTGCTGAAGTCCATTTAACTTCACAATAGAACTACAACACATCCTCATGGTCTTATTGTTTCCAAATGGTCCCTTAAATTTCTTGAGCCCAAGATAGAAATAAGCTCATTGTACCTTTTTGATTCACAACACACTTTGAAAAGGAATTATCATAATCACCTAAAATGTTTATATAATAATATCAGACTGGCATTTTAAAATTTCTGTCCCTTTCTTGAGGATAATTTTAGATTCATAGGCAGTTGTAAGAAATAATACAGATCACTTAGAGTCATAATTGCTCCCCACTTCCAATATCTTCTGCCCTACCCTGACCCCTAGAACCCATTAATTTGCCTTTCACTACTAAAATTTTCCCTTAAATATCTAGTGGTCCTCACGAGACACTATGTTGAAATGAGCCATACAACTTGTGGGTGGGGATGGGAGGGAAAACCTGGGAGAGAGCAAGGGAAGGGGTGACTGTTCAAAAAGGAATGTACTCTTTATCTGACACATGTAACTGTAACTCCTCTATGCATCGCCCTTACAATAGCAATAAATAAACAAATAATTAATTAATTTCCCCTTCACAATTGTATATAATTAAATCATAAAATCTGTGACTTTGGGAGGCAATTGGCTTTGTTGTTTGCTTGTTCTTTTCCTCAGCATTTATCTAATTTGTGTTATGCCAGATAGAATTCTGTGGTACATATTTTGACCAGTCACCTGTTGAAGGCATGTGGGCTGATTCCATTTGGGGGATTAAAAAGGATAAAGCTCCCTGAGTGTTTGTGTACGGGTCTTTGTGTGTCCATACATTTTCACTTTTCTGCCTGTGAGTTCAGTTGCTAGGTCATCTAATAACTGCATGCTTAGTTTTCAGAATAACTGCCAAACCTTTTTTGGAGTGGCTGTACTATTCTATACTCTCACTAGCATGGACTGTCTCAGTAGCCTGGTTTACCCTGCATCTTCACCAGTGTTTACTGGTTTTGTAACTATTTCTTCTTGTAGTTATTCTGATAGCTTCATTGTTTGGCTTCTTTGTGGGTTTAATGACCTTTCCTTAATTGCTACTAACACTGAATGTCTTCTCTTGTGTTTATTTGCCATCCATTATATATATATGATATATATTATAATATATAACATATATATATATTCTTTAGTGAAATCATTATTTACATCTGATGCCCATTTTCTCTTATTCACAGCTGGCACTCTACCACGGAACCATACCTCCAGTCTACCATTTCTCTCTCTGTCTCTGTCTCTCTCTGAACTTCTGAGTTCTAGAAATTCTTTGTTCTCAGAGATTTACAGTTCTGCATTTTGCATGTAATCCTCTACTCTGTTTCGAGTTAATATTTATATAAATCTGAGGCTTAGGTCAGGGTTCCCACACACACACTCCTCCCACCACCATGATGTCTAATTTCTTTTTACCATTTCTGGAAAAAGTCCTTCCTTCATTGAATAGATTTTGTACCATTGTCAAAACTTAGTTGAGCATATATGTATTGGTTTATTTCTAGTCCTTTATTCAGTTTCTTTGATTTATGTATCTGTCTATATCTACCAGTAATTCTACAGTATTTTGATTATGGTAGCTTCATAGTAAGTTGTAGTTTATCAAGTCAGAGAATTTTTCCCACTATTTTTTATCAAGGTTCTTTTAGCTATTATGGGAAGCTGTGGTTTTCCACAAAATTTCCTGTGAAAGTTTGTCTGTTTTCGATAGAAAATCTTGCCGGGATTTTGAAGGCAATTTATTCTGAGTGTATATATGTTAAAGATATATACACAAATATCTACAGAGGAGATAGGTATGACTTACAAGATTTGTTCCAAAATTATTTGGGATCGATGAAATAGGATGGATGATGACAGTATGTATGAGTATGCCATCTTTTTTGCTCTTGTATTTGTTTGAGATTTTCCACAATACAGATGATTTTAATTGTTTCATACTAAAAGGAACGTTTGGTGTTGAATGTTAAGCTCAAGTCCTGAAATGTCTACTGAGCTCTAATTCTGTCTATGCTTCTCACAGTTTAACTGAATCTTGTCTATCCTGTCTTTTGAAAGTGTTCACATGCTTAGTTTCTAGGAAGAGGAAGTAGTGGTTAGCCTGAGGTTATAACTTACGCTTTGTTTTATATTTTAGGCACTGCAGAAAAAGATCTAGAAAGTGCCAAGCTGGTACAGATTTTACACAGGCTGCTAACAGATGAGAGGAGTGCTCCTGAGATCAAATACAACTCCATGGTCCTGACCTGTGCGCTCATGGGATCTGGTTTGTATTTCTTCTATCATTTGATGGCTGTCAACATGTGGTCCGCATCAAATATTAGTCATAGAATAATAATAAATGGTGACTGTTTAAAAAGCAGTAGAAATGAATTTGTGGGGACATCATTTTTACTATAATAGAAGTATCTTATGGCAAAAATAGGCAAAAATCAAATTAAATATTTTTCAGTAAGCCTAAAATGTTATTTAAATTTTTTTTTCCTGTTCTGGAGCTTGAACTCAGGGCCTGGGCACTGTCCCTGAGAGCCTCTTTGTACTCAAGGCTAGCTCTCTACCCTTTGAGCCACAGCACTACTTCTGGCTTTTTCTGAGTAGTTTATTGGAGATAAGGGGCTCACAGACTTTCCTGCCAGGGCTGGCTTTGAACTGTGGTCCTCAGATCTCAGCTTCCTGAGTAGCTAGGATTACAAGTATGAGCTACCGGACTGGGAAGGTGGCTCAGTGGTAGAGCGCTTGCCTTGCATGCTCGAAGCCCTGGGTTCGATTCCTCAGCACCACATAAGCAAAAAGAAAAAAGCCGAAGTG
>NW_012267338.1:8558474-8573075 GCF_000151885.1 Dipodomys ordii
AAAAAAAAAAAAAAAAAAGCCAAACAAATTTGCCTTTTAATTTAGACCGTTTACATTTATTATGATGATTGCTGTATAGGTCTTAAGTCTGCAGTCTCACATTTTGTTTTCTGCTTTTTGTTTCTCTTTTCTTTATCTTTCTCTGTATTGAACAGCTTTCAATTCCTTTATTCTCCCTTATTTAGAACGTAATTGTCTTAAATATTTTTCTCTGTATATTTAAAACTAAACTGATATAATTCAGAGAGCTCTTCAAAAAGAAGAAATGTATGCAGTATTTACCCACTTTTTTTTCAGTTGTGGGGCTTGAACATCTGGGCCTGGGCACCGACCCTGATCTCTCCAGCTCAAGGCCAATGCTCTACCACTTGAGCCACAGCACCACTTCCAGTTTTCTGGTTTTACCCACCATTTTTTAATTGCCTTTATTAAAAAAAAAAAAGTGACCTAATGGCAGAGTACTTGTCTAGCATGTATGAAGCCCTGGGTTCAATTCCTCAGTACCACATACATAGAAAAAGCCACAAAGCACTATAGCTCAAGTGGTAGAGTGCTGGCCTTGAGCTGAAGAGCCCCACAACTGACCAAAAAAACAGACTTTATTTCCTTTATGATTAAGCAACTCTTTCAGTCATTCTTTTAGGTTAGGCCTGCTAGCAACAGATTCTTTTAGTTTCTCCTCATTTGAAAATTGTATTTTCTTTGGATAGAGGATTCTGGGTTCATACATTTTTCTGTATGTGAAGAATATTGTACTGCTTCCCTCCACCTTTCTGGCATCCATGGTTTCTAGTGAGAAACCTACTCTATTTTGTTTGCTATTTTTCCTCTTACAAGTATGATGTTATTTCTGTCTCTTAAGATTTTTTTCTTTGACCATAGTATGCCTTAAAGCATGGAATTGAGTTTATTCTGTTAGAAGTTTTCTCAGATTCCTAATCTATAAGTTTGTGTCTTTTACTAAATATGAAGAGTCTTTAACTCTCTGTTTCCTTCCTATCCCAGATCTTGAGATCTTCAGTTGTAGCCCTACAGGGCTCTGAGGCCTTGGTATTCATTTCCCAGTTTTGTTTTTTTTTCTGTTGTTCAGATTGAGTCAGTTATATTGTTCTTAAAATTCACTGAATATATTACTCTTAAAATTCACTATTTCTTCTTCTTGTCCATTCCAATGTTGACTCTATTTTTTGAGTTTTATTTGATTCTAAACTCATTGAGTTCTGAAATTTTTATTTGCTTCTGATTTTTCTATCTTCTAGACCCTTGATGACTTCAGTCTTTCTGTGTCTGGCTTATTTCACTTAGCATAGATTGTTAAAGCTCATCACTGTTACAGTGTCAGGATTCATTACTTTTAAGACTGAATAATATTCCATTATATGTATATAGCACACCTATTCTTCCATTGCTGGACATTTGGGTTGTTTCTATGTTTTCACTTAGTGAATAACATCACTGTAAATACATGTGAAAATGTCTCTTCAAGTCCCTGCTTTTAGGGTACACACATAGCAGAACTGCTGGATCATCTGGTGAGTCTTAAGTTTAAGGAACTGCCATACAACATTTCTCTTTTGCTGAGAAAGGCCATTTTAATGATTGTGAGGTAGTATCTTACTGTAAGTTTGATTGGCATCTTCCTAATTATTGATGATGGGAACTTTCTCATGTGCTTTTGGTCTTCGGGAAAATGTCTATTCAGGTCTTTTCTACATTTTTTTTTAAAGCAACTTGTTTGGCTTTTTGTGGTAAATTGTGAAAGTTCTTCATATATTTTGGGTATTAATCTTTTAACAGATTTTTTTCTCATTCAATGGGTTGCCTGTTGATATCCTTTGATACACAAAATGAAATCCAGTTTGTCCAATTTTCCTTTTGCTGTCTCCACTTTTGGCATCATGCCCAAGAAACCTTGCTTAATCTAGTGTCATGATGTGTTTACTCCATGGATGAAGGTTTGGTTTTGAGTTTATTTTTGTGTATAGTATACTGTGGCCTGAATTGAACTTCCTTCTTTTTCATGTAGCTATTCAGTTCCTCAATGAAAGTTGTGGAAAAGACTGTCCTTTCCTCCATGGACCATGTGCCAAGTTTTACTTCTGGGTTCCTTATTTTCTTCTACTAATCCATATGTCTGTCTTTATACCAGTACCACACTGGTTGATTATGTAGATGTTTATAGTAAGTTTTGAAATCAGGAAGTGTGAGACATCCAGTTTTGTTCTTTTCAAAATTATTTTGTAGATCTGGGTCCTTTGAGATTCCATGTGAGTTTTAAGATGAATTTTTCTGTGTCTACTAAAAGATTGTTCAGAGATAAATTGTTGATTGTATCAAAATAAACACATCAGTATGAGGAGTGCTGATTATTGTAAACTTACTGCACCTTACTCTTCCTACTAGTAAATTCTCTGTACTTTCCAATAATAAAGGTTAAATGGATGGAGAGAAAGAAGGGTACAAAATCTGAACCAGGTGCCCAGTGTTACAGATCCTTGTCAAGGAATATGAAGTATAAACTTGTTGCAAAATTAATTTAGCAGGTTCTAAGGAATTTTAGGAAACTTGGCTTCATGTTTGAAATGATAATAGGATTAATGTTGTCCATAACTGAACCTTTAGATCAGATAGTGTGTTCTGTTCATCATTAATCAGTCTTAGGTCACAGAACTCAAAAATGTGGCAAATACAGTTGTTATTACTTATTATAGTGCATTTCTAAAGATATTACTAAGCTACTGATTGTATTTTTTCCCCCAGAATTAATACTAATTTTATAGCTCTACCTCATCAAAATAAACATTGTTCGTCTGTTTGGGGAGATGATGTCATAAGATTGGGACAACCTAACAGAAACATATCTTGTACCTGGTTTTTTCTTCTAGAATCTCTACATAAGGAAGTCCAGGATTTGGCCTTTCTAGATGTGGTATCCAAACTTCGCAGCCATGAGAACAAGAGTGTTGCCCAACAGGCCTCTCTTACAGAGCAGAGACTTACTGTGGAAAGTTGAGGACAGTTCCTCTGTACAACAGGCACCATCCCACCTCTGATTTCCCCTTCGTCCTCCGTCCAGCTGCCTCCTCCACTTCATTCTCTACCACACCACCTGTGCATGCGTGTAATGTTCCAATACCAATTGAAGAACTGCAGTAGGTACCTGCCTAATAAGATTTCTAAACCCATAGTTAGCGTGAACATGACTGTCAAAACAAAGTCTCCACCCATAACTGTTCTCTTGTACTCCTGTTGCTTGAAGCTACATTAAGTAGAATGTGCATGTTGTAGTCCTATGATGATGTAAACTTGGTACTACATAATGACTTGCTCCTCACATGCGGTAACCTACATAATAATGTACTGGTAAACTAGGAACAGAGAATGCACCAGGATCTGTCTAGCCTCTTTAAGATGAAATTGAATAGTACACATAGCTCCATGTTTTGGTGCTTGGAAAGCACCAGTGACCAAAAAAAACCTGTATGACTGCTCACTCATTAGTCATACCTACTGATGTCTAGCTAACGGTACCTAGAGTAAAATAATTCCCAGTGCTCTCACTTTCTACCCTATGTTTTCCCCTTTTTCCTAAGCATCATAGACAACTGAAACTACTACCGACTTGGACTTCGATTTCTTAAAGTTTCTGGCTCCATATTTGACAGTCATCAGTAGCCTGATGTTGAAAACTTACGTGGTTTTCAGTGTGAGTAGTACTGAGGGATTAAACAATCCCTCTTGCTTTGTACCATCTCGGGTTTTTAGATTCTGATCTATGTTGTTTCACCTCACAACTTCTTCCATCCGTTAAATCAACATTGTCCAATACTGTCTTTAAAAGTCATCTGGCATTTGTTTTCAACTGAGAATATCTATCTGAGCATCACTCATTGGAGAATGGACTATTGGGTGATTTTTTTTTTTAATTTTTCATCATTCAGAATCAAGGAGTCTCATCTTTGGTTGTTGTAAATCTTGTGCTGATACTAACAGGACACAGGAGGAAAGATAAAGAAATACGCTTGTCTGGACTAAAGAAAGGAAGGCAGGTTATAAAAGCCATAGTAGCCAGTCCAGTCCATCCTGCAGATAGCCTCACACCGATCACTGTTAGTGTTTCCACTTTCCCCCTGAGGACTGCAGTAACCTCAGGCTGTCGGGAAGCCGAGACATGGAGGAGAAGAGCTCCCTTGGCAAGATACAGTGTGCTCTTCACTGCCACTTCCACCACCAATGGGTTTTTAGAGCTTTGATACGCAGTCTCTGTAAGCTAATCAGAATACCCCTATGACCCACCTGCTTTCTCCCCATAGCCACAGCTGACTACTAGCGGCCCACGAGGGACTGTGGGCTCCATTGCAGAAAGACTTTCTGGCAGTAGACAGGGCTGCCAAGGAGGTGATGCGGCTCCCTTCTCCCCAGTGGGAGGAGGTACCACATGTCTTTTGGGGGGGGGGGCAGGGGTGATCTAAATGGGACTATGACTCTGTGACAGCTACAGTTCAGAAAGTCAAAACCCTAATGAAGTAAAAAAAAAAAAAAACTTGAAAATAAGGGACTGTTGCAAGTGTTGATGCTACACATACTGTAAGAATGATCTTGTTTATTGTCTTTCTCCTGGGCTGGATAGTGGACCCTATTTTGTTAGGTATTGAAAGACATCTGTAATGTTGCATAATAGACTGTCCATATTAATAAGTTAATAAAGAAACTATATCAAACTATAATGGCATTATTTGGTTTATTGTTCGTTTTAATAAGATTTCCAGCTCCTAATACAGTGTTTGCTTTTGTTGATGCTATTTGTTGAATGAAGTCCTATTCCCTTCAGTTTTCCAGATTGCCTGAATTAATTCTAAATAGACTGAGGAGAGCTGATAAGAGGACTTTGAGATTTAGATAGTTTGTCTAATTGCAGATAAAAGGTAAAGACTCCATAGTAGAATCCTACTGAAAAACATTATATACAGAAAACCTCAGAACACTTACATCCTAAAGTCACAAACTTGAGAAAGTCCAGCATCTGGGCCAGCTGCCCAGCAACTAATTCATCCACCTACTCAGAGCTCCCATCTACAGCAGACCAGGTAGAATTCACATAAGCAATACACGAGGGAAACCAGAGGGCTGTATTTATGCCCACAAGGGTCCACTAGATTCGCCAGCAAAAGTTCTGCTAGGTGACAGCAGTTATGCTAGCCTTATCTCCTGCTTTATCTAAGCTTGAGAGGCTACCAGTAAATTGGTTTGCTGCCTAATAAAAATGTATTTTAAGGGAGAGAAAACAGTGCAACAAAGCTTTAGCTATCCATTTGCACCATTTCCGAGCATCACAGGAAAGCAACAAGAAGCCAGAAGGTGCCTGAGTGAAATTAATGCACTTGGGCAGGAAATGTAGTTCTGTCAGTGGTAGAACGCTTTCCTCATACACACAAGACCCTGGGTCCAATCTCTAGCACAGCACAAAGGAAATGTGTTAGAAGCGAAGAAATACTAAGGCATTCTAACAATGTGTTAGAGTGGCCCTCCTCACAGCTCCATTCAGCAACTTGGAACTTTGCTTAACCACCTAGCCAGATTGTAATTTCATTGTGCTCCAAACCAAAATTGACAAACACTGGCCCAGAATCCAGTGTTTTTCTTGGTAAAATGCATTTGGAGAGCATATCATGGCACAAATGGAGATGTGGAGCAGAGTGTTCAAGATCCCACCTGATTTTCTCTGGACTGGAGTCGAAGGCAGCCCTGTCGGTAGGCACTGGCTGGAAGTGGTCTGAGCAACATACATGGGAAGAATTCAGAATGAAATGCTATCTGCAGCATCATTAGGAGGCCTCATCTAATTCCAGGAACAATGTCTAGCTATTAAAGCATTTTCTTAGGTGGGCATTTTACCCTGAGTGTGCTTTTACTCTGAGCTTAAATGCCCTCATTTCTAGAGAGCTACAGCCTTTCTAAGCTGGCACACATGCGTGCACACACACACACACAGGAACTGGCTGTTGTGATGCATACCTATAGACTTAGCACTTAGGAAGGTAGGTCAGGGGGGTCAAGTTCAAGGCCAGCCCAAGCAAAGTTGTTAAGACCCAAGATGTATAGTTGAAAGACATTGTTCCTACTCCAGTAGTAGTTGGTCATTTATTGATTCCCAGAATCCTACAGGATTCTGAGAGAAGAAAATACTGGCTATACCTTCAGCTTATTGACAATAATGAATCCCTGTCTGCATGTTTACTTTTAATTTTATAATTTGATATTTTTAATGGCCATTTCTTCTAACTAAATGGTACCCCACCCTCACCTTTTAGGAACAGGGCTACCCTGTAAAAAAATAGCCAAAGCTGGGCACCTGTAGCTCACGCCTGTAATCCTAGCTACTCAGGACACTGAGATCGGAGGATTGTGTCTCAAAGCCAGCTCTAGCAGAGAAGTCCCTGTGAGACTCCTATCTCCAGTGAACCACTCAAAAACAGAAGTGGCACTGTGGCTCCGGTGGTAGATCACTAACCTTAAGCACAAAGAGGCAGTGCCCAGGCCCTGAGTTCAAGGCCCATAACCAACAACAACAAAATGAGTCGAGTGAGGGGGTGAAAAAGGGGCCAAACTGCCTGCTGGGACCTGTGCACCCTTCCCCATGGGCCCAGGCACTCTCCAAGCCCTCTTTGTTTTGAGGCCTTTTGCAGTAGTCAGTGCATACCACCATCCCTCCACTACCCAGACCAGAGCAGGTCAGAGAGATTCTGCTCAGCCTGGCTGGGCTTACTTCCTGTATGTCTAATACAGAAACAAACCCTGAAATAACAAAACCAGCAAAGGAGGCAGCGGGGACATTCGAAGGTTATCCATGTACATCAGCCCATCAGGCAGGAGAATTAAGAGCCACAGCATGAAAGATACTAATTGGAAGTGCTCTGACTTTACCCCTATGTGCAGGAAGTTAAAGAAAGTGAGTGAAATGATTAAGCTTTATGTTCATGACTGCCCAAAGCACTAACTCAGAAATCCCTCATCTCTCTCTCACCTCTTGTCCTCTGTTCCCCTCCAAACAATTGAGAACTGTCTGATTCCTCTGAGAATGGGCCTAAGAACGTGAGCCCAGGCATGCACCCGTGGTATGACCTTCCAAAAGCACCTGGTGCTTCATTTCCTGTACAGGAGAAATTGGCTATGCATTTGTGTGCTTGATAACCTGATGGTCATGTAATCTGTGTAAAGCATGCTTTGTTAGACCTGTCAGGCTAAAACCTGACACAAAGCTCCAGAATGCTCTTCTAGCCCAGGGTGAGTAATTCCTACAGTTGCAGCATCATGGCATGTATAGACACAGATTTCTCACTTACAAAAACTTTCCACAGCCAAGCACCAGAGGCTCATGCCTGTAATCCTAGCTACTCAGGAGGCTGCGATCTGAAGATCGTGGTTCAAAGCCAGTCAGGTCAGGAAAGTCTGTGAGACTCTTATCTCCAATAAACCACCAGAAAACCAGAAGTGGCACTGTGGCTCAAGTGGTAGAGTGCTAGCCTTAAGCTGAAGAGCTGAGGGACAGTGCCCAGGCCCCAAGTTCAAGAACTTTCCACATTACTATGAACTCGTGACATCATTTTGTAAAATGCTAAGCCAGCCCTTTGAGTTCATTTTTGTTATATTTGAGAAGGGTCTCAAGTCTCTCGTAGGCTGGCATAAACCACGATCCTTGTTTACACTTCTTGCCATAGCTAGAATTACAGGTGTATATCATCACAACAAGTTTTTTTTTTCTGTAGAAATGGTGTCTTGTGAACACTTCCTGGGTTGGCTTTGAACTGTGATCCTCTATGTCTCCCAAGCAGCTAGTGTTACAGCTATGACCCACTAGGCCCAGTTGGCCTCTGTTTTAATGGCTGTATATTCTTCAATTCTCTTGATGTAGCATAAGTCCTTTTCCCCCCATATCTGGACAATTAAGACATATTTGAGTCTTAAAAACTGAATTGCAAGTTGTGCGCATTTCAGATGCTAAGGACATTCCTCCACTAAAAAAGATCTGCCCTGCCCTGTCGTCTGCTTTCTGCCAATCCTAAACCAAATGCCCTTTCCATCACCGGCCACCATGCCTCACACGCATAAGCTCAGCTTCTCGAGAAGTGTATGTAGGAGGCTTGTGGTCCAAACTAGGCCTGAACAAAATTGTAAGGAAAAAAAAAACAACTAAAGGGAGAAAGGAATCCTCGCCCACACTGCAGGAGGCTTGTGGCAGGTGGCTGTGGCCGGCTTGAACTGGGCATGCCAGCCCACAGTCCCCACCTGATCCACATCCTGCCTTTGCCTTAACTCCACAACCCCTGGAGACCTGTGCAGACACCACCCTGACCATGAACGTGACAGTGTGGCAACCTGGTGTGCACTTGATGCTGTCAGTATGCAGAGCATGAGCCAGGGGAGCCCAGCAGCTGGACCCCTTAGGACTTGACATTTGAGGACCTGTGACAGCTGCAGTCTCGCTGACAAGGGGCAGGAACGTGCAAACAGCTGCAAGCAAGCCATGCCCAGGCCTATGCCCACCGCATGCTGCTGAGGGGAGGGAGGGGCGGAGCCGCTGCGCGCTGCAGGAATGAATGCAGGAAGTCAGTGGCAAGGCCCTTCTCCCAAGGTAAAAGGAACCCTGACTGTCATGGAGCTCGATGCAGTGCAGGGTCTGCTAACCTGAGCTCTGTGCTTGAGAACGCCACCCACAAACTGCACCTGCCAACCTCCCAACACCCAACACCCCCATTTCCTCTTCAAAGCCCAAACCCCACACAAGCCACCTCATTCAAAAGACTCACAGGAGTAACAAGTTGTACCCCACTCCCAGCCAAGACCCCCCAGCGAGGAGATCTCCCGCAGGGCAAGGATGCCCCCCAACAAGCCGGGAGAAAAGCTGAATGGATCTGCATGCCTCAAGTCACCTCACAAGGCTGAAA
Organism: Dipodomys ordii; assembly: GCF_000151885.1. Lineage (NCBI taxonomy): Eukaryota > Metazoa > Chordata > Mammalia > Rodentia > Heteromyidae > Dipodomys > Dipodomys ordii. The sequence continues at coordinate 8,567,420 of NW_012267338.1, forward strand.
TATGACCACAGCACGGGGGTCAAACCTTGCTGCTTCCATGTGTGGCCAACCGAGGGCCCGAAAAATGCCAAAACGTCTACCTAAAAGAAACAGAGCATCCGCAATGAGCGTAAAATGTCTTTCTGGCAGAAACTCAATATTCAGTTCCTTCATCTCTCTTCCTCCCAGAACCTCAGCTTCATTCAAGTGTAAAGATTCCAAGCTCCCAGCTTTCCAAGCTTGGGCTAGTTCATAGACATCCCCGGAAAGAGCAGCCCTTAGAAAGGGAAAGACCTGTTCAGAGAAGGCTTTGGGACCTCCCCTCCCCCACCACCACACTCAGATGTCGATACCTGCGTGGGAAGTACAGCACCCCCTCGCCAGCCAGAAGTACACACATGAAGCTGAGGACATCTTCTATGCAGGCACAAAGATACACCACATGGGGTTATCAGCAGCATGGATGGACTAGAGAAGAGCCCCCCTTCCCCGAGAACTTGCACACTGTTACACACCTACCCATGGAACCCGAGAGCTACACTTCAGGTCCTCAACACCTGAGGCCTTGAGTTACAAGGCCTCATTAGCAGTCGGTATGTAGTTCACAGTGGTAGAATACCTGAAGTCCTGAGTTCAAACCCCTACACCACAAACACACACACACACACACACACACACACACACACAGAGTCCTTTAGCTCATCAGAGGTGTCAACATTACCCCAGAGCGATTTATTCTGCACAGAACCCAGAACCCACGCAAACAAATTCCACAGGGTTAGAGCACCTAACCACCGGATTTAACTCCATCCTTATCTTGATGCTCATATGCCCATGTGCCTGTCTGTGTCCATATGGCCCGCTTGGTAAGGCAACTGTCTTGCTCAACTCAGGAGTGACCTCATTCGAGCTAATTACATTCACAATCATTTCCAAAAAGGGACCGAGTGCTTTTTGGAAATGAGCACAATCATAAAAAAAAAAAAAGAGCAGGTACTGGGAGGTTAGAACTTAAACACAGGAATTCCTGAAACACAATTCAATGCACAATGAATTCCCTTCCCACAATAAAATTACCATTTCCGCCACCTTTAAGATCAAGACTGAAGCTGTCTGTTGCTACCTGTAATCCAAGCTAACTCAGATCCGAGGATCACAGTTCATTTTTTTTTGGGGGGGGGGTCGGTCATGGGGCTTGAACTCTGGGCCTGGGCGCTGTCCCTCAGCTCTTCAGCTCAAGGCTAGCACTCTACATAGAGCCACAGCGCCACTTCTGGCTTTTTCTGTTTATGTGGTGCTGAGGAATCAAACCCAGGGCCTCATGCATGCAAGGCAAGCACTCTACCACGGAGCCACCTTCCCAGCCCCCGAGGATCACAGTTCAAAGCCAGCCCAAGCAGGAAAGTTTGTGAGACTGTTATCTCCAATTAGCCAGAAGTGGAGCCCTGGCTCAAGTGGTAGAAAACCAGCTTTGAGCCAAAATGCTAAAAGAATAGCATCTAGGTCAGCACACATAGACACACAGGGAGAGGAAGGGGTACAAACTCTGAAAGAGAGGTACAAACTCTCAGATTAAACAAGTTTCCTGGGGACCCACATGGGGGTGTGTTCAGAGGGAATACAAGAAATGCTTCCTGTGTTTTGTATTTGGTCAAGACTACTGTTTGTAAAGACAGAGATGCAGCTCAGGACCCTGTGGTCCTGGGCCACACAAGCCCTTGGATTCCAGCGCATCAAGTGGTACCAGAAAGGAGGAAGCAGACGGCCATGCTCCAGTGATACCACCCAGAGGACACAGCGCCTCCTGAGGTGCCTTGTAGGAACTGCACCTGAGACTGGGTGCCAGGGCCCACCAAGTACCTATGGCCACCCCACCACCCCCAGTAAAACACCAGCCTGCCTGCAAGATCAGGAGCTTTCCGAAGCAAGCCACACAGTTGATACGAGTGGGGAAAAGGAATGAAGCTACCTGCTCTAAGCAGATAAGTTCAGATGGATACGTTCAGGATTCTGCACCCTGCAGAATCGTTTTGGGTCCCTGAGAAAGTAACACACTCCAGCTCCAGTCAGCTGTAGTTCTCCATGGGTGACACTAGAGGGCAGGCCATGAAAACGTTCCTGTCCCAAATCAGGGGCTCCTCAAATCAGGGCCCTCCAAGCACTGTCTTGTTTGCAAGCTACTGTTTCTTTCCAGAGTCCATTTACACGGTGGAAAGCCAGCAAAAGAAGAAGGGTAGCCTTCTTCGCCTTGACCTTAGTTGGGGTTTCCAGAACACAAAGCACTGGCCAGGGCACTGGGCGTTTCATTTGGGTTAATAGATACCCGGGGGAGCTAATTATTACTGTCATTGGTGTCAGGTTCACAAGAGATCTACCCAACACGAGCACTCCAGAGGTGGGTGTGATTCGTTCCTCAAATTAGAAAAGTCCTTGAAACTGCAGTTTTATAAATTATTTGTAGCAACCTCCCCCAGTCCCTACCAAAGGACGGGAGGGAAGAAGGGAGGGAGGGAGGGAGGGAGGGAGGGAGGAAGGAAGAGAGGAAGGAGGGAGGGAAGGAGGGAAGGAAGGAAGGAAGGGAGAGAGGAAAAGAAAAAGGCTAGGGTGAGTGTAATGATTGTAAAGCAGGCTTGACCCCGGGTTAGTCTGGCTTGTCTTTCTGGCTTCACGACCCAAGTCTGTTGTCTTCTGGCTGGTTTTTGTCACATGTAGATTTTCCACAGTTGGATCCTGCCTTGATGAAGCGAGCAGTGCTGTGTGCTCAAGGTCGCTCGGCCTGCTGGGAGTAGCTTGGAGAAGGAGCCCCAGCACCCGCTGCACAGGCTGCACAGGCTGGCCGGGAAAGGACAGGCCAGGGTTTATGGAGAGACTCCCACTCCTTGGAGGTCTGAACAGGATTTCCCTGGAGAAGGAGCGCGGGGTGGAACAAATGACAAAGATGGCTGGGGAGGGCCACCCAGGTCACTGGGCTCTGGTTCTCATTGTTCAGCCCGCTGGCTTCCCAGGGCCCAGGTCCAAGGGAGCCGGAAACAGGCCCTGAGAGAAGCTCCCCAGAACTTCTCAGCGATCCTGTCCCTGCCCACACCAACACCCGCCAGGAATGATCAAATGTTCTGCATAATGAGCAAAAGCCAAGAGACGTGTTCAAGAGCTTAAGGGGGGGGGTGGCGGGGGAGGGGAGGGGGGGAAGGGGGGGAGGCCAGTGGCAGGAAGAGAACTGAAAAGTCTGGGTTTATTCCCTGTGAAAAGAAAGAGGAGGACTTTTCCAAGTACTTTGGGATGCACTGTGACTTTTTAATGACTCAATTCCCGCTGGAAAGCACCTCACATTTCTATATTATGGAATAATCCATGGAGCAACAGAAATAAAAAGAAATGTAGTCGCCTCCTCCCCCTGAAGTCTACCAAGCTACACAGTGAAGAAACGTACCCCGAGTTTTGAGTTCTTTTTGTCTTTAGAGCCATAATCTTTCCTGTTGGCCAGTCCTTAAAGGCTAAAGAGAGTCAATGACCTCATGGAGATACTAAGTCTTTGTTTTACATATTTTATATATATTTGATAATAAGTTTTATCTTCAATCCCCCATGATCAGTTTCCTCAAAAATCTAAACAATTCTTTGTGTTAAATAGGCAGGGAGGCCAGGCACTGGTGGCTCACGCCTGTAATCCTAGCTACTCAGGAGGCTGAGCTATGAGGATTGTGGTTGGAAGGCAACCCGGACAGGAAAGTCTGTGAGACTCTCATCTAAAATTAACCACTCAAAAATCAGTACTAGTGGCTCAAAGTAGTCGAATGCTAGTCTTGAGCAAAGAGCTCAGGGACAGAACCCAGGCCCTGAGTTCAAGCCCCACAACCACACACACACACACACACACACACACACACACAGTAGGCAGAGAAATAAGACAAAATGTTTCTCAAACAACAAACACTGGGACATACTGTCAGGATCGGAGAACACGGCTTATTTCTCTTTGATCCTTTGCAAAGTATTGAGAAGTGATTATGAAGTGATACTTCATAACTGAAAGGCATTAAGTTGGTACTTTTCAAATGGGTCAAAATTCCTGCTTCAAGGAACTTTGAATGACTGGTTTTTAAATTTCTTTTTCTTCTTTCTTTTCTGGAGGGGCTGGTTCTGGGGCTTGAACTTGATACTGTCCCTTAGCTCTTTCGCTCAGAGCTAGTGTTCTACTACTTGAGCCACAGTTACCTCTTCTAGCTTTTTTGCGGGAAATTTAGTTGGAGAGAGGGATCTCATACACTTTCCTGCCTGGGCAGACTTTGAACCATCATTGTCAGATTTCAGCCTCCAGAGTAGCTAGAATTACAGGTGTAAGCCTACCAGCACCTGGCTTTGAGCAACTGTTTTCTTACTTTATTAATTATTTTTTGTCAGTCATGGGGTCTGAACTTGGCCTGGGCACTGTCCCTCAGCTCTTCAGCTCAAGGCTAGTGCTCTACCACTTGAGCCACAGTGCCACTTCTGGCTTTTTCTGGAATCGAACCCAGGGCTTCATGCATGCAAGGCAAGCGCTCTACCATTGAGCCACCTTCCAGGCCCCACCTTAAAAAAAAAAGTAAACATAATCTGTCCATGGAAGCTTCAGAGAAAAAAAAAAGCCTCTTGCTCCAGGCTGCCACTCTAGCACTGCAAAAGGCAAAGCTGGGAATGTTTTACGTGGCTCTCAGGTGTCTGTAACCAGTGGGAGATAATCTTGGGGACAGAGCTCTCAGACAATAGGGTCTCTCTAATCAGCCTCACATTTCCCTCCACCACAAGGGTTTACCTCTCCTTCTCCAAACTCAGAGGAAGGAATCAAAGCAGTACTTTCTCAAATCAAAGCCTGCTTTCCAGGACCACTTGGTCAGAAATGCAAATATTCCAGCCCTATCTCAATCTACATTACAAATCTTGGGGTAAGGCAGGTGCCAGTAGCTCATGCCTGTAATGCCAGCTACTCTGCAGGATTGGAGTTTGAAGCCAAACCCAGTCACAAAAGTCTATAAGATTCTCATCTCCAATTGTCCAGCAAAAAGCTGGGAGTGGAGGTGTGGCTCAAGTGATAGTACACCAGCCTTGAGCAAAAAAGCCAATCAAGAGCTTGAGGTCCTGAGTTCAAGTCTCACTACTGGAATAGAAAAGGGGAAAATAAAATTCCTGGGGAGGGGAAAATGCCATCCTGTGAGTTGGTAGGACAGTAGAAAAGCACCGAATTAGGGAACTGCACAACGTTCAGAGAGAAATAAGGACAACGACTCCACGTAAGGTAGAACCAAGTTTATTAATGACAGCCTTTGATACAATCACTCTCAAGTGTAAAAAATAAAGGGCCATTAATTGGGAATTTAAAATTCACTGGGACTTGCCAATGTGTGGCCTTTCACTGGATATGCCGAAGGGTGGGGATCTTGCCTGATTCCGAATCAACTGGTCAGATGGCGTTCACTGGAGAATGAGGTAATTAAAAAAAAAACAAAAAACCAAAGTGCCAATGGGTCACGAGGGAAGGACATCACATGACCACAGGTGTGGTAAGGGCAGGGATGGAATAAGACAGTGGGAAATCCAAGGGATGGGACGACCATCTATCTCTAGGTACACAGAGACAAAACACACACATGCAGAGTCACACACACACACACACACACACACACACACACACACACACACA
>NW_012267338.1:8573125-8586257 GCF_000151885.1 Dipodomys ordii
ACACACACACACACACACACACACACACACACACACACACACACACAGAGGGGAGATGAGATTTTAAAAGAATTCCTGACCTTTCTCTAAGCGGACTGACACATTCATCAATCCACAGGGCTGAAATGGCAAACTGGGCTAAACTTCCACAAGAGCACGAGCTGGCTGTCCAGTTGTGTGCTGGCAGACGCGTCACCATAGTCACATAGGCTTGTGGGTTTCCCAGTGAGGTGCACACTGAGATTGGAGAGCCAAGTCCCGGATGCCAGCTAGACTGCAATCTGGAGGGCGGAGTCAAAGCTGGCCCCACCCCCTGGGGAGTGGGGGTCAGGGGCAGCAGCACCTGGAGGGGTGGGTTTCCTGCCTTGTGTCCCTCCCCTGCACCTTTAGTCTGCTACCTCACACTCCTCTCCGGAATATTTGTGCTTTGTCACCATCCTGATGGCCAGGTTGCAACTGCAGAAAGGAAGGGACTCCAGCCATGCACAACTATGCTTGCTTAAGAAAACTGAAACTGCAAGAAGTAGAAGAAAAACCCCATTGAGCAGCTTTCTGATGGTGACAACCATTTTTGGAATTGGGTCTAACTCCATTTAAACAGGAAGACGAGGAAAGTATAGACGCCAGCAAGCTGGAACCTGGAAGAGACAGTCCAGCCCATAGTATTTGCTATGGTAACAGCTGATCTCTGGGACAACATGCCACAACCTTCCAAAGCTGTGAACTGAAGGAATTGAACAGCCACCAACTTTAAAAAATATATATATATCTGTAGGAAAGATGGCGGGAAAGGGAGAGGGTGGATTCAGATTCACAGATCATGCAGGGAAAGAGTAGACAGAAACAATTCATCCCGATTGTTCAGGGTGAGTAAGCAAACACTTCAAAATTTAACAGGGCCTGGATCATAACCTTTGCCTTTGGGAGACAGAAAACCAAACAAAACACAACCCAGAGGATGCCAGGGTTTCCAAAGCATCCAGCCCCTAATTTTGGTGGGGTTGAGGGTGGGGACGGTGAGGGAAGAATTATGAATACCTCTCATGAAGCTCCATTTTGTGGATTCCACGGATTGGTAAAGTTCAGGCTTACTTAGAAAAAAAAAAATCTCTTCTTCTCAAATATGGCATCATGAAGTCTCCAACACCCTTGCTGGGGTCCGCGTGGGAAAACACAACTTCTGTTGGTGATGAGATACTCCACCATGGCCCTTCCACGCATGTGCCCCCCACATCGCCTGCTCAGGCCGGTTCCCGGAGCTCAGCAAAAGGGCAAGCTGCTGACACTTCCAACAGTTCCTTGAGATGCATACAGCAGGATTCGAACACACCGCTGCCCTCCCAGGGAAAAGGGTTGATGAGTCTTAACTAAGATGTGTATTTCTGTCCATCCCTCCACGAGGGCAGAAATCCCTCTCCCCGCTCGTCACAGTACTGAGATGGAGGACGTGGATGGATGCTCCACAAATCTAAGTACATGTGGTGTCCCCCGGACCCCTGTTCCCCTCTTTCTTTCTTTTCCCTTTAGCCTATGCATCATCCATCCATCCATCAATTCATGGCTACAGTAGAGACTCACAGGCAATGACTTGCATACTGGTTATTTCTTTTTGTTTTCGTTTGTTTTGTTCTTTAATCTGTCAGTGAGCAGCATTTCCCAGTCCCCCCTCCCCACCAGAAAGGATTTCTTGGCAGCTCCATTGAGTGAGATTGCAGGACACCTCTACGATGGGGTCCCTGCAGCGTGGCTAGGAGTCCGGCTCGAGGAGGGTCAGGAAGGCTGGCTCCATGCAGTGTCTTGCAGCAGCTGGGCCAAGGCGATACCAGCTCTACCAGCTCGCCCGGACGGCTTCGATATCACTCACCAAATTCTGGGCCAGACATATCCCGAAAATCTGACAAAGGCAAGAAAACAGTCAAACAGTGTTCCTTCCCTGCACTTCTCCTTGGCTTGCTTTCTTTCTTTTCTTTCTTTCTTCCCTTCCTTCCTTCCTTTCCTCTCTCTCTCTCTCTCTCTCGCACTAGGGTTTAGAATTCTGGTCCTCCTAATTGCTAAGCAGATGCTCTACTCCCTGAGAGCAACATTCCCAAGTCCTTTTTTTGCTTTAGTTATTTTCAGGTAGGATCTCACTTTTTTTTTTTCCTCCTGGAGCCATCTTAGACTGAGAGCCTTTTACTTGTGCTTGCTAAGTCACTGAGATTACAGGTACAGACCCCTATTCCCAGCTTGATGATCGAGATGGGGGGCGGTCTCGCTAATTTTTTGCCAGGGTAGGTATACAGCTGCAAACCGCCTGATCTCCACCTCTCAAGTAAGTGTAATCTGATTTTTAAAAATTGAAATACAATCCATGTACAATAAAATGCCTCTTTACATGTGAATTATTTACTGGGGTTTCAGTATGTTCTAAAGCTATGCAACCATCATGACGACTAATGGCAGAACATTTTCATAGTCTCCAAACTGAACTCTGTGCCAAAGAGCAGTCGTTACTACCCTCAACAGCCTTGGAAACCAGCAAACTTCCTCCCTCCCTCCTTATTTCTCTCCCTCCCTCCCTCCCTCCCTTCCTTCCCTTTCCTTCCTCCCTTTTCTTCCTTCCTTCTTTCTCATTCTTCCTTTCTCCTTTTATTTCTTCCTTCCCCTTCCTTCCTTCCTTCCTCACTCACTTTTTCTTTCCTACTTTCTTTCTCTTCCTCTCTCTTTTTCTCTTTCTCTCTCCTTCCTTCCTTCCTTCCTTCTTCCTTTCTTCCTTCCTTCCTTTCTTTCTTTTCTTTCTTTCTTTCTTTCTTTCTTTCTTTCTTTCTTTCTTTCTTTCTTTCTTTCTCTTTCTTCTCTCTCTTTTCCTTTTCTTTGTGCTAGTACTACAGCTTGGACTCAGGGCCTGGGCAATATCCCTTAGTTTTTCCATTCAAGGCTGGTACTCTACCACTTGAGCTATAGCTCTGGTTCTGGCTTTTTGCTGGTTAACTAAAGATAAGAGTCTCTCACATTTGTCTGCCTAAGCTGGCTTCTAACTATGATCCTCACATCTCAGTCTCTCCTAAGTAGACAGGTGTATAGATGTGAGTCCAACACCAGGTCTCATTTCTTTCAATTACCTATCCGTGACCCTTCAAGAGAAGTTTCCCACCAACCACAGGAAAAGTCCAACTCCTGACACTGCCTAGGATAAAAATGTAGGTCCCCTTCCCTTGCTAGCAGGCTTGATCAGTGATTAAAAGGGGTATACCATCTGTATAACTCCCAAAGGCCTTAACTTGTCACTGAGCTCTATGCTGAGTTATCACAAGATAGTAAGAAACAATGGAAGACCAGCTAGCAAAGAGTGACCCAAATTATTGTCTCCATCTTGAAAAGGAAAATAAAAAGTTTCTTGAAGTATTTCAGGATCTAAAAATCACATCTTTAATAAAACACACATCAAACTCTCCAACCCTCCAACCCTTTCATGTGTCTTCAATGCAATGATGCTAAGGTGACCCAAAGCTATGGGCCTGGGAAGACTTCCCCTAGGGCAGCAATGCCCCGGGAGACCAGAGAGGATTCTGGTCTTACCTGCAGCAATGCAATGCCTATGAAAATCCCAGCCACGATGGTCAAATTGTCCTGCAGCCACTTCTCAAACTGGGGCACACAGCCTTTTGTGTAGATTACAATCTGCTGGTCAACTTCCTTCACAAGAGGAGAGCAGAGAGGAGTTACCCATTTGTCACCATGACAACCGGAAGGTCCTCCAAACACCCCGTTGTGCTAAGTCGCAGGCTGAGCCCACACTTACTGGTTTTTGCCTGGCATCATAACCACACTGAGTGTTGATGACATCTTCCTGGGGAAGAAGAAAGACAGAAAAGTGAAATTCACTCCTGCTAAAGAAAGTCCATCCATCCATCCATCCATCCATCCATCCATCCATCCATCCATCCATCCATTCATACCAGCCCATTCTGTAAAGTGGAGGCAGTTAAGATAAAACACTGGGGCCCAAGATCTATGTTCAACACTTTAGCTATGCACACCATATACATACTGTTATACTCTTCAGAAGTAATTATTAAAATATGTCTTGGAAGAAGGAAAATCAGAGCTTTGGGAGGGGTAGGGGGGTGGATGTCAAAAAGGACAGGGGGTCCTTAATGTAAGAGGCTCAAGATTCAACCTCAAGAAATTTATGGGGTTTAGGGAACAAGTGGCAAAAAACCCACACACTTAAAGAACACAATGACTATCTTCATATATGAAGTTCTGCGAGAGACTTTTACTGCTTCAGATGGTGGTGGGTTTGCACAGGAGATCTTTCATGGTTTCTCTACAGCTTTCTGTATTCATTGCATGGTTTTTCAAGGAGAATGTTCTGCTTTGAGTCATTACTCTTCAGACTCTTCTGGTTTTCCTGATACAGGACAGGAACAAGAGGTAGGGAGCAAGGTGTGCTACCTGCTGGGCAGGCTGTTAGCTGTGTGTCCTCTCCTCTCTGCGTTCCTCTCTGAGGAGCCAGAACTGAGCCAGTGGGACAGGAATCAGGGCAAGGGAGGAAAGCCCTCATGGTTCTAAGTTTTCTGGACAAGAACAGAAGTGGCCCAGTTGGCTGCTGGGACAGATGGCCTGAAGGAATTTCCCAGGCCCTACCTTGCAGGGAGAGCTGCGGTACTCACCTGCCCAGGTGAGCTCTGCTCATGAAGATGGGGTAGGCAGGGGAGAACACTGGGGCCAGAAGGGCCAGAGAGAGGAGGAAGCATCCAGAAGGGCTCAAAGCTAGGGGCATGCAAGGCGCCTTTCACCTAGGTGATGTTAACCCTTCTGAAGCTTACAAGAGCTGTCCACCGTGTGGTATGAGGCTAATCCTACATGAGAACGGCTTGAGAACAACCTGTATGTGATATCTTTTGCAAAATAAAAACACCAACTGCATTACTGTGGTCAGGATGACATCCTCGAGTCTGGGTACCAGTGGTCTGAGGTAAGGGGTCTACTTCAGCAGAGTCACACATCCTTCCCCTACTTTATGTCTGTGCCCAGAACACAGCGGAAAGAAATGGGTCACCCAACCCAGGCCAAGACAGAGCTCACATGCGAACCTGACCACATCATAAAGAAGGGAAAGAAGGGACACAGACCGGCGGCGCCCCACGCTGGCTCTGAGCTCCATCGCTGGGGAGCGGTTGGAGCTAGGTAGAGTTATTTATGCATTATGTGCCTTGGCGTCTTCACCTCCAGAGGGAAACTAATGAAGGTATCTGTTGCTAGGAATGTTCTACTGGGCTAGCTCATATAAAGGCAGAACAGCGTTGCTGCCTAAAAGCCAGGCAATGATTTTTGTTCTTCTTTTGTGTTGGTCCTAGGGCTTGAACTCAGGGCCTGGATCCTGTCCCTTCGCTTTTTCTCTCATGGCTAGCGCTCTCCCATTTGAACCACTTCCAGCTTTTCAGTGGTTTACCGGAGATAAGCATTTCAGGATTTTCTTGCCTGGGCTGGCTTCAAACCCTGATCCTCAGATCCCAGCCTCCTATGTAGCTAGGATGTTAGGCCTGAGCCACCGCTGCTCAGCTTAAGCCAGTGATCTTGCTCCCACTTGGAAGATGGATAGAAGCACTGTCCCCACCCGGGAAGTACAAGTGGGCACCAGCAGGTAAGAAGAGGTTTCCTGCACCCAATCCTCTGCCCATTCCCTTCCCTCCCATGCTGAGCGTGACCCAGGAGGAGGCCTTGTGTGCTGACAGTTGGGTCACTTACTGCGGGATCTTTAGTACAGCAAGAGAATGGCACGCCACATCGCTCTCGACTTGCATTGGAATCTGTGCAATTGAAGTAAATATTTAGGTTCCAATCATCAGCTCCAAAAGCCCCACAGCACTGCCACTAGAGCAAACAGGACACAATTAGAAGAGCTCCCCTGGGAGCCGCCAGGCACCCACCCACCACAACCACACCAAGCTCCGGCCCCTGCTACCCCCCAACCCTCCTCCTCCTCTTCTTCCCCTTCCTCCTCTGAACTATCTTGCAGCCAAACACAAAATGGCCCTTGTAATTAAGGCTGAAGGTGTATAAAGATGTTTGGCATGTGACTTAAGCCACAGATAAGACCGTGGATGGTCGGGGGAGGGAGAAGGGGGGTACGGCAGGGCTGAATGGAAGAAGATCTGTTTGACTTGGGTACAGCTAAAAGAACTAAACCAGGCAGCAGTCATGGCCAAGGGAGGCAACTCTTATCACTTGAGCTATGTCTCCAGCCCTTTTTGCTCTAGTCTGGCTTTTTGTTCCGGCTACCCTGAACACTCCTATTTGTGTTTCCTGCTGGTGTGACAGGCAGCCTTTTCTGTTGACTTAAGGGTCTTGAAAATTCTTTGCCCAGGCTGGACGGGAGCAGAAATCTTCCTGACCATCTGAGTGGCTGACAGATGTATACCATCACCATGCTTAGCTAGCTATTGGTTATGATAGGATCTCACAAACTTTTTGCCAAGGCTGTCTTCAAACCATGATTCCAATTTCTGCTTCCCAAGCAGCTAGGATTACAAGTAGGAGCAACCATATTTGGCCAAACTACACATTTTTTAAGTATATAATTTAGTAAGTTATAGTACATGTAGACACACACACACACACACACACACACACACACACACACACACATCCCTCTCCTACCATCTCTTTGTATTTTGGGGGATTAGATAAAGCACTTGCTTTGCATGTACCAGGCATTGGGTTCCATGCCCAGCACCACACACACACACAAATAAAAACCCATAGTTGAACATACTCATTACCCTAAATTTTTAGAAGCTTACTTCAAATATATTTGCTTCTCTAGTTAATCTTCTTAAAAACCAAGAACATGTGTTTCAATTTCAGCTTTCAAAAGTCAGTTATCTAATTCACATCTAATCAAATGAGCTGGTAAATTTAGTGGGCCTTAAAGTGGGGACTAATTATGGTGAATCCATTAACCCTTACCTCATTTACCTGGGAGAAATAGATATTTACATATAAATATAATACATTAATAGGAACATTAATATATTATCCATATATTAACTATGCTAATATATTAATATTATATATATTTGTGCTAATTCTGGGGCTTGAACACAGGGTCTTGGTACTCTTCCTTAGCTTTTTTGCTCAAGGTCGAGCCACACCCTCACTTCTGGCTTTTTGGTGGTTCATTGGAGGTAAGAGTCTCATCACCTTTTCTACCTTGGCTGGCTGTGAACTGCAATCCTCAGATCTCAGCCTCCTGAGTAGTGAGGATTACAGGTGTGAGCCACCAGCGCCCGGCCACCCCTTGAATATTTTAAGGCTTGAAGGACCAATGGTTATTTGAAAACATAAAAGCCCAGGAGAGTAAAACCCAGTCACATGAAAGAACAGCATTTGTGAGCAGAGCAGACAGCATTTCCAGAAGACGTGGGGACGCATGCTCAGCAGGCTCATCTGGTCCTCTGCAGGCTGGGCTGTGCATCTTTAGCTTTGTTTGCAAAGCCCCACCAGATTTGTCATGCAAATCAGTCAGGAAAAATACATGGGAAGTTGTGAGCTCGCATCTATTATGACCTAACAAATCAGTGAAGTCTGCTGAGGAGATGAAAAAGGCTTAATTTCACACCTGAGGTACAGCTGACTGCAGACAACCACGGCTGCCGCTGAACAAAAACTGACACAACTCAGCGGAAGCTCAGCACCTGGGCTGGGTTGAGCGGCTTTACTAAAGGCGGCCCTGGTCACTCTGGAAAATGGTCTGCTCCAAAGTTGGCCATTGGTTCCTGCACGTCTGTCTGCTCTCCATCCCGCAGTGTGCATTAATCAAGTGTGCTCAGATTACCTAATTCTCATATGTTTTTAAATAGGTAAACAGTGTAAGTTTATTTGAAAGAGAAAGAAAAGTCTCAACAGGAAACGAGCGAGGCTCTCTAAAGGGGAGGGGTCCCACAGAGGGGTCTGTGACCCAAGTTTGTTTTTGTCGTTCATGGGGCTTAAACTCAGGGCCTGGGTGCTGTGCCTGAGCTTTTTCATTCAAGGCTAGCACTCTACCACTTTGAAACCCAGGGTTTTCTGGGGGGTTAATGAGCATCTCATGGACTTTCCTGCTCTGGCTGGCTTCAAATCACTACTCAGCCTCCTGAGTAGCCAGGATTACAGCTGTGAGCCACGAGTGCCCAGCCTGGTACCCAGGGCAGATATATTCACAACTGCTCATTTGTAGAGCAATGATACCTCAGGCCTAATAGGAAAGTCTGTTCACTTGTGCAAATGTAATAGCATCACTATTGTTATTTTCATTTTACTGCTGGGAGAACAGGCCGAGGAGCTGCTAGTCCAGGGGCACTAAGACCCAGTGTCTCCTAGTCCCGGGTCGATATAACTTCGCCTGCAATAGGCCATGGGTCATCTGTAAACAATGCTAGTAGACCCAGCACAGGGGCCAGCCCCTGTGGGGTAGACCAGATCCCCAGGGTTAAGCAGCTGTAAGCCTTAGGAATTTTGATTTTAGCTCCACATTCATATTCTAGGAACTTTCTGGGTGAATGTCTAGAAGGTTACTCAAAGAGAGGTATAAGGAAGAATTCATAGTTCATAATAAAAGAAAACTTGAAACCTATACAAAAACAATGTTCTTCAAGAGCTGAGTTTTTAAAAAGGAAAGAAAAAGAAGAGCTCATTCCTGTAATCTTAGCATTTCAGGAGGCTGAGATCTGAGAATCGTGGTTTGAATCTAACCAGAGCAGGAAAGTCTATGAGACTTATCTCCAATTATCCACTAGAAAACTGCATATGGAGGTGTGGCTCAAATGGTAGAGTGCCAGCCTTGAGCGGAAAAAGTTAAGTGACAGTGCCCAAGGCTCTGAGTTCAAGTTCCAGTACCAGAACATAAAAAGGGGTGGAGGGTGAGCAGGTACCGCGACTATAACCTTTCTGCCCCAGAGTTCTCATTTTCTTTCCTCTAATTGAACACAAATAGAAACGAAACAGATATAATTCCTGGAAGTCATACAGCAAATGAGCCAAATGCTAACCAAGCAAACAAACTCTCCCCATACTGCAGAATGGCCTCAGGCAGTTTCCAAAATGCAGAAGCCAAAGGCACAATGGGTCATCCTGTAGAGAAGACTTTTTCCACTGGAAAATAAACTCAATTGAAACTTACATATTCCTGAGTGAAGTCTATGAGGTTCTGCAAGTCAATGTCATCTCTGTATGCTCTGATGTTGTTGTTTATAAAGAAATACAGCTGGTCTTTGATCCAGTCTTTGAAAACAAATGCCAAAACCCCAGCAGTGAGCTCCAGGAAGAAAATAATTCCAAGGAACACAGAAAACTAAGAGAAAAGACAGATACACAGAACAGTGAGCAGGGCAGCCCGTTCTGATCAGATGTGTTACTGGTTTTTGTCTAAAGAGATTGGTAATTACATTCGGTGATTGCATACACGCAAAGCAGATAATCTTCAGTTGCTTCAGATTTGCTAATAGAATATTACACTTCAAGAAAGGATTTTTAAGAATTAAGAAAAAAAAGTCATTTCATAATCACATTTTAGGTCTCTGGTGTTCCATTTGATAATTAACCAACAAAGCCCAAAGCAAACACAAATAATAGGAATTTCTCATTAGAACCACATTAAAGCCTAATGAATTGCCCGTGATTAATAAACTGGCATACACAGAACAATGACCTGCCCCTCTATCTACCAAGGCTTTTCCTAGCTTGAAAGAATAGATCATCCAGTATTTTATAGTCGCCTGCCATTTCCTTCTGTGCCCTTGCTTCTCTACATAATATATCCCTTTTCTAGAAATAAAAAAACGGTCAGGCATTAAAACTGCTTCAGTTTGGTCTTCATACCTACCATACAGTGTAAAAGATCCATGCCCTTTGGAGAAAGAGATGATTGACATAGGAATAAGGCCCAGTCGTGAGGATTTCTGGGGAATGATAGCTGCACTCACCTTCCTCCAGGAAGCCCTGAGCTAAGGAAATGTGTTAAATAACATCAAACTGAAGCCAGGCACCACTAGAATCCTAGCAACTCAGGAGGCTGAGATCTGAGGATGGAGGCTCAAAGTCAGCCTGGAAAGTCTATGATACGCTTATTTCTAATTAACCAGCAAAAAGCTGGAAGTGACGCTGTGGCTCAAGTGGTACAGCATCAGCCTTGGCAAAAATGCTAAGGGACAGCACCCAGGTCTGGAGTTCAAACCTTCGTACTGGGTGCAAGTGCACACATGCATGTACACACACACACACACACACACACACACACACACACACACCCCAAAATGCAGCTGAAGGGAGCCTTCTGGCTAAGGCAGGTAATGGGAATTAAGGAGTAGAGTCAGTAAGGCGTTGTGATGGTTTCTCAGAACTTGAGACATTTCCCTGTACCCAGGAGCCTCCTGCAGACAGATTTTCTAGGTCGTGTTTCCTGTTCCTGCCCCAGGTTCTTCTCACCTCCTACCTTTCTCTTCACCACCCCCTCCACCAATATCTCTGCTAAAACAGAGAGGCAAAGCTGTGAACATCCACGGGCCCACTGCAGTGGGCCAAGTCTTCTTTCCGGTGACAATTTCTGGTGACAGGGTCACACCCACTGAGACAGAGAGGGTTCAGGCAATGTGTGGTTTTAATAGTCAGCTACAGACCCCAGGTAGCCCACCAAATGTACGGGGGTGGAGAGGAGAAAGGGGGAGTCGGAGAGGAAGGTCCCAATGGAACATCACAGTTGCTCATTTAATTTTTTTCCAAATGTATTCATCAGTAAATGTCTTGTGAATGCCCAAGTAGTCAGGCTGTGTGGAAAGGTGGGCTTCGCAGCAAATGAGGATGAGGATGACCACCTCACCCTTTATGCCTACAAAGATCTTAGCCTTAAGTGAGTGGGGTGGAGGGGACACTGGGTGGATCCAACAGTGCTGAAATCTACAATGCAAAGTACCTCCTACACAGTGGGGGAGAAGGGCCAGGAGGAAATCAGAGCCAGCTCTTCAGGAACCCACAGAACTCCTGCTCTTCTGCCCTAGATTTGTCTGCTGGAAATAAAAATTTAAATAGTTCTTAATGATCATTGGCAGTACCGATTATTTCAAATGAAAGTAAATCTAGAAAAATGAACAGAGGGGGAAAAATCACATCCCTTCTGTTCAATACCTGTTCCTCCTAGACTGAAATGATTCTCTCCATGTGAGTGCCCTCCAGAGGCGTGGAAGTTCAAGTTCTCCTACAACAGGGATGATGAACTCACAGGTAGCATGCACATATGAGAAGTCCCACAAAGGCTTTCGTTAGATTGTTCTTGCTTCCATCAAAGTTAGGTAAGTCCACTTTCTGGTACTGGGGAATTTTCTCCTGGTATATCATGTACAGATTAAACAAACGGAATCCAAATTTAATCCAATTCCAATATTTGGGAGAAGCCTTCCATGCCTGGGCCTTGAGAGCTATGTCTCCAGCTTGTGAAGATCTAGGATGTGGTGCACAGCCTTCTACAAGGCCTGGAACCAGCTGGAAGTATGCGTGTTAGCTCAGGGACTTCCTCCGCCATTCTCTCTCAAGCTTCTAAAGCCATGGTGACATTTATATCTCTTGTATCTAGTAGCTCTGGGTCAAGAACTGTTCTAGGTCAGTTTTTATTCGTTGTATTAAAAATAGAGAGGCCATTAGAAATATTCACTCATGTATTTTAAAGCCACACTGCAGTTAATAAAATAACTACACATGAGGGAGTATGGAAGTTGCGTTGGTCTTAAAGTAGGTGATGCATGTTATTGGGGAGGGGGTGTATGTGTGTGTGTGTGTGTGTGTGTGTGTGTGTGTAAAAGGCAGGTAAAGTAGGCAGAGCCTTGGGAGACATAGACACAGACAACAATACCCCTCATTGCCCATTAAACTTTCCTAAGACAAAGCAGCCCTGTGCACAACTCACATGAACTTCCCAAACTTTCTGAGCCAGAATCACCCCAATTCAAAATGGGCTGTTCTGTGAGAAGCCCAGTGACTCCTCTTCCTCGGGATGATTAAAAACTGGTGTCAGAGGACAAGGTAGCAAAGCTGGGGCACACACACACACACACACACACACACACACACACACCACACACACACACAGAGCTGTGGGGATGAGCTCCAGGACAGGCTTTAGCTTTCAATGAGAAAGGCCCTGGATGATGTTCTGTCAGCAAGTTGGAAGTGATTCCAGTAATAGGGAGAAGGCTCTCTGGAAATTCTGTGTCTTGTTCTATTCTATAGACTATTACCTGTGTAGCTATGACTGTGTACATAGGAGAGAGAGAAGAATCCCTTGGAAAAGAAATACACACACATGCATGAGCACGCACATGCAGACACACACACAGACCTTAGTCCTAATGCTACTTTAGGAACTAGAAGGCAAACTTGTGTTGCACAAAACCTCTATGGACAGCAATAGGCGGGTGCTACTTAAATGATTAAGGAGGCTTGTCTAGAGCAGAGGGGGTAGGATCTAGAGTTCTCTTGGAAAAAAAAAAAGAAAGAAAAGACCCAGGCCATTTTTGTTTACACCTTTGGGACGGTTCGCCATCCGGCCAGTAGCATCCTCTTGGCCTAAGATAAGAGTTTGGCTGTCAGTCTGAGAGCAGAGATACTTACAAACTTGAGGAGGAAAGTGTTTTCTCGCAGTGCTCCAATGCACCCTGCAAATCCCAAAATGAACATCACTCCTCCCACCACAAGGAAGAGCCACACTGGGTCAAAGCCGCCAAGGTCGGTGATGGAAGAGATGTTGGACAGAACTCCCTGGAAGTAGAAAACAAAAAAAACAAAAAAATACATAGACACCATGGTGTGAAGGCAGCTCACCAACATATAAGGATTATTGCACTTGTCTTTGGGTATCATTTGTGTGTGTGTGTGTGCACACACACGTGCATGTGTGCGTGCATACATGCATCCGCCAGTACTGGGGCTAACACTCAGGGCCTGGGAGATGACCTTCAGCGTTCTAGTTCAAAGTTGAGGCTCTACCACTTGAGCCACATCTCCACTCCTGGCCTTTTGGTGGTTAATTGGAACTAAGCTTCTCACTGACATTCCTGTCCAGGCTGACCTCAAATCTTAGTCAGCTAGGAAGCTAGGATTACAAGGTATAAGCCACAAA
>NW_012267338.1:8586307-8588541 GCF_000151885.1 Dipodomys ordii
TCCCAAACTTTCTGAGCCAGAATCACCCCAATTCAAAATGGGCTGTTCTGTGAGAAGCCCAGTGACTCCTCTTCCTCGGGATGATTAAAAACTGGTGTCAGAGGACAAGGTAGCAAAGCTGGGGCACACACACACACACACACACACACACACACACACACCACACACACACACAGAGCTGTGGGGATGAGCTCCAGGACAGGCTTTAGCTTTCAATGAGAAAGGCCCTGGATGATGTTCTGTCAGCAAGTTGGAAGTGATTCCAGTAATAGGGAGAAGGCTCTCTGGAAATTCTGTGTCTTGTTCTATTCTATAGACTATTACCTGTGTAGCTATGACTGTGTACATAGGAGAGAGAGAAGAATCCCTTGGAAAAGAAATACACACACATGCATGAGCACGCACATGCAGACACACACACAGACCTTAGTCCTAATGCTACTTTAGGAACTAGAAGGCAAACTTGTGTTGCACAAAACCTCTATGGACAGCAATAGGCGGGTGCTACTTAAATGATTAAGGAGGCTTGTCTAGAGCAGAGGGGGTAGGATCTAGAGTTCTCTTGGAAAAAAAAAAAGAAAGAAAAGACCCAGGCCATTTTTGTTTACACCTTTGGGACGGTTCGCCATCCGGCCAGTAGCATCCTCTTGGCCTAAGATAAGAGTTTGGCTGTCAGTCTGAGAGCAGAGATACTTACAAACTTGAGGAGGAAAGTGTTTTCTCGCAGTGCTCCAATGCACCCTGCAAATCCCAAAATGAACATCACTCCTCCCACCACAAGGAAGAGCCACACTGGGTCAAAGCCGCCAAGGTCGGTGATGGAAGAGATGTTGGACAGAACTCCCTGGAAGTAGAAAACAAAAAAAACAAAAAAATACATAGACACCATGGTGTGAAGGCAGCTCACCAACATATAAGGATTATTGCACTTGTCTTTGGGTATCATTTGTGTGTGTGTGTGTGCACACACACGTGCATGTGTGCGTGCATACATGCATCCGCCAGTACTGGGGCTAACACTCAGGGCCTGGGAGATGACCTTCAGCGTTCTAGTTCAAAGTTGAGGCTCTACCACTTGAGCCACATCTCCACTCCTGGCCTTTTGGTGGTTAATTGGAACTAAGCTTCTCACTGACATTCCTGTCCAGGCTGACCTCAAATCTTAGTCAGCTAGGAAGCTAGGATTACAAGGTATAAGCCACAAACACCAGGCAAGAGATGTCATCTTTAAATCCTCTAAACAACATACGTTAGACCACTGCCCACCTGAAAGCCTTAGGCATTTCTCAGGAAATAAGGGAAGAGACAGAGATTAAAAACAAACACAGTGGCCAGTGATGGCCAGATCACTTTCAGGTTTTTCCAAAGAAAACCTATACACCAGAATCCACCCTAAATGTCTAAACGTCATGGGAGACCAGTCAGGCTCAGATCCCAGAAATCTACTTCCGTGTTTTGTGCTGATAAGTACTGTACTTACTTGTTAGGGGCATTTCCATTTGGAAAAAATAAAAGGATATTAATATTTTTTAAGAGTTATGACTTAGAAAAAAATCAAAGAAACCCAGAGGAAGTTTATTTCTCCATGAACAATGTCATTCCTTCCTGAAATCCTTATGTCAAGTATTACCCAGAATCTGTTAGAAATCATGGTTTGTTGCTTCCAAAATATCACTTACTTGTTCATTCATGTGAAGACAAGTCATTTTCAAAATGAGTCTTAAATACCCAATATTCGCTTTTCTTATTAAATTTGTTTTAAACTCTCAAATCAAAATATCTCCAGAGTACCACAGTATCATTTGCAGTAAAGGCTTAATTTTAAATATTTGTTTTCAAAGCATTCCCAACAACCCTTCTAGAAGAACGGGGTCAGCAGTCCTCTGATCCATACTTGAAAATAGCATTGAGCCATTTGGGGTTGGGATGAAGGTCACATAATTATTTTGGAAGCAGAACATGTCCTCTGCGGTCCACTGCCCACCAAGTGAGCCATGGACTCGCTTCCCAGTTGGTGCCAATCAAACCTGACTTTAGGAGTTTTGAGTTTTGATCCATTTTAAGGTGGCAGAAACATTTGGAGAAGAATATTTTGTTTGTTAGAATTTTCTGTTTGTTTCTATTAGGAGGAGGCTCATTAAGAAGGACAACATTATGTTAATAATTGGCTGCATATGAGCAATAGTTAGAATTGTTAGAAGGTTCCTAAACTAGAAAGCTTAAACCTTGCAGAA
>NW_012267338.1:8589506-8717116 GCF_000151885.1 Dipodomys ordii
TCACATTTGAAAAGCTAACTATGGGAGAACAAATTATGAGAGAAGCAGCCTTGATTTACATGGCACCAGAAGATGAGGCAGCAGGGAAGGAAGTGGAGAGAGATGTCACCTCCACCGTTTCTTTCTCTGAAACAAGGTCAAATCGGGCTGGCCTGGAACTCACAGCATAGCTCAGGCAGGCTTTGAATCTGTGATTCTCTTGAGAGCTGAGTTTTCAGCGATGTGCGCCCCCGCCCCCGCCCCACAGCCTATGCCCAGCTAAGTTTTATCTGAGAGGCATTTCTTTTTTTCTTCTTTTCTTTTCTTTTTTTTTTCCAGTCATGAGGCCTAAATTCTGGGCCTGGCACTGTCCCTCAGTTCTTCAGCTCAAGGTGAGTGCTCTACCACTTGAGCCACAGTGCCACTTCCGGTTTTCTGGTGGTTAATTGGAGATAAGAGTCTAACAGAGTTTCCTCCTAGGCTGCTTTGAACCATGATCCTCACATCTCAGCCTCCTGAGTAGCTAGGATTACAGGCGTGAGCCACTGGTGCCCAGCCCTAAGAGACATTTCTCACATCACCAGGTCTTAGCTATCCTTAGAAATATGGCTCCTGGCTCACAGGTAGCTGTCAGTGGTGTTCTAGGAAGGACTGAGTGGATAGGAAGTTAGGATTTAGTGACCATGAGGCTTCTTTTAATTTAGAATTACTCAATAATTTCATTTTGTTTTTTCTTTTTTCTTTTTCTTTTTGCCAGTCCTGGAGCTTGGCTTGGACACTGTCCCTGAGCTTCTTTGGCTCAAAGCTAGCTTGAGCCACTGCACCACTTCTGGCTTTTTCTGTTTATGTGGTACTGAGAAATCAAACCCAGAGCTTCATGCATGCTAGGCAAGCATTCTACCACTGAGCCACCTTCCCAGTCCCTCATTTTTTTTTTTTTTCCATGTTGGTTGTGGGCCTGAACTCTGGGCCTGGGCACTGTCCCTCAGCTCTTCAGCTCAAGGCTAGCACTCTACCACTTGAGCCACAGCGCCACTTCCAGCTTTTTCTGCTTATGTGGTGCTGAGGAATTGAACCCAGGGCCTCCTGCATGCAAGGCAAGCACTCTACCCCTAAGCCACCTTCTCAGCCCCCTTTTTTTAAGGCATTACTGTAACTTGAACTCAGGGCATCATGCTTGCTAGCCTGGAGTTCTACCACTGACTCATGGCTCCAGCCCCTGCATCTTGCTGGTTATTTTTAGGATAGGGTCTCCCTACATGGCTAAGCATATGAACTTTGGGGGTTTGTTGGTGGTGGGGGGTATATTTGTGTGTTTTTATATTTGTATCTTTCATTGTAAAGGTGATATACACAGAGGGGTTACAGTTACATAAGTAATGAGTACATTTCTTGTCAAACATTGTTACCGCTCCCTTTGTTTTCTCCCACTTTCTGTCCCCCACCATTCCCCTTCCTCCCAAGTAATAAAGTTCATTTCCAACATAATGTCTTGTGAGTATCGCTGTTGCATTGTTCACCCTTGGTCCTTTGTCTCACCATTCTTTTACTGCCCTTTCCTTCCCCAAATCAGATAAACATATATACAAGACCCAGGGGAGCAAAAATAAAAAACAGTGACAACAGGGAATAAACCAAAGGGGGGGGGGAGAAAGAAAAAACAAATAACTTCATTACAAATAACCTCAGTACATTTTTTAAGAAACCCTCATTTCCATATTTTGGAGTTCATTTTTATTAGCATCATTTTATGTGGTCATATGTACATAGTTATTGAGCAATTGTGATCCTGTGATAGGACTATTATTACAAATGAGGGAAACCATGAAGCATATGTTTCTTTGGGTCCCGCTTACTTCATTTAATCCAATTTTTCACGTCTTTCCATTTTCCTTATGAAAGAGGTGATGTTATTCTTTCTGATGGAAGCAGAGAATTCCATTGTGTATATATATATACCACATTTTCTACTAAGGGACATCTGAGTTGGTTCTATATCTTAACTATGGTAAATCATGCTGCAATGAACATAGTTGTGCTAGTAGCTTTAGTGTGGCCTTGTTTGTGATCATTTGGATTGTAAATGCCTAGGAATGGGATTGCTGGTCATAGGGGAGCTCTATATTTAGTCTTTTGAGGAGCCTCCATACTGCTTTCCACAGTGGTTGAACCAGTTTACATTCCTACCAACAGTGTGGTAGCATTCCCTTTTGGCCACATCTCTGCCAGCATTTGTTATTATTTGTTTTCTTAATAACGGCCATCCTAACTGGGAGGAGATGGAATGTCAATGTAGTTTTTATTTGCATTGCTTTTATGGCCAAAGATGTTAAACCTTTCTTCATGTGTCTATTGGCTATTATTTCCTCTTCAGAGAAGTCTCTTCTTTAACTTATTAATGGCGTGGTCGTTTCCTTGAGGATTTGTTATGGGGGGTTAATTTTTTTAGCTCTAGGTATATTTTTGATATGAGCCCCTTGTCTGGTGCATAGCTAGTGAAGATCTTCTCCCAATCTGTGGGCTATTTATCTTGCTAACTAGGTCCTTTGCCATGCAAAAGCACTGTAGTTTAATGTGACCCCATTTATCCAGCCTTTCTTTGATTTGTTGCATTTTATTTAGGAAGTTTCTACCTAGCACCTGAACTTTGATTTGCCTGCTTTAGGTTTTCATTCATTGCTGGGATCACAGACACACACTACCGCAATCAGCTTCCCACTGTGGAGATGGGATCTCTTGAACTTTTTCTTTTTCAGGCTGTCCAGAAACAACGATCCTCTGTAGCTTGGCATGACAGGTATACCACTGCACCCAGCTATAGGTTGAGAGGGGATCTTGACAACTTTTCTGCCAGAGCTGTCCTTGAACCTCAATCCTCCCTATCTCAGCCTCCTAATTTGCGAACACTATAGGCAAAAGCCCCCGGTGCTTGGCTGATTTCACCATTTTTAATGGGTTTTTTGTGATTCACAATCAAGTGTGAGCAAATATCATATTATTCCCAAATACTCTTCCGTGATCTGCTGCTGCACATGAAGAGATCAATGGACAATAGGACAATTGTCTGGGAACCACAAAAGCATACAAGCAAGCAACCATCCTTGGGTCTGAAACGTTAACATAAAGGCCAAACACTATGAACCCAACCACCAGTAGGTTCATGGATCATTTGTCCTCTCCGGCTTTAATTTGGAGAATGACAAACTCATTTTAATCCTTACTCTTTCTAGCCTGCAGGGGCAGTTTTAATTGAGAGGCCTTCAACTGTTTCCATGGAAACAACAATCATTTGGGGGCCTAGCTGGACTGCAGATTCTACTCTTCAATTCTAAATCTCAGCAAAAGATGGGGCTGGAGGTAGATACTACTGAGATCTGGGAGAATACTATCCTGCCAAAGCAAAGGAAAAGTACCAAGAACTTCAATTTTAATGGATTCAGAATACACTCGGGTGGCCACAATTGTAATTCAAATCTCTTTCCCCCTGGAAGGAAAGAATAGATCCTTTATTTATTTATTTAATCATTTGATTGACAGATGAAATGCATGTCCTGCCTGGTGGTATACACACACCTGCAGTCAGGAACCAAAAGACAGGAGGATCTCAAGTTCAAGGCCAGCTTATAGTTCAAGGCCAGCCTGGATTACATATCGAGACCTTGTCTTAAAATATATGTGTATATATATATAATGTATAAAATATGTATAGATCCTGCCTCATGTTTTGTGGTGGTGTTATTTGCTTTTTTGTTGGCAGTACTGGGGAATGAACCTAGGGCCTCAAGTACACTAGTGTTCTACTAAGTAACATTCCCAGACTAGTATGTTTTCAAGTATGTAAACATTGTAGAATGACTAAATCTGGTGGTAAATGAATGTATTGCTTCACACAGTTACCTTTGTGTGTGTGAACATTTTACACCCAGTTTTTGCATTTTTCCAAAATACCATATATTAAGTGGAGTCACTAACCCAAATCGTGGAAGTAGGGATATCGTGCCCACTGCCCAACTCTTTCCCTTGGTAGGGGTTCCTTCCTTGATGGAGAATGACAACAGATTGGCCCATCTGTGGGAGCCAAGGATCTCCTTCTGCCTAAGCCTCAATTTCAACATTTGTGAAATGATAACCTACATCATAAAAGTTATTGTGACATTAAGGAAATAATCCAAGTAAATCCAGACACTATGCTAAGTACCTGGCACAATGAATTCAATCAATCCACTGTCACCATCACTATTACATTAGAACGACAGGAAGCTATCAGATGCTCTAGAAGTACTTAGGAATGTTCAACCCAACTGCATTGGAGAAGAATCCATTTTGCTCTGAAGCACTTTACTCAGCCTGTGTCCATCTAAAGAGAGCTGTGGCCTGACCTGCTGATTGTACCCAGGGGAGTGACAGGAACTGGGACACACTAACCAGCTCTTTTGGGGGAGGGACTAAAAATAATCTAAGACACCCAGAGAATAGTGGAAGGGAGAAAACATGACTAAACAAAAGCTAGAAATAGCAGAAGCCATGAGCGGGTGGAAACTACCAGGACACAGTGGTACACCTACAAAGACAGCAGATATAGTCAGAAATGGCAGAAAGCAATTGGGGACCGGTGGGAGCATCCTGGCAGGGTGTACAACCAGGAGCAAAGACAACTCTGCCGGGGAGGACTGGGCACACTAGCTGTCAGTCATGTCTACCCTGTCCATCCTATGAGAGCTGGCCATTCTATGGTTTGATGAACATAGTCTATCTCAGTAAGAACACAGGAAAATCAGCCCATCTCTCCCCCACCTCCATCTCCTCATCAGTCCTTCATTCATGCAGCTTTCTCACATGAAAGCAGCTTCTCCTGATGGCTCTGCAAGAAAGGAATATGTTGTGAAGAAACAATTTCTTCTTGCAAGAGGTTTCTGTGCACAAGCAGAAACAAAAAAGACAAACAAAGCCCCATAGGCTTCCAAGCCAATAAACTTTAGGAGTGTCTGTGGTTTTCTTCACCACCAGCACAGAGCAGCCTCTGTGTGCCACCTGGCAAGTTGCAGTTTTTTTTCTCTGTCAACCCACACAGGGAAGAAATACAAAAATAGCACTAATGCACCCCGAGGTCTGGGACTCTTCTGTGTTTGCATATACAAGCACATTCCTTCCAACTGCTGGATGAGAAACAGAGGGGCAGGCATAGGAAATGTGTTAGCAAGGCCAGGCCAGATGGAACCGTCTGAGAGCTAGGAGACCGGGCCCTGATTCACCCACCACTCCACATAGGCCCTACAGAAGAGGACTGACAATGCCAACAGAAGCCTTTCTTCATTGAGAAACCATGACAAGATAGGACACATAGCTACTCAGAGAACTGGAAATGTGGTTTGGAACAATGTCCACAAGAAGATTAGGTCTGGACCAAGGGCCTCGGAGCAATTTGCCCCTACACAAACTCATCAGAGAGCCTGACAGCGGTGACTCATGTCTATAATTCTAGCTACTTAGTAGGCTGAGATCTGATGATCGCAGTTAGAAGCCAGCCCAGGTAGGAAAGTCTGGGGCACTCCATCCAATTAACCAGCAAAAATGCTGGAGTGGAGGGGGTGGCTCAAGAAGTAGAGCACCAATTGTGAGCAAAAAAAAAAAAAGCTAAGCCAGTACAAAAGGCCTTGAGTTATCCAGTATAGAAACACACACACACACACACACACACACACGAAGACCAAGACCAAGACCAAGACCCAAGACCCAAGACCCAAGACCCAAAAACAAGACATCATCCATCCCCTTTAACATTTGCTGGGAGTGCAGCCTCAGGCTGCCCATTCAGGCCCATTTAGCACTAGCTGGTAGGAAACAAGCAAAAACCTCTAAGGTAGGGGGAGGAGCTGCAAGAAGGAACAGGGAGCCAAGTCCACGGCAAGTGGGCCTGGGGAAAGAGAACATTCTCTTAATGTGAACCGAGATGAGGTTTGGCGTTTTCTTTTCCTTCTTTTTTTTTGGGTGGTGGTGGTGGTGGTGGTGGTGTCAATCATGGGGTTTGAACTCAGGGCTTGGGTGCTGTCCCTGAGCTTTATCGCTCAAGGCTAGTGTTCTACCACTTTGAAACACTTGCAGTTTTCTGGTGGTTAACTGGAGATAGGAGTCTCACAGGCTTTTCTGCCTGCACTGGCTTTGAACTGCGAACCTCAGATCTCAGTCTCCTGAGTAGCTAGGATTAGAGGTGTGAGCTACCAGCGCCTGGCAAGCTTGAGTTTTTTGTTTTTGAACTCGTAAGCCATGTACTTGTTGACATGCTGACTGGAACAAGACAGACCATAGGTTGATTTTTTTCCCAGACATTGACCAAGAACTGTTGTAGTTCCAGCTCTTTAGACACAGCACAGAACTTGGGGGGATTACATGATGAATGCAGAAGAAGAGTCAATAAAATGAAATCCTTGCAGATGTCTTTTTAGCACTTCAGAGATACTTGGGGTGGTTTCAAAGCTGGGAACCCATTTTTCTATTCAAGTCATCTGGGTAACCACTTCCACCCACTGCCTCCCTTTGGCGATGAGAACTTGACCTTTGCTACAGAAGCTTTCTGGGTCACTGAAGGTCACCATCCCTGACTTTCCTTCCGGAGAACACAGGAAGTTCTTCCAGGGTGAGTCTCTATGTGTGACTGTAAAAATTTGCAGCTGGAGGGTTCCAGTATGAACCCTTCAGTCAGACATTAGGCAGGGAATAGCCTCCAGGACTCTTCCCCTCCACAGAAAGGCCAAAGAGAAAGACATCTGGGTACAATTTCTCATTGTCTCTGCTGGAACCAGCATAGAACACCAGTTCTTTCTTTCTACCATGTGGTCCAGAACTCAATCGAGGCCGATGGCGGAGGATGAGAAGGGAGCTTACAGAGAGGATGGATTCCCAGTTTCATACCTCAGTTTCCCCATCTTTGGAACATAATACCCCCGTCCTCTCAAAGTCTAACCTGAGGGGACCCACGGATGGCAGAAGTGAACATGACACCCCTTTTGGAAAGAGCTGCTTTTCCTTTGCAGCACTTTACAGCTGATAACAAATGCCCTTTTATGGGTTGTGGCCATGCAGTGACCATTTGGGAGGTGCCCACTGGGCTGGGGCACAGAGGAGGGGACACTGTGCTGGTGGAGTTTCCAGGCTGCTCAGTGGCAGCACAGGTAAGCCCTGAGAACCCCAAACTTCATGGTAAGGGTTGGGGAATGGCATAGTTCCTATTCCTAAAAAAGGCTGGGTCCTCATCCACTCCCAGCCCTAGCATCAAAC
Source organism: Dipodomys ordii (assembly GCF_000151885.1). Classification (NCBI taxonomy): domain Eukaryota; kingdom Metazoa; phylum Chordata; class Mammalia; order Rodentia; family Heteromyidae; genus Dipodomys; species Dipodomys ordii. The sequence continues at coordinate 8,596,761 of NW_012267338.1, forward strand.
ACAGCAGGGCTGGCAGGCAGTGTCCTCTATGTGCGTTGTGGTACATCTTCCCCTGGCCCCCCTGAAGAGGTTAGTAACAATAAAAGCAGGACATCTAAATTTTCTTGTGAACCAAGATCATCATGTACACATTCCGACTTTTATGACAGAAATAGATAGCTCTTTCCTGACAGCCAGAATTTGTGAATTTGCTATTTCCAACATTGTATCACTCCCTTCAGACATCAGCAACAAACCAGATGTCAGGTGACCTCTTGTTATCTACAAGAAGTGTCAGTAGACAGCTTCTTAGACATCTGGGGCTCGTGTAACTCAATGATGCGGTTGTATACTTGCGTATTCAATGTATAACTCAATGATGGACTCATGAAACAGCCAGGGTTCAAAAGGGTGCTGTTATCACTTGTTTGATGACTTCATTTCAATATTTCTCTCTTTTTAAATTTTTTAGTTTTTGAGACAGAGTCTCACTACATAATCTAGGCTGGCCTTCAACTTATGGTCTCCTTGTCTTCCCTTCCTAAGTTACTAGGATCACAGGCATGAGACAAGATTCCTTGAGCACCACCATGTATCACTTAATGTCCTAGGCCTTACAGCCTAAAGGAAGCCAAAACTGTGTAATGTCATTGAACTGGCTTCATGAGGAGAGACAGGCAATCCATTGTGTACACATGTGTGTGTGTGTGTGTGTGTGTGTGTGTGTGTGTATGTATGTGGTGTTTGCCAGTCCTGGGGCTTGAACTCAGGGCCTGAGTGCTATCCCTGAGCTCTTTTTGCTCAAGGCTACTGCTCTACCACTTGAGCCACATCTCCACTTCCAGCTTTTGGGTGGTTAATTGGAGATAAGAGTCTCATGGACTTTCCTGACTGGGCTGGCTTTGAACTGCAATCCTCTGATCTCAGCCTCCTGAGAAGAATTACAGGCATGAGGCACCGGTGCCCAGATGGACAATCTATTTTTAAGAGCATAAATAATAGTCCTTTGAGGTATAAAAACACAAAGGAACAGGGAAAGAAGGGCTGGGGACAGGTGAGGATGGAGCCTGAAACACACTGAAATGCTGATGGACAGGGTGGCACTGGCACTGGGCAGACCAGGAAGGAAAGTATGAATCTGGGTCTCAGGAGAAGAGTGGCTTAGGCACTGGAAGTATGGCTAAAAGGCCCTGGGGTGGTGGAATGCTGGCAAGATGGAGAGTGGGGGGCTGTGCATTGGGGAGAAAGCGATGTGGGAGACGAGGGCACGGTCACCACCACGGCTTTGAGATGATGAGCTCACTGGGGGGTTTAGAGCAAGTAGTGACACAATCTGCCTTATATGTTTAAAAGGCAAGGAATGTAGCCACAGCTTGCAGCCAGGCCTGGGCTAGGACCGGGGTACAAGAGCAGAGGCAGAGCGGAATCAATAATGGGAAGGCGTCACGCAAAGGCAGGAAGGCCAACACGATGGTGAGCTCAAGGTGGAAGAGTGGAGGTGCACACAAGAAACAAGTCTAGCATCTGCTGACTGAGTGAAAGTGGGCCTAGAAGAAAAGAAAGAAGGTGTCAAGATGACCTGAGCAGGCGGAAGGAGCTAGATGCCATCTCAGAAGAGCAGGGTTGCTGGGGAGTGGGGGGACCTGGAGGATTGTCTCGGATATGTTCCTTTTCATTTTAAGTTAATTCTCATCATGTGGTGGGCAACTGGGTATACAACCAATCTGGAATTCCAATGGGGGTCAGAATCAAGATATGAATTTAGAAGGCAGGAATGATACTAGGGGCGCAGGTTCCAACCTAGCTGAGATCTGCTCTCCCCCAATTTAGAGGTCTGAGATGCTAGCAGCGTTGTGCAATAGGAAAAGCAGGTATGTGTGAGCTCTTGGAATATCGTTCTACTGGCAAGGCACCTAAGGAGGAGTCTGATCGATATAGACAGCCGAAGCCACACAGAGGGGAGAAGGGAGTCTGGCAGATGACAGGTTCAGGCTCTAGAGTAATCGCAGAGGGTGGAGAGATGGCCTGACAGACCACTGGGCAAATACGCAGTCTTGCATTTGACTTAGAAAATCAGCCGGACGTGAGGTGGATGAGGGAAAGCAGCCTGGCTGGTGACTAAGATAGGATTTTCAGTGAACCATGCACTTAGTGATTGACTGTGGGTGTCAAGGCATCTTCAACCGGGGGAGAAGGCACACAGCCCGCTCATACTTTCTATGGCTCCCATGCGTTCTGTCAAAAGAGAACCACCAGGATGGTGAAGCATCTCCCTCCCGCCCACAGCCTGTGAGGACCACCCAGTGGGAGGATGTTTAGCCTGGAAACTCCAAAGGAAACAGACCACCACCTTAAAATACTCACATGTGGAAAGACTTATTCTGTGGGATGCAATGGGAAAGACTCAGAACTCACGAGTGAAAATTCATGGTACACGATTCTAATGTGCTGAACGTTTTTCAACAGGGAGAGCAACCCAAAGAGACAACTGAAACACAAACTCACTCGACTAGATTTACTGCGATATATTAGTGAATGAAAGCATTTTATGTATATATGCAGATATTCACACCTGCGTATATGCATATACACATAAAATGCATATACGATCCTTTCTATGACCAGGTAAATTCATCAAGGACTGAATTATGTCGGTTCATCTTTGTCTTCCAGACCCAGTACAAGGCCTATCACATGCTATGTGCTCAATAAATGCTACTTGAATGACCAAGTTCACTAGGGCTGAGGCTGCAGGGGATATTACAGAAGGATTCGATGCTACAGAATTGCCAATGATCCTTCCACACAGCAGATCCTACGATCGCTGCAAAAACTCCAGCTTCACTCGAGACGGTCAGCAATTGCATCTTCAAGATCTATTTATTTCAAATTTAGATAAAAATTACTTAACAATCGTTTCTAATATTCAACTAGGGCTCTGTAAAAGTGATTGCTAATAAGTGCAAGCTTCCAGCGCTCTGTATGTAGTCCACACACCTATGTTAAAGCCAGAGCTATTAAGGAAATCCATCCCTCCCGCCCATGTTCCTAGTTCAAGGATTTGACTTCCAAGTGTTCTTTAAACAGCCACACATCTTAGTCTAGGAACTTCCTGATTCACAAGCAGGACACATTTTACTCCCTCTTCCTGGAATGTAATCATTATAGATCTCTCTCCCTTTACCCAGATCCCTACCCCATGGGCCACATCTCAGAGAGGTCACTGCCAACAACTCCATAGAAAAGAAACTCGTTCTCCTCCGACTAAGAAGCCTGACCCTATATCTAATGTTTCTTGCCAGACCTTGAAGTAGGGACGCTGGATCTGCTAGGCACCGTCTTGGCCACATGGTAGATGATAGGGTATTGGGTTTAACTGGCACCATCTTGTTTCATGGTGGAGGCAGGGAAGTCCCACCTCCCAATGGATACGTGTGCCTGGATTCCTAGAGGCAGGGGCGGGGACTCGGACAATAGGTCACTGGACTTGTCAGTCTTGGGTCATGAACTCTCAAGCTCCCTATGACCCTGCCCCCTAATCTGACCCTATTTAAGTCCAGACCAGCTCAGAGGCCATTACGCCATGCTAGCTGTATGTATGCCTACACCATGTACTGGCTGTATTCTATGACTAAGGCCAAGGCTCCCCAAGCTAGGTGGTCTCATGGCTGAACCCCTTCTTTACTTCCCTTGCTCATGGCATTCTACTAAACAGTAACTGGATGATCTTGGCCAGGTCAGATCAGCTATCTTTTGAGAGCTGGTCTATTTACTATCAGCAGCCATCAAGAAAAAGGGCCTAGTGCTGGGAAGGTGGCTCAGTGGTTAAAGCGCTTGCCTTGCATGCCTGAGGCTCTGGGTTCGATTCCTCAGCACCACATTAGCAAAAACAAAAAAGCCGGAAGTGGCACTGTGGCTCAAGTAGTAGAGCGCTAGCCTTCAGCTGAAGAGCTTAAGGACAGTGCCCAGGCCCAGAGTTCAGGCCCCATGACCGGACCCAAAAAAAAAAAAAAAGAAAAAGGGCCTGTCCATTTCCCTCCCCGCACTATCACCCCTTTACCCTTGATATTTGAGACACATCGCGCATTTTAGAAGTATGCATTTTTTATCAGAGACATTTGAGGCAGCCCATGAAATAACAAGATGTTAATTGTACTTCAAAAAGAGGGGGAAAATAACCAAAAACCTTTCAAATGTCTATTTATTGCTAAAATAGACGATTAATTCATTTAATGCCTTCTAGCATCTTCTTCAAAGCTGAGAGAAATGGACTTTTACTAAAAGAGTTCTAAAAAGCTGTTCTATCTGGCAGTTAACCAAGCGGAAAGTTTCTAAAAGGGAAATTTCTGAGATTCCACCAATACAAATCCCCAAGCTTAACCAGGATGAGACAAGAGCTAATCATAATCCCAGAGATTAGCATTCAATGTAAAAGTTTATGGAGAAAAAAAATATCTCTGTTTTGGGAACTTAATTTGTTTTATGCCATACAGAATCGCGTCCTGCTTCAAAAGGCTGCAGGCTTTCTAGGAAAGCTTATTTTCCATCAATGTTATAGAAGTAGTTTGTAAGTAACTAGGGAGTAACACATGTCCTTTTCTTTTTCTACTATGTTGGGGATCAAACCCAGGGCCTTGTAAAGTACAAGGTGCTCTGCCACGGAGTTAGTTACTCAGCTAATGGCACCTATTCAAAGCTCAAGATTTACTTGGTGTTTTGTTTTATGTGGTTTATCTGAACATAATTTTAGAAATCCCCACTAGGATCTGAAGGGGTTTTTTTGGTCATTGTTTTTGTTTGTTGGTTTGATGGGCTGTCTTAGTTTCTCTCTCTTTACAGTTTATACATTATGGCCCTCAGAGCATTTATCACATGAAAGGACTTTTGCTCAGGAGGGTGCAGGCTCCAGAGATAAGGGAATGGGCTTCTGGGAAAAGCTAAGCTGACCTCTTAGTTTACTGGAACTTTTACCCAAACCAAACACTCACTCTTTCAAGGTGGGAAACAGTGAGACTTTACCCTGTGGCCAAATACCTGGAGAGACTAAACATACTGCAGGAGATTCTACTTCCAAACAAGGAAGCAAAAAGAAGCTTCTAGTCACTTTTGAATTCCAGCAGAGAAAGTGAACAGGATTTAAAAAAAAAAAAAAAAAACCTAAAAGCTAAGGCAAGGAAGTGTAGTGGAGGTATGAATACAAGGTGTCCATCTCTTTAGAGTGTCCCTCAGAACAGAAACTGCTCACCTCAGCTCATCACTGTGACTTAGATATGCTACCCCATATTTTCAGATGTTTCCTTTTACCACAATGTTTGGACCAGCCACTTTGCTTGCAAAACAGAAGCTCTATCACTTGAGACATGCCCTCCAGCCATTTTTTTATTTTTCAGATAGGGTCTCACGCTTTTGCCCTGGGGCTTTCTGGGTCCTCAATCCTCACATGCATAGAGGCATATTGAATAGCCAACATGTTGGGCCTGGGATATTTCTCTTTTTTTAAAAAAAAGTAGTTGTATGAAGGGGTTTCCATGCAACCGATCAGTTTATGAGTACAATGCATCTTGATCAATGCTACCCCTCCCACCATCCTTCCACCCACCTGTCTTGAATATTTCTTAGTATTTACAATTAGTATGAAGGGTGCATTTACCTAGTATTCAAACATGAATGTATGTCTGGCTTCCTTTATGCTATGTCTAACAGGCTAAAAGATAATGTACTATACAAAATATATTTATTATGGCTTGAATTATCTTCCAAAGTGGAGATCCCCCCCCACACACAACAAAACAGGTGTATGATCTTTATAAACATTACTGAAATTCTTGGGCCTGAGTGAGGAAATATCACTAAAAATATAGATCTCTAGCTAACTCATCAAATTCCAGCCACATTCTCTATGGTAATGAATATTGTTACTGTTTTCGGACCTGTTTAGACAGTTTAGAATCCACAGTTCTTTAGAATGCTAAAGTCCTTTAGAACCCCACATTTAATTTCCAAGAACACAATCTTCATGAAAAGATCCATGTTTCTTTTCACCCTGAGGTGGTCAAAGGCAAAAGGAGACATACATACAGCTGTGGACCAACATACATGTGTTTGTGATGTTCAACTTACTTTTTCATTCCACGCCCACAGTCCAATTCCAAGAAATGTTATTCCCAAAAACTAAAAGAAAAAAAGAAAGCGGTGTAAGTATAAGCTAAACACCATGGTTTTTTATACATATACAAAAGAAAGATTTCAATGAACTCTTGTCATTTTACCTACCTGGGAAGCAGCTTTTTCTAAAACCCCCAAATCATCTTTTAACTGTATTTTTTTCTTGTCGTTTCTCTTGGTACTGGGGATCAAACCCAGGATGTTACATTTGCTAGGCAAGCGCTTTGGCACTGGGCTCCATCCCAGCCCCCAAAGTATCTTTTAGAGGAATAGAACTATCATAACCACTCTACCTAAACTTATTACAGAACTAAGGAGGATTGGAGACACTAGGGTGCTGAGAAGCCATTCAAATTATGAAGAACATTAATCCAGTAGAATCTTGAGTGAAATGAAAATTTATTGATAATGCAGGATGCAGGATGCCTTTGAAGGTAGAAGAGCAGGAAGTGAGTGGCTCCAGCGATCATTAGCAAATGGACACACAGGCTGTGCATTTTGAAGAGGTTAAGAGGGGGTACAGGAGTCTCATGTCCGTCAGCAAACTCTTCCTCACTCCTTCAAGAGGAGCAAGAAGCAGGGGACCAGCTGCTCATACCTATAGTCCTAGCTACTCAAAAGGCTGAGATTTGAAGATTGAGGTTCAAAACCTGCCTGGGCAGGAGAAAGTTCTTGAGACTCTTTTCTCCTGTTAATCACCAAAAAGCCAAAAGTGGAGCTGTGGCTCAATGGTAGAGTGTCAACTTTGAGTGAAAAAGCAATGGGACAGCTCCCGGGCCCTGACCTCAAGCTCCAGTACAAGTACAAAACCAAAAGGACCAAGCGTCTTATGAAGTTCATTGTGATCCAAAGAACATCCTAGATTCTTGTTTGCCAGAAACTTAAGTTACAGTGCAGAGAACTTTTCCTTCTTGCTAATGAGCCTTCAGTGTTCTCACTTCATGCCTCAACAGGCAGGGCTGAACAAACACTCAGCCCTGCAGGGGCTCAAGCCATCCTTGCCTACCTAGCCTACCCTCTGCCAATTAGCTGCACGGATGAGGTGGGGGACAGGACAGAAGCAGTTGATGACTGAGAAAATGACATTTTAATGAACTCTTGCTGATCCCATCTGTTTTACCTTTACAATTTTTTTTTAAGTTGGCCATGGGGCTTGAACTCAGGATCTGGGCGCTGTCCCTGAGCTCTTTTTCCTCAAGGCTAGTACTCTACCACTTGAGCCACTGCTCCACCTTCGGTTTTCTGATGTTTAATTGGAGATAAGAGTCTCACCGAGTTTCCTGCCTGGGCGCTGGCTTTGAACCTCAATCCTCAGATCTCAGCCTCTCGTGTAACTACAATTATAAGTGTGAGCCACCAGCACCTGGCTCTCCTCTACATTTTTAACATCTCTTAAATCTAGATTTTGTTGTTGTTGTTGTTGGTTGTGGGACCTGAACTCTGGGTCTGGGTGCTGTCCCTCAGCTCTTCAGCTGTAGGCTAGCACTCTACCATTTGAGCCACAGCGCCACTTCTGGCTCTTTCTGATTATGTGGTGCTGAGGAATCGAACCCAGGGCCTCATGCATGGCAAGACAAGCACTGCCACCGAGCCACCTTCCCAGCCCCAAATTTGGCCATGTTTTAATATTATGGTATCTCACTATATAGTTGATTCTGTTCCCTTGATAGTCCTTCAAATGATAGCAGATCTCCTGAGACATCGATTGAGATACATGGTACAGAAGTGTTCACTCACTGAGAGCCAAATAATGAGGGCATCGCTGGCCACGGAGGAAAGTAGATCCTACACCTCATCTCTTTCAAGAGCAAGTCTGAATCTCCTTCACAAACACTGAAGTGAAGGGCAGGTGGGCAGAGTGACAGCAGCTTCAGTCTGGAGGCAAGAGCCCATACTGTTTACTTTGCTAACATCTTGATTAAGTTAAATGTCAGAAAAGCTGTCCACTGAGAGCATGTGCAGGGACCACGAGAGGGAGGGTGGTTATTTATTCTTTACAGTTGCAGGGAAAGCTGAAAACCATTTATCTGGCCAGGTTCTTACCATGCACTACAAGGAGTCCCTGATGGATTAGCCCATAATAAATCCAAGCAGGGGCTCAGGGCTGGTGGCTCACGCCTGTAATCCTAGCTACTCAGGAGGCTGAGATCTGAGGATCATGGTTCAAAGCCAGCCCAGGCAGGAAAGTCCATGAGACTCTTATCTCCAGTTAACAGCAGGAAGTGGAGCTGTGGCTCAAGTGGTATAGCATTAGCCTTGAGTGAAAAAGCTAAGAGACAGCTCCCAGACTCTGAGTTCAAGGCCCAGTACTGGCATAATAAATATGTAAACAAACAAACAAATAAATCCAAGCAGGGCTGGGAAAATGGCTAGAACAGTTATAAAAGGGACTAAGAAAGCCAACTAACCACTCTGAGACGCGGTGTTTTTAACAAACAGAACTTCCCTGACAACAGCACGTGATCTGTTCTGCACCTGGGTATAGAAGAGCTTCATTATGTCTTTGGTTTGGCAAAAACCCACTCCATTCTCCCCACCCTTGTCCCTATGGAGTTGGGGGGGGGTGTACGGGCACATCTGTCTGCCAAGTTAAAGATTTTTTGTTTTCAACATCTTGACAGCAACACTGTGACCTGCCTTTCCACTACACTGACCAGAATAAGATTTCACATGACTTTCCAGACCCCAAACAACAACACAAGCAAAGCACAAAACCAAAACAATGCAGCAGATTAGTCATGTTTACAGACGCTGGGAAACTGACAAGTGAGCCACCGGCATTCAGGCTCAGACCTTCTCATGTTCCCAGTTCTCATCTCATGTGATTTCCAGTGCTAAAGCTCTTCCTAGACACCTGTGCGGTTCTCTGGGTGGGGTGGGTGGCATAGGCCACTGTGGTTAACAATCCCTCTTGTTGTTGAAGAGAGTATGTGTGTTACTGCGGAGGCCCCACACAATTGTAAAGTTCTTGTGTTTATTACATATCATGCACGGTGCTCAGAACTTTGTTGGCAATGTCTCTTTGAAAGTTTTCACAACAAAGGGACTACAACCCAACATGTCGGCTTATGAGTACAGCATATCTTGTTTAATATCACCCCTTCCAACATTCTCACCCATCCCTCCCGATGGCTTTGTACCACCGCTTAAAAGTAATAAGAAGGATAACAATTAAAGAATAAAGTTTTGCACAACAATTTTATTTTGAAATCGGCATGATTGTTACCCCTTTTTTAAGAAAGTAGGAAATGAGGCTCAGAGAGTTTTGAGAACTTGTTTCTTGGCACATGACTACTAAGTGAGGGCGTAAAGATTTGCTTAACAAAGGCATCCATCCCCCAAGCAAAAAACTGTGGCATTCAGGTTCAAATTATACAGGATATAATCAGGACATCATATCTCCTGCCCCTAGCAAGAAAAGGAGAAGTTGAAGAGGTAAAAGAGATAAAACTCATGTGTTCAACAGTTGTAGAACAAGGCGCAGTGGCCTATAATCCTTGGGAGGCCTAGATAGGAGGACCATGATTCAAGGCCAAACTGGGGGGTGGGGGACGAGTCAGACCTTATGTCAAAAAAGAAGCCAGCTGTGGTAAACTTGCCTGTAATTCCAGTTCCAGGGGAGGTAGAGATATACAGTTCACAGTCCTAGACCAGCCCCATACAAAAAGCAAAAATCATAGAACTCTACCTGGAAAATAAACTAAAGCAAAAAGGACTGGGGGGGGGGGACACAAGTGATAGAATCCCATACAAGGAAGAACGGTGAGCATCAGGTAAGGTGGAGGATCAATTTTTTTTTCCTCTTTACATAAAATTCTCTCTCCTCTTGGCACTTTGCAAAACACATTTTGCTTTCACAAATCATACCAAATAGCTTGGAGACCGACCACTGGTTTTCCACAAAGAAGAGCAGGTTAACAAAAATAAACTAAAAATACAGATGTCAACAAAAGACCTAGAGATGATTTCCCTTTACAATCACCATTTCCTGCTTTGGCTGCGCCTTTCCAAAAGGGTTTAAGGAACTTGGAAAGAGAACGCAACTTGAAGTTAGGCAAAGCATCTGTACCTACAGCCAGCAGAAAGAGCGAGGTGGAGCAGGGGCTCCGGCATACATACCTTCAGTGCTGCATCACAGCAAACGCCCTCCCAATTACTCTCCAGCCCATATGTTTTGTTTTAAAATCAAGTCGTTCCAGCTTCAAATAATTAAACAGACAAGAGCCAAGAAACAGACAGGCACGCAGCACTTGAAGCACATGCAGTCTCCTTTCCCTCGTCCTGAAGAAAAGCCCATAAACCACCACACTGACCTCATTGTGAAACCCAGAGAGGCCGATTTACAGGGAACAGCCGAAGAGCAGCTTTCTCTCCTCTTGAGACAGAATCAAAACCAAATCCAAGACATTTCCCCACAAAGCAACAGATGCAAATGTGCACTACAAATGTTTCTGCACCCCATTTTTTGATGCCGAATAACTATCATTTTGCCAACCGTGGCTAAATATTAAATCTGAGTGAAGGTGCTGGTTTTGTTGTTTGGGATGCAACCCAGGACTTCAGACATCACTAGGCAAGTGCCGTACCACTGAGCTACAACCCGGGCCTAAAGTTCTGGGGTTCTTGTTGTTTGTTTTAGTGTGTGTGTGTGTGTGTGTGTGTGCATGCGCACATCAGTACTAGGGCTTGAACTCAGGACCTGGGTTCTGTCACTAAGTCTTTTTACTCAAGGCTGATGCTCTAACATTTCAGTCAAACTCATCTCCTGCTTTTTGCTGGTTAAGAGTCACATGGACCTTTTTTTTTAGCCTGGGCTGGTTTTGAACCATGATTCTCAGATCTCAGCCTACTGAGTAGCTAGGATTACAGGTGTGAGCCACCAGCGCCCAGCCTAAGGCTCTGTTTTGAAGATGAGTGAGTTCCAACAGGACTACTCTCCAGTGTGGGAAACCCAAGCTATGGAGCACGTGAACTGCAGCTAGTTAGAGTTGAGATGCCGGGAGTTAAGAGCACACTGGACCTGAAGATATAGTATGACTCAAAAGAATATAAATAACTCATTAATGGTTGTTTTGTTGTTTATTCCATGTTAAAATGGTAATATTTCAAACTTATTGGAGAATTTATCAAATCTATCAATTAAACATTATAATTAATTTTGCCTGTTTCATTTTTCCTTTTACCATTGGAAAACGCAAATTACCTTTGCGACTTGCATTATATTGAATAATAAGGAGGATCTGAACACAGCAATCCCATGCACTGATTAGCATCGATTTACAGATGAGAAGCCATGCTTAGAAATAGCATGTATTTCTCCCAAGAACACACAGGCAGATACCTGATTTGAGTTGCTCAGGAAATCAGACTTCTTAGCCCAAGCTCAAAGTATCATAGTACATGGCAGGTTTTGGTAGCTCATGCCTGTAATTCTAGCTACTCAGCGAGGTATGAGAATGAGGATCATGATTAGAAGCCAGCCTGGGCAGGAAAGCCTATGAGACTCTTATTTCCAATTAACTACCAAAAAGCAGAACGCAGAGCTGTGGCTCAAGTGGTAAAGTGCCAGCCTCAAGTAAAAAAGCTAAGGGGCCACATCCAACCCTGAAGTTCAAGCTGTGTGTGTGGTTGGCACACACACAAACATGTGTACAGACAATACACATGCACACACACGTAAAGTACAGGTTGACTGTCTTTTATCTAAAATGCACAGGATCTGAAGGCTTTCAGATTTCACAGGAATATTTCCATAGACTTTACTGCTGGCATGTATGGAATACAAAACTCCAAACCTTTTTGGCATCACTTGGCACCCAAAGAGTGTCAGGTTTCAGACTGGGGATGCTCTTACCCGTGCTCTCCTACTGTGTACAAACTGTCCGCGGAACCTGCTCAGGGATAGGGAAATGTAATGAACTCACCCAAAGGCTCTAAACTGCTCTTTGAGTATGGGATCCTGAGAGGTATGTTTCTATGGCGTGGGATAGTCGCTGTCAGTGGGAACAGTGGGTGATGTGCGGATGGAAGCTGCCAGGCTAAGCAGAACAAGGGCCAGCACAGCTGGGGAGAAAAGGCCCAGGAGAGGGGCTGAGTTCAGAAAAGGCGCATCTGGTCCCCTTCCCAGGTGGAAGAATTCTTCCAAGTCAGCTTGAGAGACCACTCATCGCCTACAGTGATCTCACAGACCAGTAAGAAAGTAATTGTAATCAAATAATCAGAGTCCAAAGTAAAACCTGCCAATGGTGTTACACAAAAGAAGCAGCTAAGGTCCAGGAAGGTTGTAAGATTTGAGCCAGAGAACCCAAAGTTCTTAAGTGAGAGTTCTGAAAGATAATCAAGAAAAGAGGTGCCCAGCACTGGTGGCTCACACTCAAAATCCTAGCTACTGCAGGAGGCTGACATCTGGAGGATCGCAGTTTGAGGCCAACCCAGGCAGACAAATCTGAGACTCTTATCTCCAACGAACCATCAAAAAGTTGAAACTAGCCAGGTGTTGGTGGCTTATGCCTGTAATCCTAGCTATTCAGGAGGCTGAGATCTAACATCATGGTTCAAAGCCAGCCCAGGAAAGAAAGTCCGTGAGATTCTTATCTCCAATTAACCACCAGAAAACTGGAAGTGGCACTATGGCTCTAGTGGTAGAGTGCTTGCCTTGGGCTGAACAGTTCAGGGACAGTGCCCAGGCCGAGTTCAAGCCCTATAACCGACAGAAGAAAAAAAAAGTTGGAACTAAATGCTGCACTGTGAGTGGAAAAGTAAGCAACAGGTTGAGGCCCTGAGTTCAAGCCCCAGTACTGGCACAAAGAGGGGCTCATGGACTTTTCCTTAGCTACGTTCTGATACTGCGCTCTGACAAACCCCAGTTCTGGGAGACTGTTGGCACAATCCACACCAGTATGCTAAACACTAACAAAATACACATCATGACAGAACAGCAACTAATTTCAGTTATCCCCAATGGGGATATGGCCATATCCAAAAAGTAAGCGTGGGCTGGTGGAAAATTCAATGCACACAAAGTCAATCCTGCTTTTGCCACTGGCTCCTGGTGTCCTCATTTGTTATACACACTGTCCCGAATCCCCATGATAAAAGGGCAGGGCAGCTCAAGATTTCAGAAGAAGGCATTCCTCATCCAGGCCTGGTCAATGTTTGCTGCTAACACCGTTTTCAGTGAGGCCTGAGCATACTTTGCCTGCTGATCTCCAACTCCACCCTTTTCTGGTTCTAAGATCATGGAAATGCTCTTTCTTCACAGGACAGCAGCCACCTAACGGTTTAGGTCAATCAGGAAATCACACAGACTAAAATTCTGCTCTTCTGGAGTTGACACGCTAGTCGTCAAGTGCAGAGAGAGAATGAGAATGAAAGGAGAGACATAGAAAGTACAAAGCAACGTGAAAGTACCAAGGGGCAAGGGAGGTCTCCATCAAGCAAGCAACACACCAGAACATGATTCTAACAATGGGATGGTGTAGGAGTATGAGGGAAGAGGCGGTTGGAAGGAAGGATGCACAGTGAAGTTGGCATAGAGTTTTAAGAAAAGTGTTGATCAGCAGCACACGGCGGGTGGAGAGGGTAAAAGCAGTGGACAATGGCTCTGAGCAAGGTCTGATGTTAGCATGGCCAAGACATCATGATGGAGACTCTGGGTGCAATGAATACTGATGATTAAAAACATGCAAAAAAAAGGACAGGAGCCAGGCAGCGGTGGCTCACGCCTGTCATCCTAGCTACTCAAGAGGCTGAGATCTGAGGATCACGGTTCAAAGCCAGCCCAGGCAGGAAAGTCCGTGAGACTCTCTATCTCCAATAAACCACCAGAAAACTGTTAAGTTTACTGTGGCTCAAAGTGGTAGTGCCTTGAGCAAAAAGAGCTCAAAGACAGTGCTCAGGCCCTGAGTATAAGCCCCATGACAAAGAAAGAAAGGGGGGGAGGGAGGGAGGAAGGAAAGAAGGAAGGAAGGAAGGAAAGAAGGAAGAAGGAAGGAAGGAAGGAAGCTGGAGCAGGCTCAACTGAAGGATTGGGTGCCACTGGAGAGAAGCGAAAGAGGATAAATACAGTAAAAATTTATTTGCATGTAGGAAAATACAGCTGTGAAACCTTGTTAAAAATGACTTGGGGAAGTGGGGAGTGGAAAAGAGGAGAGCAATGGAGGGGGTGAGGTTGAGAAGTTGTACGGATGTGTGGAAATGTTACAAGGGAATTTTACTTGTACAACTAATGTATGTTCATAAAAAAGAAAACAGCATAATAAAACCTAGTATTTTATATAACTAATATATTCAGGAAAGGGAGAAGGAAGGAAGGAAGGAAGGAAGGAAGGAAGGAAGGAAGGAAGGAAGGAAGGAAGGAAGGAAGGGAGGGAGGAAGGAAGGGAGGGAAGGAGGAAGGGAGGGAGAGTGGGAGGGAGGGAGAGTGGGTGGGAGGGAAGGGGAGGAAGGGGAGGAAGGGGAAGAAGGCAAGAAAGAGAAGGAAAGGAAGGAAGGAAGGAAGGAAGGCAGGGAGGGAGGGAGGCAGGCAGGCAGGCAAGCTGATTGGCAGATGTCAGGGGAATGGGGGGGCCAAGCAAAGTGAGTAGTTTGTCCTGGGCCCTGTGGCAGAGGCAGGACCAGATGGAGGAGCAGCATGAAGAAGTGGCGAACATAAGATGGTGGGAAAGAACTCAGGCTGTGGTGGGCTTCACAGGCCACGGTAAGAACTGTGTGTCTCCTCTGAGACCAAAAGAATTCAGACACTCTTCTCTCTGAACTTCCTTATCACTGGCAGCAAGGGCCCTTGTTTAGAGGGCACTCTGTCCGACTGTGTCCGACTGTGGCCTACTGTAAGAATGTCGGGGGCTGTGTTAACAGGTGTGTGCACCCACGCAAAGCAGACATATCTGCCCTCAGCCTAATTCTTTCCTCGGAGACTGCCAGGATGGAATATGTAAGTATCCCTGCACACTCAAAACAAACACACTTTGATTCCCTTCCAGAGCAATTCTGGTTCATGAGTTCTGAGTGTGTGCTTCAAAAGTCTTGAAACCCACTAGTTTTGCAATTATGCATGAAAAGTTTTTCCCTTATCGGGGCTCACGGGTAGACTAACTTTGCCACCTTTGCTTCTGGACCGTTATACCCGTCCTGTTGTGGAATCTTTCTGAAAGAATGCGGGGTATCTGTTATAACCGTTACTCTTCTCAGTCTATATTTCCCTCCCTGGAAATTGCCCCACCCACTGGGGGTGGTCCCTGCAGTCCACTTCCTGAATCCACTAAAGCCAAATCAGGACTCAAAAAAAGCTAGCTATTCATCCAACACCAGGCTGAATCACATAGCCCCGTTCCTAGGAATCTGGAATTGGATACAGTAGATTCTGGTGGCCTCAGTTTCCCTAGGACAGAAGAAATGGAAAGATTGTAGGAAGAGTGTTCAGACATGGAGAGCAAAGAGCGACCGAGAATAAGTCGTGTTCTTGTCTACTTCTGGCTCTTTCCGGCTGTACTCCCTGATATGGTACGCCATGCAATGCCCTAGGATTTCTATTGTCAGGAACCCTCTCAGCTGCAGCTACTCTGGGAGCCTTCTGTTGCTTGCAACCCAAAGGATCTAAGACATAAATAGGAGAACAGATTAAGGTCCTCATGGTTTGTTCTCTGCAAGCTCACTGTGAACTCCAAACCATTCAGAGGCAGGCCCCCAAAGCAATGGTGCTGGCACTCATGGTGTCCTGGCAGAGGACAATAACTGGGTAGAAGCAACAGCTGTTCTAAGGTGTTCCTGTTACTTGGTGTGTGAGTGACTGTGTATAATTCAGCCACATGCCATCTGAAGGGAAGAGCAGATCTGTGCTTGCTTGTTGAATTATGGCAGCAGAATGCAAAACAGCTTGATTCTGAGGAATGAATCCTGAAACCGTATCTCACAGGAAAGCTTCCCTTTTGGAGGTCCCCAAGCCTTACAGACCTGTATCCTTTCCTCTTGTTTCCCCCCCCAAAAGGATGAGTTTTCTTTGCCCTTGCAGCACAAGGAGGAAGGCCAGGGTACCCTTCAAAGAAACATCCGCCATCAGGGACAGTCTTGTTTGGAAACTCCTTTGTGAAGAGTTTGAGGTTGACATTTTGGCAAGAACTAGTAATCTGAGATGTGAAGGGAAAGAAAAGGGGAGGACTACGCGAGCAATAAACTGATATTCTTGGAAATCACCCAAGCAATGCAGGCACGTAAAGAGGAACATGAAAGATTAGCTATCCACTCTTGGATGGAAACATGGAGGCTTCACGTGTACAGGCCACTAATCTTTGCTTGTCTCAGAAAAAGAAGGTTCACCCTGCTGGGGCTCTTCCATCTGTAACCCCCTGATTAGAGACAGCCAAGGCTGAAATACGCAGAGGGCCGTCCTAATGCTGAAGACTGAGGAAGGAAGGATTTTTCAAGTACAGACATGAGAAACAAGTTATCTGTAGACACACATCAGCCTTTGTGGGAATAAGCTCTAGCTGTTTACATTAAACAGCCAAGAGGAGCGGGGCTTGCTAATGGCATCTTTGAAAGTTGAGTATTCTCAGATGCACAGCTTTCCTGTTGAAATATCTTGACCAAAAAAAAATACATGAGTGAGGCATGAGTTAATTGGAATAAAAGGCAGAATAGGATTACTCTTTTTGAAAGCACTAGTAGGGTTATAACATTCAATTTCTTTAATGAGTATCTTCAGTAGACATCGGGCACCGTGCTAGGTGCCAAGGGTAGAAAGGTGAATGAGCCCACAGACGATTTCCTTCCTTAAAGAGCTAATGGTTGGCATAAATGCAGCCACCTCAAGTGCAGTGAATGGAGCCTTCCCAGAGTCACAGAAGGGTTGTCATAGAAACACAGAGGCCATGGGATGGAGAGCAGGCAGAGGAAGCTTCCTGGGAAGTAAGGAAATGTATTTTAAAGGGAAGGCAGTGAGAGACCCTCACCAGAAGACACGCCAGCTTATGCACAAGGATCAAAGCCTGAAACAGCATGCTTCTTCCAGAATCTTCCACCAGGCTCCCAGCAGGCTGAAGTTCCCACCCTGAGCAGCACACCAGGGGATGTGTTAGAATTTGAACTCTCTAAGATCCTTATGGTGGGCCAGGTTCCATTTTACAACATACCCTTAAGGTACTTGTGATGCTCGGGAAAGTGTGAGAATTTCTAGACCAGAGTGCTAAGCAGGGCTGTGACCAGCACGCTGTGCACTGTGGGTACGCAGAGACCATCAAGCCTGGGGATACCAAATGAGGAGTTTAAGAAAAAATAGTGACAGAAGCCAGCCAAACACTGGTGGCTCATGCCTGTAATCCTAGCTACTCAGGAGCTGAGATCTGAGGAACACAGTTCAAAGCCAGCCTGGGCAGGAAAGGCTGTGAAACTCTTATCTCCAATAAACCACCAGAAAACTGGAAGTGGCGCTGTGGCTCAGTGGTAGAGTGCTCTCCTTGAGCTGAAGAGCTGAGGGACAGCGCCCAGGCCCAGAGTTCAAGCCCTATGACCAACAAAAATAAATAAATAAAATAAAAACAGTGACAGGGATCAGATTTTCAGAGAGTGTGACTCAGCCTGAGAGGTCATTATACAATTCACAGAGAGAAGGTCACCCACTAACCGAACAGAATGAAGACAGAAGAAGAGGAGACCCCTTGGGACTTGGTGACAGGGAGAAGGATGTAAAGTTAAGATAGCAACCCATCAATCAGCAGGTCTGGCTTTGAACTCCAAATATGTGAATGTGGGCAAGTGCCCTAGTCTCTATGATAGAGGCATGGATTTCCCTGAAGCTTTTGTTGGTGTTGGGATTTGAACCCATGGTCTTGCTCATACCAAGCACATTGTTCTGCCACTTAGCACCTCACCTGCCCCTCCCCAGCCCTTCCTAGACTTTTAGCTTAATCAACTTGGTAGGCTATTGGGGTTGTATTGAAAGTAAGGAATGCTAGAATGGAAGACTCCTTAGAGGGGAAAATTGTATTTATTCTTGGTTCAATTCTTGATTTAAAAAAAAATTGCCATAATGGGATTGTAAAGATCAGATTGGGGGGCTGGGAAGGTGGCTCAGTGATAGAGTGCTTGCCTTGCATGCATGAGGCCCTGGGTTCGATTCCTCAGCACCACATAAGCAAAAAGAAAAAAGCTGGAAGGGGTGCTGTGACTCAAGTGGTAGAGCACTAGCCTTGAGCTGAAGATCTGAGGGACAGCGCCCAGGCCCAGAGTTCAGGCCACATGACGGGACCCCCCGTCCCAAAAAAAGATCAGACTGGGGCAGGTTAGCACCAAGTGAAAGGTAGGCACTGATATGGAGCTGTTCCAGAGGGCACAGCAAGGGCCAGGCTGCTCCTGCGCTGGGAAGAGTTCAGGTTTCACCACTTCCTGGTCATTGAACCTGTATTGCTGGGCCTCTTTCTGCTTAAACATGGCGAGTAGTGGCATCTACCTCAGTAAGTCTCCTAGGGTGTGCTATTGGGACTGTCTGTGGGCCTTTAGGAAATGCCAGGTTCATGGATGGTGTACCCTTAAGTCCTCTCCTCTTCTCTGCTCTCTGGGCTCATGAGATGAGTGGTTTTGCTCTGCCCTGGGCTTCCCAGAACCTTAAACCAAAATAACCCTTTCCTTTGGATATGTCAATTGCCTCAGGTAGTTTCTTATAGCAATAGGAAGCAAATACAAGGCCATGGAGAAGACTAAACCAGATAATACATGGAACAACGGCTTAACAAAGAGCAGGGCACCTTGAGGATGCTGAATAGTACTTGTTTCTGTAGTGGTGACAGCCACATACAGAGCCCTAGAGCAAAAGGGAGCAAGGTACCATCCTAGAGCACACTAGCATTGATGTAGGAGCACGCGGAGTCAACGTGAAGCGGAGACAGAGGAGAAGCGGATAAAAAGTCATTAAGAATCAAGACACTGAGGTGCCCCCAAACCCAGAGAATAATTACACACTAGAGTCCAAACATAAAGTGCAGGATTTGATAAGAAAAACGTTCAAACAATGGGACAGCCTGTGTCCCATTAACCTGACATTAAAACACAAGAGAGAATGGGCAGCAGTCAAGAAAATAACTTCCCTTAATGAGAATTAGCCCCACACCCCAGCACCGCCACTAGACACAAGCCCCTGGACCGGAGTCACCTTTGTCCTGCCCTAATGATTCTCAGAATCTCCTCTCAGGAAGGCAATTTGGCAATGGATTGCAAAACCAGTGATTGCTGGGTACCAGGTAACCTTCAGTGTGGTGCGAACTGGCTCTGTCACTTTGCTCAGGTAACTGAGTGTCCTCAATTGGAATTAAACACCTGTCCCAGCTACACAGAACTGGGTTATCAAACATAGGGAAGAGGGTTTTAAAAAGGGTAAGCTATATAGATACATGAAAGGATTAAAATAGCACACTCCATCCATCTGCTAACATCACAGAGATAGACGTGGTAGCTACTTGGCTCTGTCATCCGGCCCATATGTTGCCCTTAAAAACTCAGTACCATCTTGGGGAGACATTTTTCATAGTTTTGCACTCTTTTGGCCTTCCTGTGTAGCCCAGTCTGGCCTGGAACTTGCAATCTTCCTGCTTGGGCCTCCTGACTGTTGGGATTATAGGCATGCATCTATGCCATGCCCATTTCCATGCTTCTTCATGAGTAAGACAGTTGGAATTTTTCCTTCAAGGAAAAGCTGCATCATAGACAGCCAAGTTGAGAAGATAAGATGAGGTCTCCAACTATTAGATAGGCTTGCTGCCCATTATAGAAGACTCACGTTTCCTAAACCTAGGGTTAGTCTGCAAAGCAGTGTCACCTGACCTCTCTGCGTTACCCTGGAAGAATCGGGGCCCAGGGAAAGCTCACAAGAATACTGTCCTAATGAAGTCGTGTGTCTCTGCCCTAGCATCCAAGGATCTGGGGCAGGAAAGCTGGGGATAATCTCAGACCCTGCAGGGCTCTGGTGCCTCACACTTGGTGCTACTACTGTGTTACATTACAGGCTTGGTGTTTCCTGCCAGCCAATGCTGGTGCTTCAACCCGCGTTCTCTGACTGTGGCTGTTGGGGCAGTCAGAGCTCAGGTTGCTGGAGAGATACTAAGTAAAGACCATTTCTTGTGCTTTCTGAAAAACCTAATTCAAGGTTCCTCTCTGCACCCATATATTTTCAAATTTTGTTCTGTTTTCTTTTCATTTGCTGTTATCTACCTGATTTTGTTGGGGGGGGTGAAACAGGGGAGGCAATGCTAGACAATGAATGCTCAGTCTCATGTGCTTGTGTATGCTGGGCAGCCTCCCCACTCCTGAGCTACTTAGAGGCCCTCTTCTTTTCTCTTCTTTTCCTTCCCTCTTTCTCTCTTTCTCTTCCTTTCTTTTTCCTTTCCTTCCTTCCATCCTTCTTCCTTCCTCTCTTTTTTAGGTGGTACTGGGTTTTGAACTTAGGGCTTCACTCTCATTTGGCTAGTGCTCTTATCACTTGAGCTGTGCCTCTACGCTGACTTTTTGCTGGTGAATTGGAAATAGAGTCTTGCAGACTTTCTACCCAGACTGGCCTTGATTCTCCAACCTCCAGATCTCAGCCTTTTGAGTGAGCCACAGGTGCCTGGCTCCTCTTTTCTAAAATCCATTAAGACATTTGAACATGTACAGAGGTAAAGGTGTCGCTCAACAGATACGTGTCAATACAAGATTCCTTCATTTTAAAATGCTCTCATTTACTGTAAATACTTAAAATTCCTAAGAAATGATTGATGTATGATATATATTTTAGTAAATGGGTTTTTTAGTTACAGATAATTGTGTTTTATATATATATAGAGAGAGAGAGAGAGAGAGAGTTATATAGTGTCTGCCTAACTTATATGTCCCCTCCCCATGAAGGGCTCTTCTCTACCTCTCTCTCTCTCTCTCTCTCTCTCTCTCTTTCTCTCTCTGTTTCTGTCTCTGTCTGTCTTCTGTCTGTCTGTCTGTTTCTGTGTCTGTCCCTGTCTGTTTTCTGTCTGTCTGTTACTGTGTCTCTGTCTGTCTCTGTTTTTGTCTGTCTCTGTCTCTCACACACACTATTCAGGTAAAGTGACACTACATAAAACCATAGTTGGACTCCCCGTAACCAGTGAGAATTCAGAATACTTCAAATGAACTCATATCGACAGCAGTAATAGCAAAAGCTTCTAAGAAGCCATGTTTGAAAACTTTAAGTTCATCTTAAACTAGGAATGAAACTTCCCCTCCTGGGCCTTTTGCTAACTTCTTAAGAACACCACCCGTGCTTCGTCCTAGGAAGATGGTGTGAACAGCCATCAGAATTTCTAATCGGGGACTCAGCCAGTCAAGGGAAGAATGAAGGCAGGTGTCTTCATTTCAAGCACTTCTTTACAGTCCACATTCACGCTTAAAATTCCCTTAATAGTTTTACTGGCTTGACGTCATCTCTTGGATCCTTTATAGTCAATCAAAATGTAAAAAGTCTGGAGATGAATGCAGGGTCGGAGCAGCACACCCTGGAGATCCCAAATTCATTGATTATCATGTGAAAGAAGGCCTAGAGGCAATTAGTCCTTTGTTGTGGATGACAAATAACCTCGTATAAAATGCACTGCACACTGAGGCATCTTTGATCATCTCACTGGCTCAGGGACTCACAAAGGAGGGGGGACCAGGGATGTCTGAAAACAAAAGGGCAGCCTGCCGGCACCATTTAGTTATTTATTCTGTATGTTCAGCTCAGTTTTTCCTCTTTCCAACTTTTCATGACACTATAAAAAGAAAAGGAATGGATTCCTTTCAGCCAAGAGCATCTGCCCAGCATACTAAGAGGTACTGGCTTCACACACAACCCACCCACACCACCAGATACCAACCCGCGCTCTCTATTTAGGCATGGGGAAATGGGTTTTGACAAATCAGTCCTTCACAAGAGTTTCTTTTCTTCCAAGAGTTGGGGGGGACACAGACTCTTGGAAGGTAATTTGCATACAGGACCTGCTGCAGCCAACCACTCTCAGCTTCAAGATGGAAGGCTCATTCCCAACCGGCACTGCTTTGGAAATCATCCATGTGCGTGCACTCTGGAATTTTCCCATTGTGTTAGAATTGTTTGGGAGAGTCTCCCGCTGAAGAACAGCAGGAGGGAGATGAGTAAGCTGTGTTTGTTCCCTCTGGATCAAAGATGTGCATACCTTCTTGTTCTCTGAGTAAAAGCAGCATGATATTAAAGTGGTAGGAAGAGGGTTGGGGCAGTAGAAAGTGGTAGGGCAGATGCCCAGCAAGTGTGCAGGCCCTCAATTCAAAACTAGCAAAGAAATAAGATGGTTTGAAGATGAAAAATTATGTGCTACAGATCAAGTGCTTCTAACATGATTTAGGAATTCAGGGAAATATTTAAAAACCAACGTGGAGATAGGGATTGTATCATAAGAAATTAAGACTGTTGAACCTTTCCTTCAGGTAAAAGAAAAAGTATATAAAAGGGCTGTATAAATTATGAATAGCAAAGAGGCCAAGCAAGCATGACTCTGAGTGACAAGCCTTGGTTCCATTTTGGTCCCAGTATTCTCTAGATGTGATGGTGGGCAAAAAGTTCGACTCATTTTTCTTACCTGTAACTGCAGGTGACACCTGTCTCCACTCAGGACAGAGGGGACAACTGCAGTCACATCATGCGCTTTGGTATACAGTAGGGATGTCTCAAATACACAATGGTTGCAACTAAACACTTAATGAGGCCCAAGTGCAGTGCTCAGGTCTGTAATCCCAGCCTACTTGGCAGGCAGAGGTTGGAGGATTTTGATGGGGACAGGCAAGGCAAAAGCACAAGACCCTCCTTGGGGAAAATGAACTTCAACAGCAAAAGCCGGAGGCGTGGTTCACATCACAGAGTGCTTGCTTTGAAACCACAGGGCCCTGAGTTCAAACCCTAGTACTCTTCTCCTCCCATAATGTAATGGGAAAAGTTTGTTACTTAAGTATAATACAATGGTCACTGTTCCTATAATAAAGAAAGTATCATGTCATTTATGCCTTAGTCAATTACTCTAGCAGATTTTTTTTTTAAATCACAACAGAAAGAGCAGACATGGGGAGGATGGGGAGGGCAGGGATTACAAAGAGGATTTTAAATCTTTCTTTTTCCCTCTTGTAAGAAAGTTCTTTTCATCCTCGATATAAGATTTCATTTAAAGCTGTCTAACTAGAAAAGGTCACCATGGGAAAGTAAACCACTGACAGAATGTATTAGGTTCCGATCATTTATCATGGTAGCATAATGCTTATGAGCACTAAGTTGGTTGCAAGCCCATGATTTGCCCTTGAGCTCCAGCCAGCAGGGAAGGAGGGCTTGTGCAGTATGACCAGTGAGTGGAGACCCTGAGTGATTAATTGGTGCTTCCTGTCAATCCTCTCCCACAGGCTTTCCGACAGTCATGTACATGAGTCAGCCTTCCTCATCTCAAAGCCGACTTCCATGTGAACATGACTTTGTTGAGTACTTTAAATATTGAAGGAGGATTTTCTCCAAATCTCCTTTAAAACAAATCCTGCTTCTTTTGACACAAATTGGAGCTGCAGTAAATGACCAGTAGGATGGGAAAGAAATTTAAATAAGGAAGGGAACTGTAGACTCCAAATTAAAACTCAAAGGCCCCGGAAGTGTTTGGTGCTCAGAAGAGAAAAGTTTGCCTATGTATGAACAGACATACTATATTAACCTAGAATTCTGCCAGTCTTGAAAATCAATATAAAAACTGTGTACCAATAACTTTTCCAGGCTTTACTATGCAGTTGTCAGCGATTATTTAAAAAGTCCGTTCATTAGATGCTGAGTTATCTCTTTTTTAGATCTATAGTTTCCTAGATATCTCTGGTACATATTTTCTCAAGGCATTGTCTGAAGATAGATGTTGATACTGGCTAAGTCTGTTAGTTTATATAGCTGGCTATATGGGTAGTTCCCTGGCATCTATTCCTACATCAGTCAAGCTTCTGAAATTAGATTAAGCAGGGAAAGAAATAACTTTCCTAAATTAAATCAGTTCCTTTAAATGAGGTCGACCTTTGGACAGATAATTTGTGTAAACATAGAATGGGTCCTCTCTGCTCTGAATCTCATCATTACTCAGGATCACAGAGTAGGCTACAAGTGTGAGAGACAGTATATAATTAAGATTATAAATATTCTAGCCACATCAGCATAATATTTTTTTTCCTTGTAGAGAAAGGCCCTAATACCGACATATGAAATGCTGTATGTATCTACGCTCCATTAGAGGGTCTTTACATCAGCAGGGCTGCCACAGAAACAGATTGAAAAGTATCATATGCTATAAAAATGCAGGTCTCATAGGCAAGAGTCATTATCTGTTACACACTGCAAAGGTCCAAGGTTTAAGAGCTGAGGCTGGCTGAATCCGAGAGGAGACTGGTTTTTGCTTAAACGCTGCTGTCAGAGCAGAAAAGAGCCTTTGAGATCTAGCAAAGTCATGTCAAGGAACCGGAAATTGAGAATTTCCTTGGAGAGCTTGGAATCCCAGTCCCAACCTAATCTTCTTCTTTTTTCCCCCCCTCTCAGATACGTAAGGGATCTAAAGCAGCAGCCCAACAATCCAGCACTTGCTATCTGAGCAGTAGTCATGGAAGGAAGGAAAGAAGCAGCTGGTTCCCAAAGGTACAGATATACTTGAATGTTATGGCTTTCGAACATCAGCACAAAGTAGACAAGCATCCAGAACACTGTGCAATTTCCTAACAAATACCTCTGCGGGCTTCAGCTGGTAGGATGCCCTGCTACGTGAGCAGATTGATAAGTGAGGGTACCACAGAGTTCATACCCTCATCACAGAGATGTTATAAATCAGTGATTAACATAAAAGCCAATTTGCCATAAATGTCATGAGTGAGACTGAGAAAAAACAGGTTCAGAGAAAGTGCCAGGTGCTAATAGGAGGGACGATTTCATGATGAGGCATAGGTCTCAAGGGAGGGGATAAAATGTCAAGCAATGGAGATGGAGAACCTTCTAGACCTAAGGTTTTCAAAGAGCAGGTCACAGCCTCTGTGGTATCAGGTTAACGGACCAGGGAGAACATTTTCTTCCTCAATGAAATGGAACAGGATGCTACTGCACGTGGCTAGATGAAGCACCTTTCAAGCTTCTGTTTCATCTGTAAAATGATGTTCTTTTTTGTGCCAGTATTGGGATTTGAACTCAGGGTACGGAGCTCTTGCTCTGCTTTTTCACTCAAGGCTGACACTCTCCCGCTTGAGCCATATCTCATTTCTGGCTTTTTACTGGCTAATTGGAAATAAAGAATCTTGAGGCTTTGTCTACCTGAACTGGCTTCAAATCGCAACCCTCAGATCTTAGTAGCTTGGATCATAGATAACTGTGTCCAATAATGCAAAATGATTTTCACGCAAAGGTCTTGGCCAAAAAGTTTGTTCTCTTTTATGGAAAAGAGAGAGTGATGTTATCATTTGGCTAAAAAAATAAGGACTCGATTATGAAGTCATAATTCTAGAGTACAGCATAAAATATAGATTTGATACTGTGAGAACAAAGAGTAGTTATAGATTTTTAGGTTTTTTAAAACAAATCTTTTTTCTGTTTAAATTTTATTGACACTTCTGGTTTTTAGCATTTTTTTATTCATGTTTTGTTTGATTTCAAGTTACCTCTGTGGATCAGTACGAGACACTAAGAATGACAGTCTGCCCAGTAAGGCCTAGTCCTGTAAGTCCACAACTCAGAATGTCTAAAAGGATGCAAAATAAAATTATGACATGTTCAGATATGGGCTTCAGGAATGTCAGTCTTAACTTTCAAAGCACTAACATGAATAGACATTCCACAACTACATCATCAGATGTGTTTCTTTTGATCACTCAATTTCAAATTATAAGATCAATTTTAATACACTAAATCTCAGGCAAAAACTCACCAAAACCAAGAGTTAAAAACCTGCTCTTTCTTGACTAATCCAAAAAAAAAAGGATTTGAGCCAAGGTTCTTATTTCTCAACAGCTACATCAATATCCTCTTACTTCACTTGGCAGCAATCAAGCTAATGACGGCTATCACTTGAAAAATGCTTTGAAGAAAATACAAAAATAGGTGTAAGTGAAGAAGCCTGCCCGAAGCAGAAGAGCTCACATGAAAGAGAGAACCTACTGCTTTCCCAGAATCCCTCAGTGCAGCCTTGTGTCTTCGCCCCAGATATCCCACATCATCTTATCGACCACGGGAGAAATCGGAAGGACCACTGGTGTGAGCTGTGCAAAGATCAGAGCACCCTGGGAAAGAAAGGAAAGGCTGTGGGCAAAGCAGCTATTACCACTAGAAGTGATGGGAAATATGCCCACAGTCAACTTCCTAATGTAAAATGGATGAACAAAATGATGGTAGGTGCTGCGCTTAAGGTAAAGGGGAAAAGTAAGAATTGGGACTTAGCTCTTTCAGATGAATAGAATATGGGAGAGTGGTATATATAGCAAT
This sequence comes from Dipodomys ordii, assembly GCF_000151885.1. Lineage (NCBI taxonomy): Eukaryota > Metazoa > Chordata > Mammalia > Rodentia > Heteromyidae > Dipodomys > Dipodomys ordii. The sequence goes on from NW_012267338.1 coordinate 8,623,384, forward strand.
GAAAGAGAAAGTCTCTTCCATTCTACTGAAAGTACCTCAAACATACTCCCAAGAAGCTTTTCCATGTACAGAATCCCAATAGGCAGAGAAACCGGAATGCATTCCACTGTCCAACACAGTACCTGGATAGAAAAACAATTACTTGTCACTCGGCCAATCAGAACAAGCAGCTGGGCCAAGGCTTCTGCTGTTTCTGTACATCCAGCCTCTGAGTGATCAATTCAGAGTCCTGATTAGTACACAGTCTCCCTTTCAAAGGAAAGCAAGTCACAAGTCTTTGAGATTGACAAATTATTTTCATTAAGATAAAGTCATCCTTAAATATGCAAAACACAGAAAACTGGTCTAAAATTCCAGTCAAATGTATAAATCAACTACAGCGAACACAATTAAGCCAACAAAACTGAAATTAGCCACAAGAGTGAAAAGTAACAGATGATATTTTGGTGCTGTCACTAAAAACATTGATGTGGCATCCAGCCTGGTTCTATATTTAATCTCTTTGGGTATTTTGACTTTCATAAATGTTTACATAAAGAACACCTGTTTACATAGAAGTATGTTGAACAAAATAGCAAAAATCCCTGAGGCCAGATTGGGATAATTAGACCTCACACTTAACCCAAAGCCAGCTGATTAAGAGGAGGTGTCACACAGGAAGAGGATCTTACTCATTGCAACCGATGGCGTTAGCATTGCAGTATGACTGGAGCTGGCATTGAGTAGGCACAGGATCCAGTCGCTGCTGAGATGGGAAACTGACATTTTCTTCCATGTATTTCCCAGCAATGCTGATGACAAATTGACCCTGCTGCAAGGTACCCCTGCAAGAATTAAAGCTGTCCGCTTCCCTGCTGGAAACAGAAGTGTGGTACTGCAGATCATTCGTCCTTTACCTCCTCAGCTACACTGGAAGAGAAGTTCTATTAGTGTTCACCCTTCTCTACAGCACTGTCATGGGGCCAGTGAGGGTGCTCACCTTTTCCTGAATTCTGAGCTGGGGTGACCAGGTTCAGCACAAGGGGTGCTGTGCAGCCAATTGTGAGGGACTCTGCCCGGTGGCCCAAGATGGTACCTCCAATTCTTTGAGGTATTGGTTTGTGTGGTGGCCTGACACAATTTTCCCTGCATCCTCAGCAAAACAGGATGACTGGGGCTCCAGCGCTGGGGCTCCAGCATCTGCAATGGCAGCCCACAAGATGTCAGGGGCAGAGGCCCAGCCAGGGCCACTGGCGGGGTGTGGCCTCTTCTAGCACAGGATTCACATCTATGTGACTACTACAACCTGTGACACAGTCAGCAGACCTGTGGTCATAAATATTAAGTACAAGCTACTCCGTGAAAATCCAGTTTGGTATTGTGTGTAGTCTTTGGACAAATATTACCTTTTATTGAGTATATGACATAGAAATTCCTTCAAAATTAATATTTTATGTGGTGCTTTGAATCAGTTTACACTGAAATATTTATCAACATGTACTGTGACTGCCTTGTGCTGGAATTTATTCAAATGCATTCCATTTTCCTACTTGGTTTTCTGCTGATTTTTACTGACAAATTCCCTTTGAACGTACCAGAAAAGAATTCATTCTAATTTATGTTATTACAATTCACTTTTGCATTATCATTCCTTCACCAAATTATTGTGCATATATGTGCTCTATTTTTCTTTAAGAAAAAGCCCTACAGCTGGGTGCCACAGGCTCATACCTATCATCCTAGCTACTGAGGAGGCTGAGATTTGAGGATTGAGGTTTGAAGCCAGCTCAGACAGGACAATCCATGAGACTCTCATCTCCAACTCACCAACCACCAAAAACAAAATCTGGGAGTGTAGCTCAAAAGAAGTGGTAGAGTGCTAACCGTGAGCAAAAAAAAGCTCAGGGACAGTGCCCAAGCCCTGAAGTCAAGCCCCAGTAACAGCAGGACAGAAAACAAAAACAAAAACAAAAAACTGCACATGATAGAAATGTCTTGTAGCTGCTCCTCACCCGTAGCAATGTTCCACTGCCTACTTAATACGATGTAAGAGTGAGGCCGTCGCATACGATGGCTTTTCTATGTTATAATTTCCACAATTCTGAATTTGCATAAACAAAATACTTCTCTACCTTGCCTCCCCCCAAAAAACTTGGTAAATCATGTTGAAGTACTTTTTTGGGGGGGGGTCCGGTCTTGGGGCCTGAACTCTGGGCCTGAACGCTGTCCCTCAGCTCTTCAGCTCAAGGCTAGCGCTCTACCACTTGAGCCACAGCACCACTTCCAGCTTTTTTCTTTCTGCTTATGTGGTGCTGAGAAATCGAACCCAGGGCCTCAGGTATGCAAGGCAAGCGCTCTACCACTGAGCCACCTTCCCAGCCCCTCATGTTTCAGTACTTAAATCCCTTTCCTCCGACAATGATTTAAAAACAGAATTTAATTTATAAGACTGTACCTCGTTCTAATCTGAAACCAGCAGAATGAGAAAGCCAAGGAGCCAGCAGCCGCTCCCAAGACCCAGCCTCCATCTGGTCCTAAACGATCCCATCTCAGAGACAACAGGGCCTCCCCTTCCTCAAAACACTAACCAAGGATAGCTCGTTGCTGCAGGGGGCTGAGACCTGAAGCTTTGATGCCAGCCAGAGCAGACAAGTGTAGTGGAGCTGTAGTTCAAATGCCAGAGTGCCAACTTTGAGCTCTTTTTCCTTCTCCCTCTCCCTTTCTCTCCCTTTCTTCCCTCCATGGAAAACATTGTTGTTTCCTTTACAAATCATACTGACAAAGTACAAAGCCGGCTCGATGCTAGCAGCTGGTAGGCCATACCTGGAAAACTCAAGCTCTCTGTGCATCACTTTGTCATCTGTGAAAAAGCAGATAATGGTTCCTTGCCTGACAGGGGTATTGTGAAGACGGCACGCCTCCATGTGTGCAGTTAGAACACAGAGGAAGTCTCATACAAGTGTCATGGCACCAACACACCTGCTCACATCTGTTCCCAGCAATGGCCAGGTTGAAGCCAGGTGAGCTGATTTCCTTTCAAACCTTTCTATGCCCGTTGTTCTTGCTTTGCATTTATCCTATCCAAATATCACAGGAAAGCCATTAAATATGAATGTCCAAAATAGCTCTTTCTAGGGCTGAAGATGGAATTCAGTGGTAGAGTGCTTGCTTAGCGTGTGCAAGACTGTTGAGTGGATCCTCAGCAATACGTACATACACAGACACATGCGCGTGCACACATGCGCACACATAACACACACACACAATTTCTATAAATGTTTCCATTAGAAGATCCCATGAAAACTGTCTGCTGTTGAGTTAGCTATGGGAGAAACAACTATAAAAAGCTGGAAAATTTCCAGAAAGCACCAACTTAAAGAACTTTACAAGTATCACCAAGTCCTTTAAAGATATATAAATGGATGCTGTGGTTAGTAAATTATGGCTCCAAGTTGACACAAGAAAGATTCATCAGTCAGAAGATACTGCCTCCAGGAAAAAGCCATAGGTCTCTATCAAAACATTCTTAGTACTCACAAACATTCAGCAAGTGACAGCCCACTGGGAGAGAGAATATCAGGTTTCCATGTGCACAGTAATGTTGGGGGGGTAAGGGGGGCGTGTACTTTAAATCTACGTTTCATTTTCAAATAAGATATTTATACTTTCATGTGCCTTTTATGCTCATGTAGGCATTGAGCAGTTTCCTGCCCCCGTTTTTGACAACAGGGCTTCAACTCGTCTGTGTGAGATGAACCTTCTAGGTCATAACATTTCTATTAGGTAATAAATATGTATCACATCTGTTGCTAACTGGGAATTTCTTAATCTATCTAGGTAATATATGTACATACAAACATGTAGACATGTACCTTAAGAATTCTTTTTAAAATTTTTTTATATCTGTTGTAAAAGTGATGAGCAGTAAGGTAATGAGGGCATTTCTTTTTATTTTTTGTACTTTTTTTATTGTAAAAGCACTGTACTGAGGGGTTACAGTTACATGAGCAAGGTAATGAGTACATTTCCTATCGAGCATTAAGAATTCTGAGACTGTAGAATTTGTAAGGTCTCTAGAAAGTTTTCTATTTTCCCCTCAGGATGAACACACTTTGCTAATACCTAATGCATCCCCTATTTATCTATGCACTTAAGACAACATTTGATTTCTCCACTCTATACAGTTATTAAATCTTAGAACCCATTAGGGGCTTAAATATAAAGGAGTGATTACCTAGTTCCTAATTTAATTAGCAGGCTACAGCCAGCTTGCACATGGCAGATAAAAGGCTGTGGGGGAGGGGAGGGTGTGCCCTCAACTTTTCTGGCTCCAGACCCACAATCCTCTTAAAACTCCCTGGCAGAAACCCTTCACCATCTGGAGTGAACGGAAGCCCAAAGTGCCCATTGTCCACTGCCCATCTGTGTCTGTGTGGGTGGGGGAACGCGTGTGCGCATGTGTGCAGGGGACGCCCTGGGCCTGCGTCAACCCAGACGCCCAACCTCGGGTCGTCTGGTACATCAGCGCTCCCCATTCACAACCAAGAGGATGAAAGGCGTGCTGCATAATGCTGCTCCGACTCTGGGGTTGGCCAGATCGCAAAATGAAAAGGACTGCCCACCCAACCGGGTGGGGTGTCACGTCTCAATTTTGTTGTTCATCATGAGAGTAACCAGTTCAGAAAAGAAAAAAAAAAAAAAAACCTTGGGAAAGCAGATAAGAGAGGGAGGCAGGGAATGAGATCAAAGGAAATGATCTCTAAGTCACCATACAAAGGGATGGCTGGAGAAGAACCTTTTTTCCAGAGAGATCAGAGAAGAAGGGAGGGCCGGTCTTCTAACAGCAGGCATGAAGGATAGACAGCGGAGCAGGCTGCAATGACAAGTTCTTAGCTACAACACCACTTTCATTGCAAACGTCACACGCAGAAATACTGTGTCAGGGGAGGTGTGCGGCCACCCCCTTGCTGACCACCCGGTTCCACTGCACAGCCCTCTGGGTGGGCACTAAGTAGATGCCCAGGACATCTAATGACCAGTGCCTCTTTTGGCAAAGGGTCAGGAGGGGTGACAAGAGGAGGCGATGAGCGTCAGCAGATGCACAGCTAAGCTGAAACTACCACAGAGAAGAGGCTCTCTTTTTCTGTTAAGAGGACATAAAACCAGAGCAGCTGGTAGCTGTTTCTGCCACGGCTTGGGGCAGGCTTGCCTAAAGAGGAAGCCAACACAGAAAGGCAGAGCAAGAGATGGTGAGAAAGAGATTGCTAGTGTCACTGGAGCAGCTGGATTCGGCCAAAGCCCAAAGCAGCACCCCCAGGCTTTTCCAATACTATTTCCTGCTTGCCTATGCCAGTTTGTTTGAGGTTTCTGTTGGTTATTTAAAAGAAAAATGTTTAGACAGTTCAAGGTATAAATGTTGCCTGTCATGTATGCTTTTTTGTTTTTGTTTTTTTTATGTTTTTAAAAAAAATTTAATCATACTCTTTAAAAGTCCACGTTCTGAGACAAAGGATTTATACCTAAGCCACCTGCTCTCTGCTTGTATGTGTGTGTATGTGTGTGTGTGTGTGTGTGTGTGTGTGTGTGTGTGTGTCAGTACTGGGACTTGAACTCAGAGCCTAGGTCTTATGCATTAGCTTTCCTGCTCAAGGCTGGTGCTCTACCACTTGAGCCATTTCTACTTCCAACTCTCAGGGAGGATAACTGAAGATAAAAGTCTCACAGACTTTGTTACCTAGGCTGGCTTCAAATCATGATCCTTAGATCTCAGCCTCCTGAGTAGCTAGGATTACAGATGTGATACCATCTGCTCTTAATGAGATCCAAGTACATACACACATAAATACTAAGATCCAGTGTTAACAGTTTTAAGAGCAAACACTGGCTAACCTAGTGAAGGTTAAAATATGTCTTGTAAACACCTGCTATTAGTATTATTAGTACCATAGTAATTAATATATTAATTTATATATACATTTATGTTAATGATACATTAATGTCAGATATATATGCGTTTCCCACATTTTAAGGTAAGTATTCTTCCCACCTGTTTTAAATAAGGAGAAAGTGACTCAGAGGAGTTCAGAAACTTGCCCAACACCACAGCGGGTGGTAGGAGAAGATTCTGGACTGAACTGTACACTGTTACCAGAACATTTGTTCTGGGACATGAAGCTCCTCTCCCTTTGGAGTACCCCAGCACTGTGGAAAGTACACAAACTTGGTTCTTCCAGGACACATAAAGGGGCTCTGCCACTAAGGGGTACCCCTGAAGTGACCCTATTCCACAGAATCCAGGGAAGAGGTGCTACTGCAGGCTACAAGCAATGAGTGAGAAACAGCACCGCCCCTCAGAATAGAAGATGAACTCTCAGAACACAGGGTGAAGAACGGTGAGAAAGCTTTTCAGTTCTCTACATGCGCGTTAACATACTCCATAAAATATATTAGATCGTAGGTCACTGTCATACCCAGTTTTAAAACCACCAAGGCAGAGCAGAAAGCAGGGCGGAAGGCCATAAAATCACCGGAACCAGAAGCCACAAGGGTCAGGTAACAGAGGAGGAAGTTACAGCCAAATGGCCCCAGAGGTGAGAGACATGGCATTTGGCCCATACACTCTCACCCCAAAGTCCTTTAAGTGAATCCCTCTGACGCCCTATCTTTGGGACCCTTTTCTTTAAATATTACAGACCGAGAGTCCTTTCAGAGAATCCCCAGCACCTGACACTCAATGCAGCCATCGCAATGGAAACGTGATGCCAGCCACACAGATAAAGAACGGGCTGGACCCCAGCTGAGCAACACACACAGCAAACAGCACCCAGAGAGCTGGGGCTCCAGCAGTCCCCAGGCAGGGGTGGAAGTAGAAACTCAGAATAACTAGCCTTGGTGGGGCGGCAGGGAGAGTTAGACCAGAAAGGAATACTAGCAACCTGGAGTAAGCCAAAAGGAAGGGGCCACAGGGAGATGCTGGGTTGGGGGAGGGGGAAGAGGGCTGACTTCTGACTCCACCTCAGCTTCCTGGCTCCTCTCCGAAGGAAAAGGAGGCTTCTAGAACTTTTTATTAAATCGCTGTCATAAATTGCTTCAGGGAATAAGGCAACATTTTTTTTTTATCACTTTCTCTCAGCTTCCAAATGGCAAGAGGTGGGCCTGAGCCTGCTTCAAAGTGCAGGGCCAAAATCAGCTGGCAGCCAGTTTCTAGTCATTAACTGTGGGACTGGCAGGGCCAAGAAAGCCCATTTTATTACAGGCTCATGCATAATATATTTTGTTTGAACGCTGTATGGACTAACTTCATTCACAGAAGCTAACAAGTCGTCTCTCCAGCTCAGATTCTTCTGTGGTTTTCCTAAATGACACCCCTCTTCTTCGCCTGCATTCCTTACTCCACCTCTGGAAGTCCGGGGTCACTTCCGGTCAGCACACTGCTCTTTTCTCTTGGTGGTTCTGAACTTTCTGTAGAGTCGGGGGGTCTCCTTGGACTATCAAAAGCTAGGAGGGGGCTGGGAAGGTGGCTCAGTGGTAGAGCGTTTGCCTTGCATGCTCAAGGCCCTGGGTTCGATTCCTCAGCACCACATAAGCAAAAAAGAAAAAAACTGGAAGTGGCGCTGTGGCTCAGGTGGTAGAGCACTAGCCTTGAGCTGAAGAGCTGAGGGACAGCGCCCAGGCCCAGAGTTCACGCCCCACGACCGGACCAAAAAAAAAAGCTAGGAGGTCTTTTTCAGGGAAAATGCACATCGATATCAAGTATAAAATATACATATAATTTTGCTAGGACTTGAAGGGGCACAGACACCCGAAGATCTTTCCATGGCCCCTTATAAAGCATAGGGGCACCCAGCTAAGATCCATTAAGATCTAGTCCATATCTCATCTCAGTTTTGTTTGGGGAGGGGGGAGGACAGGGAGGGGGAGGAGAATACTGGGGATCAAACTTGGAGCCTTGTGTACCACTGGTAATCATGCTACTACTGAGCCCACATCAGGCCCAGGTCACATTGCATAGTGTTAATGACATCATTACATATGAAATGGGTCCATCTATGGAGATAAGTGCTTTCTTTCAAATATTCAAAGAAGCAAAAAACAGGATGTTGATATTACCGCCTGGCTTCTGTTACTCTTCAGAGATGGCCAACCAGGTAAGTATTGAGCATTCCGTTGTTCAGGATCCTGCTTAGTGCTGGGAGATAGATAAAACTAGAGGACCAGGGCTCTTGTTATAAAATAATGCGATGAAGTAGTCATGGGGGAAAGAAAGTTAGTACATAGTTTTATGCTAACTTATCTGGTGCCAGCTACTCATATGTAGGAAATACTCATTTATGTGTATATATGTATGTGCAGATTTTTAACCATAGATAAGACAATTTTGTTTTGTATGCCGCTCCTGGAATAGGAATCAAGAGTTCATTCTCCACTGAGCTTTTCACTGCACACCTGCCTTTCTGTATGCTTCCCTTCTTCTTATTCAAATATGTAGATTTGCCTTTGGGCAATATGCTGGTGCACCCAGTGTGGGAAAGCCAGGACATGGCCAGTCCTGGTGATCCTAGCCATTTGTCTACTTTGCACATCTCATTTGCAAGCCCTGTGAGAGACTCAACCGTGAGATTCTTACGCAAGTATCTCCAAAGAGAAACTCACTGGCAAAACCAAAACAAAACATTGCCAGGAGCTGCCAGTGGTCACTCTGAAATCACATAGGCTCAATACTCTGCCTGGGGATAAAGTCAAAGGCAGGGGACAGCAGTACACGGAGCACTGGTAGCATGCCTGGATCACTGCCTACGGTGGTCCAAGTACATGAGCCACTAACTTCCACAACACCACGGCTCAACCTTCCTGTTCTTTTCCACCCTCCCCTCCAGCTCACTCAGCAATCTGGAAGTACAGAGCTCTACACATGTGACAGATTTAAAACCAACAGCCCACCTTGGTCTTGATGTCTCCATTATGCTAGCAAACAAATAATAGTGCTTATTAAAAGTACACACTATGAACATTTATTGAATAGGTATTAAATTTAAAAAGCTTTTTTGTGAACTAACATCTTACAATGTAATAAGTGAAGCATATTAAAAATAGGATGTATTAAAAGTAAAATGGCCTAATTTGGTATCTAAAAAGTACTAGCTAGAGTAAATAAAACCGAAACAATAAAGAATATCTTTGCATTAGACTAAATCTCTTAGAGGAAGCACATTGAAAGTTGAAGGCCAAAACACTAAAATGCATCTTTACCAGGAAGTGAATATAATACATTAATGACTAGATAGTTTGAAAGCTGTTATGTCTAGGTAGAAAATTAGAACAAAAAAAAATCAAAATCATTTCCCAGACTGTCCACCTAACTCATCCTGATAATGGGAAAAAATAAATTTTGCTTTAAGAAATAAAAGACAAGGTAATGATACAGGTTGGAAATAATGACACGTTTCTCCTTTAAACCTGCAAAAATGGACTCACTCCCTAAAAAAATTATTCCTATGCTTTATGGGGGAAAAAAAACCACCTTTCAATAGTATAATAGCGGTCTGTGTATTTTTAGACATTTCTTAGGCTCACAAGATCAGAAAATCACAACGAGCAACCGAAAGACCTTCTAAAGAGTGAATTACAAGAACAGAATCAAACCACGGAGGGCGTTTTCAAGTGGATTCTGTAAAACTAGAGAAAACTGTTAGGTACCGAATGCCGCACAGAACGCAACTTTGCAAGCTGCTAAACAAGACACAGTGTGCCAAACCAGCAGTCTGAAAATGGGGGTGACTTTGTTCTTCTCCAGGGACGTGTGACATCTGGAGACATTCTTGGTTGTCCTATGTGGGCTAGTGGGCTCCTCATGCCCATCCTAGACACTTCCCTCTGTCAGCTGGGACAAGGTGGAGAAAACCTGCGTCAGCCTCAAATCCCTTGAACTAGGCCTTGTACAGATTCCATAGCACACTGCAGACACACAAAGAGATGTTTAGCAGGACAAAATAAAATGGGAGAAAGGTACCACTCTCTATTGAAGAAATAAATAGGCAACAATTTCACCTGCTATTTCTTTTTCTGCCATCACAGCCCTTTTCAAGTCCTGATGCAAATGGCATAAACATACTATAAAGCACCAGAAACCGAGTAGGGTATATAGTTCTATGTGAAAAGTAATTTCTGTTATTTCTATCAAGCTCTTACATGCAATGAAATATGTCTCTTTCTCTCTTCCCCCCCCCCCCATGTTCATCATGGAGCTTAAATTCGGGGCCTGAGCGCTGTGCTTGAGCTTTTGTGTTCAAGACTAGCACTCTATCACTTTGAGCTACAGCTCTACTTCTGTTGTTTGGGTGGTTAATTGGAGATAAGAGTCTCCCGACTTTCTTGCCCCAGCTGGCTTCGAACCACAAACCTCCAATCTCAGCCTCCTGAGTGAAACACCAGCACCCAGCTAATTTATTTTCTGATGGCACTTGGTGTGTGTGTGGGGTGAGGTGGGGGGGTGCTGTCACTCTATCACTTGAATGAATAACATACCCAGTCCTTTTTGCTTTAGTTAATTTTCAGGATCTGGCATTTGGGTTTGGAGTGGGCCTTGGACTCTGATCCTCCTACCCTTGCCTCTAAGTGTAGCTTGACTGTACTTGACCCAAATAAAAATTTTTAAAAAGAATAAATACCTCCAGGTTAAATCCATTATTTTCTAGGAATCACATCAATCATAATGATTCCTATATAAAATACCGACAGGAGGGGCTGGGAAGGTGGCTAGGTGGTAGAGCGCTTGCCTTGCATGCCTGAGGCCCTGGGTTCGATTCCTCAGCACCACATAAGCAAAAAGAAAAAAGCCAGAAGTGGCGCTGTGGCTCAAGTGGTAGAGCGCTAGCCTTGAGCTGAAGAGCTGAGGGACAGCGCCCAGGCCCAGAGTTCAGGCCCCACAACTGGACCCCCCCCCAAAAAATACCGACAGGAACACCTTGATCACTGTCATCCAATATATTTTCAGAAACAACTTCAATACCACTCATTAGTAGTCCCCACATTTAAATGAGGTCAGATGACTTCTACACATTTTCTAAGCACAGCATCTGATTCAGCTTCAGTCATTTGCTTGGGTCCTCACACTAAAACTATGTTTTCCTAATTTTTGTGGTTCTCCTTTAATTTTCCTTGTCACTACACTAAAAACAGCTAAAGCTTTCTTTTTTTAAAGCCTAGACAATGTGTTCCCACCCAAGGCATCACCTGGCAGCCTCTAAAGTCTCTGTTCTTGCCCCACTGGGAAGACGACGGGCCTCCAGTCCCATGCCCTCGAAGTGCCACGGGCTGAATGGGTTTTCATGGGACATAAATCACTTTCTCCCTACCTGCCACTTGCAAGGCAGCTTCTCACGAGTCTCCTAACTCTCGCTGTGTCTTTTGTGACAGGGATGAACAAGGGGACTGTCGGCCTGGGCAGATAAAGAGCATGGTCCCTGTGGGTACAGGCTTTTTCTCTCTCTCTCCGAGTACTTCAGTAAAACCACAGTCACATCCAGTTCAAACTACATTCACATGCTTCCTATAACTGGAGCACTTAGATTCTTTTAGACTTTAAGTTTTATTAGCTTCATCTAGATAGAATCAAATAGAATAACCCTATTTAAAGCATGAAACTTGTATAGGTTTTCTTTCTTTCTCTTTTGCCTTCCTTCCTTTCTTCCCCTCCCTTCTCCCTCTCTTCCTTCCTTCCTTCCTGTGTATATATGTCTGTCCGTCCTTTTCAGTACCAGCACTTGAACTCAGGGCCTCATGCTCTCATTTGGCTTTCTTGCACTCTACCACTGGAGCCATGTCTCTAGTCTGGCATTTTTCTGGCTAATTGGAAATGGAATCTTGTGACTTTTTCTGCCTGGGCTGGCTTTGAACCAGGATCTTCCAGATCTCCACTTCCTGGGTAGCTAGGATTATAGACGTGAGTCACCAGTGCCTGGTCCCGAGGAGGATATCTTAAACCCACTTAATTATTATTTAAAAAAAAATAGTGGGCAATGGCAGCATTGTTGGAGCGACACCATTCCATTGCTCTTAGTTCTGTGCATTTCCAAGCGGAATTACATGTGAGTCTTGCAGGGATTGCAAAGTCACCTGGTGTTTTGTAGCTCTGATCATAAGCAGTTGAAAATCCCAGGGACTGTGGGAAAGAGACACAGTAACAGCCCTCCAGTGGCAGTCATCCTGGGCACCTGTGTTCCATCTGCACCTGTGAGCCAGTGCCCATGCCTCACCTGGACGCCCATGAAGACAGAAGCTCACTCCAGTGAGGTGCTTCAATCATAGACTCCTGAGTGGATCCATACAACCAGGGCTCCAATAGGCATGGACACCAAGCAATTTGATACAAGCCTGGAATCAAGGCCAAGCAATTCACTCTGGAACCCAAAGGTAATACCAGGAAAAGTTCTTCAGCTTTGGCAAGAAGAGAAAGAAACGGGCAGAGCAGAGATGGTCAGCAGCTATTGGCCAGGTCTGCTTTAGGGACAGGAGAAAATGGTGTTGATTTTGGTGGTGTTGTTCCGGTACTAGGGCTTGAACTCAGGGCCTAGGTGCTGTCCTGTAGCTTTGTAGCTCAAGGATGGCACTCTACCACTTGAGCCACAGCTTCATTTCTGGTTTTTTGCTGGTTAATTGGAGATAAGAGACTCTCAGACTTCCCTACCCATGCTGGCTTCAAACTACAATCCTTAGATCTCAGCCTCCTGAGCAGTTAGAATTATAAGGTCACACGTGCCCAGCTAGAAAAATGTTTTTGCTTTACTCCAACTCCTGAGATTGCAAATTTTTATAGCCCATGCTTAGAATTCAAAACATTTTCTAGGGTTGAACATTTCCCTGAACCGAGGAAGAACAAGAATTGGAGGGGCTGCTTGTGCTAAACACAAAGAGAGGCTAGAGCCCTAGCATTTTCCAGTCAGTCTCTGAAAGGACTTGTCCAGCTTGGGAGGGGCGGGGGGGGGCAGAGGGGATCAGCCCCAACATGTCTTACAGAAACAATACCCAGTAATGAGCAGGAGAATGCACAGGAAGCACAGTTCAGTCCTACAGCAAATGACCAAGCTCAAGGCCAGAGCCTGCCGTGCTGTGCTGTGGCAGGCTGAGCAGCGGGCGAAGCCCTGGAAAAGAAAGCTAGCACGGAGAGAAGTGGAGCCCAGAGACATAACAAATCAGTGCTAAGGACCACAAGCAGCCGACTTATTTTCTCCCGGGGGTCTGGAAATGCTAGTGGCCTTAACAGCGGGAGCCTAGTCACTAGGAGGCAGGCAGATAGCATCTCCCTGACAAGCCATACTGTTATCATCAGCCTGGGGGGAGGGGTTACAGCATGACTCAAAAGACAGGGGGGGGGGACCTCTCGGGCAAGGCCCTAGAGATGACAGGAGATCCCAATCAGACGCAGTATGTTCCCTACAAATACACCTTGGCTCCAATTCTAGCATCAAACACTGGAGGCCACTGTGGCAGAAACAGCCATGTGGCAGCTTGATCATGTGCAGGAGAGAGCTCAGGCCACTGCTTTCCAGAGGATGAGGATCCTGAGCTGCCAGAAAACAGCCCACCCCTCCCCCCCCCCGGGCTCCCCTGGCTGATGCTTGCAAAGGAGCAATCAATAAGTGATTTATAATGGGCACAAGTGTCTCCTCCTCTTTAGTGTCTACCCCGAGCTGAAAAATCCCACAAGAAGAACTCGATGAGCTTCCATGGTCTCTGCTCAGGGAGTGAAATGTGGGGAAGGCATCTTCTCCCTCAAGAAGCTTCGGGGCCGTCCATAAGCTGAACTTTTTTCTGAACTGGGCATAGTGAACATCATTCGGTGGCTCAAAATCAGCTTTGTTTGTAACATACATACAGAAAGGGTTGTAGAAAGCTTTATTTAAATGGGTGTGCTCACAACCACCAAGTCAGCTCATTTACGTGTAGCCATACATTGTGTGAAATTTTGTGACACCTGGACAGACAGACAACAGTGGTCCTTTAGATTACACTGCCCAGAAGCTGGGTGCCAGTGGCTCATGCCTGTAATCCTAGCTACTCAGGAGGCTGAGATCTGAGGATTGCAGTTCAAAATCAGCCCAGCAAGAAAGTCCATGAGACTCTTATCTCCAATGAATGACCAGAAAACTGGAAGTGGTGCTGTGGCTCAAAGTGGTAGAGCACTAGCTTTGAGCAAAAAAGCTCAGAGAATAGCTCTCAGACCCTGAGTTCAAGCCCAACCATCAACAGCAACAAAAAAGATTAGCTGGCTCAGGGACAATGTTGCAATCTTAGTTTGGGCAAGTACATTCTATGATAGCCACACAAAGACCACAAACACACCAGCCGATCATGTCACACTTCTCAACCTATCCTGGCTGCCTGGGGAAGGCAGGTGCATGTTACCATTGACAAAAGACTTTCATACACTGTCTTACAGAATCTTCTAGAAGCCTCATGAGGTCGTGGCATTATTATGCCCAGATGTTCAGTGGTTTGGAGAGTGGAGCTGATGTGTTCCCTAAGTGGGACCAGGATATAACCAAGAACAGAGGGGTTCAGACCATGGGGAGCACAGCAGGCAGAACTGGGGGAGAAGGCAGGACCCCGGGACTCTGAAGGACTTGGCTAGGCAAGGTCCCGGTATGTGTGGGGGGGGTGGGGCACAGATACAGACACAAGCTGGGCTGGTAGGGGGCGGAGTGTGGGGTTGGCCAGCAGTCAGGGTGACATACTGGGAACACTGGAAGTTCTGGTTAGACTAACAGGGTCACAGCTGACACTTAAGCTCCAGCTTTGCAAAGTCACCCTTAGACACACAGAGCTCCTAGGCCTATAAAGTAAAAAGTACTAAATGTAGAAGAAGGGTAGATCACAAGGACCAATGGTCAGACTTGAAAGTGAAGGGAAACAGACCCGCCTGGCATCCTCAGCAAGATCCATGGGAAAGTGGCGTGGGCAACCCCAGTCCCTGGAGGTGTCAGGCCCTCCTAGCAGAGTTGCATCCACAAGGGAGAAAGACACAGGTAGCCGAGCCAACTCCCTCCAACTCCCCGCACCCCACTGCAGGCCTCCTGACTGTGAAAACAAACGCCCGGGACTTAACCCAATAACATCTTGACACTGAACTCCTCTTTGCTTTTCTTCCATCCACGCCAGCTGAGCATCTGATTGTGATTTAGCTTCCCCCCGCAGGCCTGCTACAGGAAGAGAATGTGAACGGTTGTTCCCACACCAACAATCTCAGGCTGTGAAGTGGAAAGAGAAGCAGCTCTATTCTCACTGAAGTCAGTAAGCTGCAATCTGATTTTTCTCCATCCACTTCCTGAGCTGGGTTAGCACAATTGGGAAATTAGCTCTTCGCATACTGAAAATCAGGTCATCAAGGGACCAATGATGCCCACGAGAGCACACTGCCTGCAGAACTTCAGGGAAAAATCCACTCTGACCACTCTAATAGGAGAAACCCCAGGAGCATCTCCACCTATGGGACACTCTAACAGAACAGACTCCAGGAGCATCCGATGTGCCTACAGCAGACCACAGGTGATTGGGGAAGTCATATCATCAAGTGACCTGGAAGGCCAGAGATATATAGGCCAGTAGTATATATATGCTACATTAAAGATTGTAGGAATGGAGAAAGAAGAAGAAAATACAACAGAAACATAAGTGGTTAAAGAGATGCAAAGATGATGCTAAGCATTTCTATGTCAGAGACTCTGAAAGGGGCCCCTATCTATGCCTGGCAACCAAAAGAAGAAGGAGGAGGAGGAGGAGGAGGAGGAGGAGGAGGAGGAAGGAGGAAGGAGGAAGACGGAGGAGAAGGAGAAGAAGGAGAAGGAGAAGGAGAAGAAAGGCCATACCTGGTTTTAGGCTGAGATGACACTCTGTTAACCATATCCAATCCAATGACTGGTTAGAACCATAAAGGTTTTAATCAAGTCAGCAGTCTCTCCATTCATTCCACAAACATTTGCTGTGTTGTTTATAAGTGACCAATTCTTGGGGCTCCTGCCTGTGCAGATTCTGAAATTCAGTAGGGCAGAGAGGTTGACTGACCATCTTAGTAAATACAGAAATGTAATCATGGAAGTATGGACACAGCACTACAGAAATGTCTAAAATAGTGAACAGAGAGGGAGAGAACAGAATTTGTTCAGGCAAATCATTTAGTTCATTTTTAGGAAAACAAATCAATGTGTTTTTTTTTTTTTGGTGGGGGGGAGAGGGGTATGGGAAGGAGGTGGTGATACTAAGGCTTGAACTCAAGACCTGGGCATGTCCTTTAGTTTTCCTGCTCAAGGTTAGCACTCTACCAAGTGAGTCATAGCCCTAGTTACACTCTTCCCCCCTTTGGTGTTTAATTGAAGATGCAAGTGTCACAAACTTTCCTAACTAGGCAGGATTATAGGAGTAAGCCATCAGCACCCAGCCTGATTTGTTGTTGTTGTTTTTTTGAGAGCAGACATGTAAGAATTTATTGGTAAAATGTCTGTAAGGAAAAAAGAGTAGAAGCCAAAAAAAAAAAAAAAAGGTAAGCACCATCAGCAGAATATGAAATAGTTCAAACTGCTGTGAAATTGAATTTTTCCATCTATAGAAATGTACATTTATGTCCTTTCATCCTACAAATGGTGGAAAAGAAAACAGGAGAACTAGAAATTGTTACCTGAGATTGCAGCAACATGAACAGAAACTCCCAGTAATAAGACAAATGTCCATGTTACAGAGCGTGAAGAGGGAAACATCTCATACACAGGCCAAAAACCCAGGCCTGTGGAGCCCTGTCTACGTAAACCCACACAAGGTTCTGTTTTATTGTCTGACACATTTACAAACTGCAGCTCACATGAACAGCTGAATGCCCCATTCAGTGAAAATTTAAAAACCACTAAGTCTTGGAGATAATGAGAAAAGCAAATTTACAAAGCAAGACAATACCAGGGTATGGATTTCTTACAACCCAACTCACTGTTACCAATGAATAAAGTCAAGTTGTACAATCAAGGAAAACAAGCAATGTCTACCAAAAACTGAGAATTCTGGAATCACACAATCTTTCTCAATTACATGACAGGGGGGGAAAAAACCAGCTGGAAAATACAGAACTGGAAGCACTGAATGACAGATCTTTGTTAAAAGAAAAATGCAGAGACAACTACACAAAGTAGAAATAAACAGTCCGGATGAGCGCTCACACTCTAGCCTATGGTTTTCCCCATCAATGCCATCTTTTCCTCTCATCTCAGTATAATTTACCTGCTGTGTGTGCAGAAGACTTGAAGATTTGGTAAATATTTCATCTGTGCACTCTGTAGTACTGACGCCCTCTGATACATTGTGCTTGCCGTCTGCTTATCACACTGGCCAGCACTCAGATTAGGACACTGGAGAATATGCATTTTGTTCATTACAAAGACTTTGTGAATGGACAGTTGTAGAGTGGACTTCACCAGGTGACTCCCCTACGTAGGATCACACACTTTGTGACACAAGGCTAATTGTGCTTCCATTTTTACACTGGCTCACAGGAAGCTCAGAAGACATTTGCAGCTTACTTTGAGCAAGTTCAAATGCCCGCAAGGGCATTCTATTACCCCCTTATCTTACCTTAGTGAATTTACCAAATCTACTTAAAAACAACAAAAGCTTTAAAAAAAATCTACTAACGATATTAATACCAAACATTTCACGTGCTTATGGGCCTTATTATTAGACATTGTGACTCTCTCCCACCTCTCATCCCTTATTAGACATGGAAACAAGAGCTTCTGCATGCTTCATGTTCACTCTACCACCAAGCTACACCCCCAGCCCCAGTTGAGCTCTTAAATCACATATCTATGATACAGAAGCATACCTCTCTACCCATGTTGCATTTAATATGTATTTGTATGTACTTGTCCCTTATTATTATTAGGAACTGGTTCCAGGACCCCAATGACTAGAAAAATCTCTAGATGCCTAAGGCTCTTATGTAACATAACACACACACACTCTCCTGGAGTACTGCATCCTTTCTAGATGATCAACATTCTACTACATTCTACATTCTACTACTAGTTAGTAGCTAAACTGGATTGTTTGGGAAATCATAACAAGGGAGAGGCCTGGATATATTAGATATAGCTATGACCCTTTTCCTAATTTTGAGCCATGGTTGTTCAAGTCTGCAGATATGGAACCGATAGACACAGTGCATTATTGTCTGTCTTACATTACTGTAAGATACTGGATTTTCAACCAAATCATACAGAGAGGGCAGGAACAGTGGTAAATGGCTTGAAAACCCCTGGGGCAAGACCTGGCACATCTTGGTACTCTACACTCCTGCATTAATGGCAGTTTTAAAAGTCATGATTTGTCCAAATAATATTTATCAAAATGAACTCCAGGAAATGGAAATGAGTTTTTTTTCTTCTTTGCTGTTTTTTTGTTATTACTGTTTTTCTGTTTGTTTATATGTCTTTGGAAGTGTAAGGAGAGGCGCAGAAATGGAGAGCAAAGGTTGAAAAAATGCAGCACTGGCCCTCACTGGACCCTATGATGAGTATGGACTATACAACTTGTGGGAGGGAAAAATTGGGAGAGAGTGAGGGAAGGGGTGACATTATCCAAAAAGAAATGTACTCCTTACCTAACTTGTGTAACTATAACCCCTCCGTACATCACCTTTATCATAACCGTAAAAAGTAATGATTTGTGTTGAAAACCAGCACGCACACAGACCCAAACCTTTCACTTCTCATAGTAGAAAAGGCCCTCCAATTGCTAGCACATCTTATTCTTTGTACTATAGATCTGCCTGGTCAATATGGCATATGCAATTTCAGACCGCAAATTTCCAACAGCAGCAGGGTAGAGAGGAGGAAGAAATGTGCCCACATGAAAACACATGGTGTCCAAACCAGCTGGGAGCCAGGGCAGCCTCACCTGAGAGGGGCCCAGTCACATGGAAGCTCACAGCAACAGCAGCAAGAGGCTGGCCTGACACTGGTGTCCAGTCACATGGAAGCTCACAGCAACAGCAGCAAGAGGCTGGCCTGACACTGGTGTCCTGGGGGCAGCCTGTGCCACTGCCCAGGTCTCAGCTCCTTCTGACCCCACTCGATCCCACTCTATCCACATTTTCCTTCTCAACAGCTGAGCCAAACTGCCTTGCTCAGGATCTCTGAGGGATAGCTGCTGAAAGTAAGTCCTAGAGAGGAAAAAAACACCCTTACCTAAACTCTGATCCTTGATCAAGAGCCTGCCCTTTGCACCATGAAGGCCTGGCACCAGCACTTGGGCCAGGGTGACAGCACTGGGGGCTGGGGGTGGGGCGGGGGGTGGGAGGTAGCCTGTGTGGTGAGAGCATGAGGTCCTGAGTTCAAGCCCCAGTACTTACACACACACACACACACACACACACACACACACACTGCTGACACTTAACAGAACCTTACAACTGATGTGGTCTTACATGAGCTGAGGGTTTGGGTTTGGTTGGTTAGTGGTTTCGTTGCTTGCTTGCAGTGCTGGGGCTTGAACCCAGGGATTTCTATACTCTAGGCCAGTGCTCGGCCTCTGAGCCTTTTCCCCAGCCCCCCAAGCTTAGTAGTTATTACTCTCCCCCTTTTAACACCTGGGCTTCCTTTCCTCTTTACCGTTTAGATGAAGATGGAGATGAAAAGATGCTTCTTCTCCCCCTTCAGCTGGAACAAGTTTCTCTATGGTGATAATCCCCAGTCCAGAATGTCTAACCATGAGACAAAGCCACAGCACAAGCAGGTGAATTGCTTAGACTCCGGCCTGCTGTGCAATTAGCCTATAAATCCCCATCTGTCTCTACGTCCTCAGAAAGTTTACCACATCCTGGCTTTTTAATCAATGGCTGAATGGGTCACATGTTCATTTGCCCAAGGCAAATGCTACGCCTTTTCACATGGGCTAGAGGGTGACGGGACTCATTACTAACCCTCTTTCCTTTTGGTGTAGGAAATGTTTCTCTTGTTTTCCTCATGCTTGCCTACACAAGCAGCAATAACAATTTCTAAAAAGTTCTGTAGAAGGGTTCCTACAGACAATGAGTATACAGGTAGCAGAGCTCCAGAACTTAATTTTTCCTTTGTGATTTCAACTGATGAAATGAAAAGAGATACATACCAACACATATGTCTCATATGTTTATGAGACGTATTTAAATATAAACAGAGCCACATTTTTAGTCATGAAAGATCAAGTTTTAAGTCAGAGTAACTCCACCCTAACGCAGACAACTAAATGAATGTAAACCCACATTAGAAACCGTATGAAAACGGTTATGTCACATTACCCTTACTAATGAGAGTAAGAATTCTCAAACTCTTAAGTATTAACCTCATATAGTACCCACTGAGAACCAAATACAGCTAATAAGAAGCAATGGTATAAAGTATTCTGGATTTTAGTCTGTGTTAGCTTATTTTTGATGCATAATATGGATAAAAATTATCCCTCAAATGTGCCACCATTTTAAATGACAGCAGGGAACAGGAAAGCATGTAAGAACTTAGAAATACCTGGGCTCTCGAGGTGCCATTGCCACTAACACAGCCGCTGGGCCATGGAGAACACAATCCTTCATGCATGGCCTCTCAGGACATTACTGAAATAATCTCACCCACGGGCTGCAGATTCCAGCATAAATTATAGTTAGGGAGCTGGCCCACAATGTCCTCATTTTTTATTTTAAAAGCCAAGAGGGACTGACAAGATTAATGATTCCAGTTCGCTGGGATGAGCATTTGTTGGGCTGAATTGCATGGTACAAAGACAGAGTTTGACTTTCCTCATTTCTCATTTTTTTATTTTTATCTTTTCTGTAGGTTGTGGGGCTTGAACTCTGGGCCTAGGCACTGACCCTGAGCTCTTCAGCTCAAGGTGAGCGTTCTACCACTTGAGCCACAGCTCCACTTGCGCTTTTCTCGTCGTTAATTGGAAATATGAGTCTCATGGGCTTTCCGGCCCGGGCTGGCTTTGAACCGCAATCCTAAGATCTCAGCCTTCTGAGTAGCTCGGATTATAGGCGTGAACCACCGGCGTCCTGCCCTATCCTAATTTCTGAAATCATGAGTCCTCAGGATAACTCTGGTCACCCAATATGCCGACCTCTTAAACCTCTGAGGTCCTATACCATCATAGTTCACCTATTCATTGAATTTGAACTCGATTATCTTCCCTTTTTCAACAGGTAACAGGGGTAGGTTGGTCTTGTGGATCAGAGTTTAGTTAAAGGTTCATTTCTTCATCTGCACCAAGAACATCACCTCTCTTACACTCACGTAATGAATTTAAGCCTCACTCCTGAGATTTTGCAAAATTACACCTCAGAGATACTGAACATTCTTCTAGAGACATCTTTAAGTGAGGCATTTTTCTGACCCTAGTCTTATAAGGAACACTGCCAGTGTAGCCAGGCCTTGATAAATTCAGCCCAAACTCTGGGGTTCATGCAAGTATCCCAACCAGTGCTTCCTCTCCCCCACAGAGTGTCCCAGCACATCAGTTAAAATCATTGCCACAACCTGGCTCATAACTCACGCCCAGCTCAGGTTTCATCTTTTCTTATTCTGGGTATCTGTGACTTGTTAACTAGCACGTTTACCCAGGGACCTGATCCCAACTGCCACAAACTCACAGTAAATACTACGTTAGGGGCTCTCGAGTGTCTGTAATCCAGTTAAAACAGCCTTTGCCCACTTTCCAAAGTGTCTAAGTTCATCTAAATACAAAAAAAAAAAAATACAAAACACAGGCCACTGTGAAGAGTAAGTACTGGCTAGGTGAACAGAGTAGAAGCTGGAATGTCCTGACCAGAGCAAAAGCCCAGGAGTAGAGGGCAGGAGCTGAGAGATATGAAAGGTGCAGAGGCTGGGTCCAGAGCACAGTAGAGAAAGACGAATGGCTCCACAAAATGACGAAGCCTGGAGCACCTTTTGACACAGAGAAAAGCTCACTATGTAAAAACACAGTACAAACTAAACACAAAAAGAGGGGAACTTACAGACACAAGCAAGTGAAAAATTACTTAACATATATCAATTACCAGGGTAATATCTCCTTCTCCTCATATTTATGCATGGGCATCCTTAATGTTCACAAATGGCCTGAGCACACACAACATATCTGTACTATGATGGGAAGTTGGTCTTTAAAGAGCTCATCCTCTCAGTGGCTCCTTAGGAGACACTACCAATGCTGATCCTTTTCGTGTGTGTGTGTGTGTGTGTGTGTGTGTGCTGGTCTTGGGGTTTGAACTCAGGGTGTGGTGTTCCCTGAGCTTCTTTTGTTCTACCACTTGAGCCATAACACTACTTCGGGCTTTTTCTGAGTAGTTTACTGGAGATAAAAGTCTCACAGACTTTCCTGTCTGGGCTGGCTTTGAACAACAATCCTCAGATCTCATGTTCCTGAGTAGCTAGGATTATAGGCATGAGCCACTAGAGCTGGGTTCTAATGCTGATTCTTCACAGTGACCAAACCTCTCCCCTAGGTCTTCACACCTATTTTCAGTTCCTTCTGCAAAACACCTGTGTTACCTACTGGATAGTTTTACCAACCATAGCCATTGGGGTTAATTCAAGAACTTCTTTCCCTCCATATTGGAAAGCAGAGCAAGAAGTACTATCCTAGGTCTTGGCCTTCTACAGCTTGATTAACAATAAAAATCTTTTGACTTTTTAAACGTGCTTTTTCCCCTTTAAATAAAAACACATTATGTATTCCACAAGGAAACATTTTTCTCAGAAATGATCATATCCTGAATATTGTGTGTTTGGTGCCATCAGACTTAAAAAAAAATCACAAAAAGCTTATTTTGTGTCCTTTCTCTGCCTCTGGTCATCTAAAGTATTTTATCACCTCCTGGGTGTTCACATAATGTACAAGACGACAAAAAGGAAAGATCAAACAGTGCTTTCTATTTCTCCTATGCTTCACATATGATATTACAGCACTATTAAAACTCTAAATATTTCTGCTCACTCCAACTTAACCTACAACTCTAGAAAAGTTAAGCCCACAATATCCTAAACTTTTGCCATTTATTTATTTATTTATTTACTTACTTACTTATTTAGGTAAAAACCATAGCTGAGTGTGGTAGCTCATGCTTGTAATACAGTTACAGGGGTGGGGGTGGTGGTACCAGGGCTTGAACTCAGGGCCTGGGTGCTGTCCCTTAGCTTCTTTGCTCAAGGCTGGCTCTCTACCACTTAAGCCACAGCTCTACTTACAGCTTATTTTCAGTTAATTAACCAACAAGAATCAACCAGTAAGTGTCTCATGGATTTTCCTGCTCAGGCTGGCTTTAAACCATGATCTTCGATGTCAGCCTCTTGAGTAGCTAGGATTACAGGTGTGAGTCACCAGTGACCCAGCCATAGTAGCTACATTCTGAGGCCTATTTCCCAACCCTTCATTTCTAGAACTAAGAATGTTTTTCACAGATGCAAGAACATGAATTCTAGTTCTTCAGGGAGCTAGCTAGCTAGCCACCTTGCATCAGATCACAAGATTCAACACACATCCTGTCTTTTTGGCACTTATTAATTCGGGAGAGTTAATTAGAAAGTGAAATTTATTTTAGGAAGGGAATGCAAAACAAGTATGCCAAGTTAATCAATTATGCGAGCTGTGTGGTCAGGAAGCAGCACCACGGCTTCCCCTGGGAGGCAGAAGCCCATCACCTCTACCTGTGGGGAGATGGTCCTATCTGTGCCCTAGGTACTTAGCTGAACACGTGATCCTGGACTGACACTCAGTTCATCATTCAAAGACGAATCTCCTCCTAGCTCTTCTCCAGAAATCCAGTCTCTGCACTATTTCCCTTTTTTAACCAGTATTTAAGACTATGTACTATTTGTCAGACCCTGGGCTGGGCTTTGGAGAGAAGACACATTCCCTTTCCAATTTTGAAAGCAGAGAATAACTCTCCTTTATTTAGAAACTCCACTGTGCACTTTAGACTTGAGAGTTTTACACTGCACTGGAGACCAGCGTGGGCTGGAGGGGGACTGGCAAGTCCCAGAGAGGACACAGGTATTATCAGGAAGCACAGCAAGGACACTGCTGCTCACACCTGACCATACTCCCCACAGCCTCCCTCCATCAGGAACGTTTCTTTGGTTAGAGACCCAGACAAAATAGCACATTGTCTCCAGTCTTCTTCTCTCGAGTGGATAATAAAGACTCTCTCTCAGCTTCCAAACAAGTACTTACTTCCCACCCAGTGGCCATGTCAAGAACTCTTTTCCTTTGAAGCACCCGCCATACACCAGCTGCAAACTTTGGGGGGGATGAACGCCTGCCTCTCAACTGTGTACACCCCTCCACACATGGACTGCGTTCCCCTTCTCTCTTTACTGCCTAAGAAAACACTCTGAATCACGGATGCCAAGATAGTAGAAGCCCTATCTTCTTCTGGGAGGGGGGGAGGCAGCTGTCAGCTAACGCAGAGCACCTGCTGGCTCCGGGGCCTGAGAAAGGACTTGTCAAGTGCATGTGTAAACCCACAAGCTCAACTCCCAAAGGAGCCCAAAGCTGTCATGTCCTTTGCCAGCATCATCCCACAGGGTCATCTTCCTGTGTCAGAACCCCAGAAGCTTTACCATCAAAGATAAACAGATCTTAGCCCCGCATACCTGGGCCCAGGTATAACATTTTTACATGTGAACCCAAAGCATTGCTGGAGTCTGAGCCATCCAATAAATTGTTTTATTTGGGGGCGGGGAAGGGAGGGAGAAGACTATTAAGTGTAACTATTTTTTGAACCACTTGTTTGAAATAACATAGTTTACTAGTTTTCCCATGAAAAGTGTAAGATAACAAGAAAATTGCATCTCGAAAGGAATGTACTTCACACACAGCTACCTCCCAACCCCCTCCCCGGTTTCCTAGCTTGCTCCTCAAGGGTTTCTTCTAATCCTAGCAATGGTATGCTGTGACATCAGCATGGCATTCAGCCTTATCTATGGAAGGCAAAGGCTCCTGGGATGTATTTATTCAAGTCAGAGCTTCGTAAACTATGTGAAGAACAAACATTCAAAAAAAAAAAAAAAAAGCAAATGATTTATGATTTAGTTCCAATCATTAGGTGACATTATATATATATTAAAAATCTGAAAAACATGTACATTTCTTTGTATTAGATGCCAAGTAAAGATTTTTAAAGACCACTCCTACCCCCGAAACCCCAAGACATGTACCATTCTGCACCTTTAACGGAATAAAGCACATGTAAACATGTTGATGCATGGCTAGGGTAGTATCTGCTTCATGACATTTTAGCAATACACAACAGAATTTCCTTCCATCAGCAATTCATCCAGGAAAAGCTTCCAGAGCTATTTGTCTATGTTAGCTGAAAGCAAAATTTCCATTACCCTCCTTAAGAAAAATAACCTCTTGCTCATCACCATGATAAACCTACACATATTTCTGTGAAGATTCCACAGAGGCTCGCGCCTCTGGGCAGCTACTTTAGCTCATGATCACCAGGCCAGGGCAAGCAGGGGCTGATGAGAGGGTTGCACAGCCAAGTCTATCTGGCCCAGCAGTCTGCCCGATCCCAGCAGGGCCAGCGATCCATCTGACCTCTTTTACTCCCCTGCAAATGGGAAAGATTCAGAGGGTAAAACTAGCCTGGGGTTATACTTGCAGGGCAGGACTGGAGACCCATCTACCTTCCTGTCCATCTCCCTTTCCTGGAGAGCAGGGAAAGAGAAACAACTAAACCTTCCAGGTAAGGCTGGGACAGATGAACAGCCCCAGAGAACCAGACCAACACGAAAGATCTGCAGAGTATGCCATGCATAGATAGCTAGCAGGCAGCACTATCTACTTCACTCAGAAAGGGCTGGTGTGCGTGCATGTGAGCGTGCGTGCGTGCGTGTGTGTGTGCGCGCGTGTGTGTGTGTGTGTGTGTGTGTGTGTGTGTGTGAAGCATGTGTGTGCACGTACAGTTCTACAGTCCTCAAGGACTGGGCACTGTCCCTGAGATTTTTTTTCTGCTCAAGTCTGGCACTCTACCACTTGAGCCACAGCTCCACTTCCAGCTTTTTGGTGGTTAACTGGAAATAAGAGTCTCTCTGACCTTCCTGCCCAGGCTGACTTTGAATTTCAATCCCCACATCTCAGTACTGAGGAGTATAGGTGCCAGCCACAGGTGCCCAGCTTCTCCCAAATTTCTGTGGAAAACCAAAGCTTCTGGCTAGTTATCTATCTTCTTCTCTATCTGTCTCCACTTCTCAAATCCTTCCTGCTTGGGGCAAAGTGAATGACTTCAATCTGGAAGCGTAGGCTGACCATCAGAAATCCCAAAGCCAATGAGAAAATGTATTAGAGTCAGTAAAGCTAAAAACCACCATCAGGAAGCCCCATGCTTCGAAACTTTGTCAACTCCTCCATCGTCTATGCAACTCTGTTCTTCATTCTTTTCTCTCATTCTGAATGACTAATTCCTCTGCAGAGTATTAATTACTCTGGCATAATACTCCCCAGACAAGAACACTATAACACAATAAAGTCCAAAATGGATTACCTTTTTATTTACTAGATTAACGACTTCATATTTCACAACTGTACCTTCGGCACCTATTTTTCTGTACATTAGTAAGAAAAAAGCAATTCTTTGTCTTCAGCTCAACATCCACCTTAAAAACATACAAACAAAAAAACCAACCTTCATTCAGGAGAAACCATGTGGAAAATGAACTATGCAACTTGTAGGCAGGGATAAGAGGGGGACACTGGGAACACAAGAAGGATGACATTGTCCCAGAAAGAAATGTACGTATTACCTGATTTATAAAATGGCAACCCTCTCTCTATAACATCTTAATCATAACAATAAAATTATATTTTTAAAAGATTACAAATATTTCAAAATAATCTGTACAGCCAGAAATTTGCTTCTAACTGAGATCGCTTCTGTTTTGTTTTTGTTTGTGGCTTTTCTTGTTATGGTTTGTCTAAGAGACCCACCGCATGAAACCAAATTACATGACTTTTCCCAAGACTCGTGGTCGGCGAGGAACCAAGAGAAAACATCTCAGTACCGACCAAAGCGTCTATCCCTGGACAGTAGCTAACAAGCTGGTTGAAATTGCTATGTTGTCTAGGACTAAATTCATACAGAACCTCAAAGAAAATAAATGCCCATGACCTACGTAGCAGAGACCTGCTTTTTTAGTTACTTCAGAAGAGATGTGCTTTCCACATCAACAGCCAGGATGAGCCACACTTTTGAGCCCAAGTCTCATGGACATCTCATGGATTCACCATGACCTCAACCCTAACACTAAGCTTAATGATCATAGCGTCGTGGGCAAACAGCTCTATAGAACCGTTTTCATTTTTGTTTGTTTGTTTGAAGGAGTTCCTCCAACAGCTCATCAAACCAAGTGGGAACTGCTTTGCTATTGACTTATTTCCCACATCCCTGAAGTTCTGAGATGGGCTTACCCGGGATTCTTCACAATGTCCCGCAGTACTAATAATTCCAGTATACTGCAATCATAGGCCCCTGGTGACATGGAAGGTTCCAGAAGGTAGGGATCATGTGGACTTCTTTGCATCAAAAGTATGAAAAGTGAAGAAAAGTGTGTGTGGTACCAAGGGCCCCCCCCCAAGTGATACAAAATGGCTACAGTTGGTTGTGTGGGGAGAAGAAGGCAAATGTGCTTACCTTAGAAAATGTGATGCTAAGGGGGAGGGAAAGTGGGAGAAAAATGAGGGAGGGGGTAACAAGTTCGACAAGAAATGTACTCACTACCTTATGTATGTAACTAACCCCTCTGTACGTCACCTTGACAATAAAATAGAAGAAGAGGAGGAGGAGGAGGAAGAGGAGGAAGAAGAGGAGGAAGAGGAGGAGGAGGAGGAGGGAGAGGAGGAAGAAGAGGAGGAAGAGGAGGAGGAGGAGGAGGGAGAGGAGGAGGAGGGAGGAGGAAGAAGAAGAAGAAAATGGGGTGCTAGGGTGTGGGGTCTGGCAGTGCGTGCAGCTCAGTGGTAAAACATGGCTTCCCATGTACATTCCTAGACTGGATCCCCAATGGCCCCAAAATGAACATATAATTAAAACCCCTAGAGCAGCCAACTACTGGGGGCTCACACCCATAATCCTAGCTCTTTAGGGAGCTGAGATTGAAGCCAACCCAGGTAGAAAAGTGAGATTCCTATCTCCAGTTAGCCACCAAAAAACTGGACGTGGAAGTTGTGGCTCAAGTGGTAAAGCACCAACCTAGAGTGAAAAAGACCTAGCGAGAAGGCAAGGTCCTAAGTTCAAGCCCCAGTACTGGCTCCCAAAAAGGATTTGTGGACCAATCCAAACTTGCGTACTGATCCAACTTTGCACCAATTCAAATTCAACTCAGCAACTGAAAAAGAAAGGTAAGACACAGTAGGTGGGAAGTCAAGGCTGTGTGTACAATTCTATTTTCTACTTCAGTTTTGTCTTGGATTTTCACTTTCCTCCTTGACACTCTCGTGTAACTGTTCCTCATTTTCTCTCCCCTTCACCCCTACTGACCCAAAGCCTTCCTTAAATGGACACTGTGTACATGGCAGAGCAGAGATTCTGTTTTGCTGGTTGGAAGGAGAAAATCGGCCAAGTAATCCTGCCCAACTCTCCTCCTGATGAGAGAGAATGGAGTGTGTGTAAAGGTAAGAGCTGGTGGGCCACATAGCAGGAAAGACCCCGGACAGAATCTCAGCATGGCTTTGCTGTAGGACCTTGGCCAGCATCAGTCTCTTGTTCAGAGATGGGGAACCAACACCCAGATCAGAATCACAGGGTCCTGAGAGGGGCAGCAATAAGAGCCTATCTGTTCAGCCTAGCCCCCACTAGGCTTAGCGCTTGCCCCTAACTGTCTTCCCCATTGCTTCTCCACTCCCTCTCCCATCCAGTTCCACTGTGCAGACTTTCTAGTTCAGAAACATATACGAAAACTTCAGGCCTGTGCTGTCCTTCCTCCTCATGCATGCCCAATCTCAAATAACTCCCTAGCCTAGGTCTACCGTCCCTACTATGCCTTCTGGCCCAGAGCTTTGTGTTTTGGGTAGCTCTAGAGTCTGAACTCAGGGTCTTATGTTTGGTAGACAGGCACTCTACCTTTTGAGCCATGTCCCCAGTCCTTTTTAGCTTTAGTTATTTTTTTCCAGATAGGGTCTTGCTCTTCCTCAGATGACCCTTAAAACACGGTCCTTTTACCTAGGCCACACGCAGAGCTGGGATTACAAGAGAATAGCACTAAACCTACCCTTTTTTTGGGAGGGGGAGGGGACAGGGCTGACCTTGAACAGTAATCTTCCAAATCTCTGCTTCTTGAATAGTTGAGATTATAGGTATGTACTCTCATGCCCAGCCTCTGAGCTTGTTTGAATACTTTATGGGGAACTATTCTTATTATAAAGACATTTGAATGAATGATGTCTTGTGAAAGATTGCTCGATCATTCATTCATCCAAGCAGTCAAAACGCTCATCTTTTTCTGTATAAAGGATCCAGCTCCTGGGTAAACCTATGTTTCAAAGTATTACTGAGATCAGAGGTCACATACTACACTCAGCTCTGTCTCCCAAGTACCCCTGTAGCACACAGCACCAAGGAGAATCTCAGCAACGGTTGAATCGATGCATAGATAAATCCACTTGTTAGCACTTGAGCCGGAAGGTAAGAAAACATATTTACAAAGGAAGAATGAAGATCCAAAAGTACTTGCAAAGACATCACACACAGCGCCTGGTATTCCACGAGCACTTTCTAGTTCAAAGTCACAACCAGCATCCTGTGCTATATTTTTAAAAACTCATTTCTTTACTAAAAGTCTCTTTGCAAGGGTTCTGCAACTGCCTCAGGCTCGCTTGTCCCTATCCAAGTTTTGAGAAAGAAAATGTCTAAGAGACATTCTATTTCCTTCTGCTGCAGGTCTGTTGTTGCTGCTGCTGCTGGCAGGCTAAAGGGACTTCAGAGAGATGGAGTTTAGCAAGAGAATTGAATGTGCCCTGAATGGAAAGGTACATTTCTGACCATTTATCCTCACAGCACCCAAGGCTCTAGATTCAGTCTAATTCCTCCTTCCAACAACAAGGGCCAATAAGAGGAGATTGCACATCTGTGTCTACGCGGCCTCTTCCTTATACACATTCCGAACTGCCTGCTGTTTAGCTTCACAAAGAAGAGCGTTCTTCGCCCAGCTTTACCTCAAGCAGAACTCAGAGCAGATGAAATCAGGACAGACAAAGAGATCTCTTTTCCAACCAATCTAAAGTTACAAGAGACCACACCATTATCTTCTTTGTAGGTCTACGCAACACCACTTTCAACTACTTATAAAGCACTGTGGCTCAGTGGTAGAGTGCTTGCCTCGCATGCATGAGGCCCTCAACACCAGATAAGCAGAAAAATCTGGAAGTAGGAGCTGTGGCTCAAGTGGTAGAGTACTAGCCTTGAGCTGAAGAGCTGAGGGACAGCGCCCAGGCCCAGAGTTCAGGCCCCATGACCAACAACAAAAAAAAAGCACTACTTTGAAAATGTTACCAGAAGAATGTATTTCTCACTTTTTTCCTTCCCCTCTTCTCCTCTACTCACTCCTAAAGACATTTTGGGGGAAAAAAACAAACCTTTCTCCTTTCCTGGCCTTTTCAATGTGAAGAAACCAGACTACAGATTTGCTTCAGGCTTCATGCAAGTTCTGAGCTGGGGCACTGTTGCCACGGTAACAAGTTAAAAAAAAAAGGTACAGCTAGGTCTAGGACATTTAATATGTAGATGAACTGGGTCACCCACTAGTCATTTCACTAATAGGGAAAAAGGCAGATTAAATGCTCTATTCTTTACCCTCCATTTATACTGGGAGAAATTTATTTGAGGCATTTACAACAGATAGAGTGATTCTCCTTTGGCACTGTGGATTCCAAAATACCAAACTCCGGAGAGTTTGTGACAGTTAATCAGGCGAAAAGCAGCTTCTATCCAGAAAGTCTAAATGGAGAAAGGGAAGGAGGTCCTGGAGCTCTGAATCTAATTCCAGACACTTGTCTGGGCAGCTCCCTTACAGACTCACACAATGGCACAGGCCACCCCCCCTTTGCCAAGCCCCCACACCACGAGCAGCTACCGTTCTCATTCTGCTCTCTCCCCCAGGCCAGCCAGCGGCATGCACAAGAAACCCACAGTTCCTGTGCTGGAAAAGCCACTTTGGCTTCCCAATGGAAGAGGGAAGCCAAGGAACCGGTGCCCTGTGCTGCCCCCATGGACAATAGCAAGCGAATTGAATGCGCTGGTGGGTCTTCCTGTGATGGGCATCCTCCGACAGCCACCATGCAACTAAGCAATCAGGTGTGCCAATGGGTGCTCCCACACCTTCCTGCAAGGAAAGTGGAGGGGCTTCCTTCCCAAGAAGGGAGGAGCTCATCCACTCAAAACACAGCAGTGAGAAAAACACGTAGATGCCCTGGTAGGGAACATGGGCAGAGGTGACAAAGAAACCATGCACCAGCCATCCAATCAGAGAGCCCTGAGGGACAAAAGCAGAAGCCTAGAGCACCCGGACACCATCTTTTCTAGGGTTTGGAGAGGCACACAAGCACGCACTGCTTGGACAACCATGCTGCTCATTCGTCTCACAACCTCAAAGAAGTGTAATTGTTAGTGTCTTTCTATTCTGGTTGCCTGTTCCTCAGATACAAGCAAGACTGAACAGGCACTGTTCACCTAGAGTATAGAGGAACACGGCACAGTACTCTCCACAAAGACCATGATGTTTAGGACTGGCCCACAACTCCATCTACTGCCAAGCTTTCTTACCAGCCAGTTATTTCTTCCATTACTGGTTTCTTCAGCAGTGTTGTTGTTGTTGTTATTTTATAGTACTGGGGTTTGCTCTCAGAGTCTCACACTTGGACACAGCCTCAGTGCTTGTTTTTTGCATTAGTTATTTTCCAGGTTAAGGTCTCACATACTTTCTTGGACAAGTCTCTGAGAGCATTTCTCCTAACTTTACCTCCTGTGTGGCTGGGATTACAGGCATGAACCACCACACTGGCCCTCAGTTTCAGTTCCTTTTCATTTTCTGTGTAGGAGGGCTTCATCTATACTTGACACGCACTTCTGTCACTGAGCTACGTGCTGGCTCTCATGTTGAGTTCTTCATTGAATCCCATGCCAGGCTGCCCCGCTACCCAGCACAGGAGAGAACCACTGTCCACTCCGAAGTAGATATTCTGCATCACACTTTGGACTGTCCTTTCATTTTCCTGTTTTGTAGAACAAAGATGTCTCTGAAAGTTAAAAAGCAATTAACTTCCGTACAGCCTCCAGGATGAAAAAAAAATAAAATGACATTAAGTTTCCAAGACATCACTGAGGTGTTTTTTGTTTTTAAGATGAGCTAACTATACTATTGTCACATGCATAGGGTGATGGATACTGAGCGATAGAAATCTATTTCCAACACATGTCTCATTATGTAAAGAAAGGACAGTGTTAATACACACACACACACACACACACACACACACACACATAAAACCTCACTTTTCTTTTCCTGAGCCTGTCCTTTCTGAAGAAAAGGTTTTAAATTACCATTGTCAATTTTATTTTATTTTATTGCCAGTCCTGGGCTTGAACTCAGTGCCTTAGCATTGTCCCTGAGCTTGTTTTGCTCAAGGCTAGCAATCTACCACCTGAGCCACACCACCACTTCTGGCTCTTTCTGTTTATGTGGTCTGAGGAATTGAACCCAGGGCTTCATACATACCAGGCAAGCACTCTACCACTAAGCCATATTCCCAGCCCGCCAATGTCAATTTTTTAAAAGAATTTTTTTCTTTTGTCTCTAGCTTTGAATACATTGAGTATAATTACTTCTCTTTTCCTAGAGGTCTTTGGATTTATTTCTACTCTCTGTCGTTAAAAAAAAAAAAAAGCTTCCAGTTTTCCTATCTTTTCCAATGTTTTGAAATAGAGGACAAAGATAATCAGCTTAAATGCTGGAAAAGGGAGCCTACGAAATCCACTTAGATATGCAAAGACATGAACTCATCCTGGGGCATATTTGTGTCCTAGAAGGGCTACACCAAAGGGAAATTTAAGCTTCATAATAACTTGGGTGTTCTTTAAAGACTTCAGATGTTTCTTCTCTAATGTGGACACCAAAATTGTGTGAATACTCATTGAGTTTACATTTAATAATATCTTATACTTGCAGAGTGCTTTCTTGGGTTGTGTGTGGATTTTTTTTGTGTGTATCTTCATTTGTAATGAGTTGCTTTATCCTTTTGATAAAAGGATAAAAATCTATCTAGGGATTAAATTCTAGAGATTAAAACTCCAAGACTGGTGCCTAGAAACAAAGCTACTACCACAGACGTTCTATGGAGGAGAACTCAAAGCCTCAGTCAGGTAAGCAGTAGAGAAATTGATGTGTAGCTACCAGAGTAGTATTGAAAGCAGAAGCTACACCCAGATCCCCATGACACTTCCTCTCGGTGCTCTCCATGGGAGACAAGCTTGGCCCTAGACTGTAGTCTACTGTAATCCACACCACGGTACAATAATATACCAGACAGTACATCACCACACTATGAAAACTGGCATGGCCAACACAGCAGATAAGAGAGAGAAAAAGTATGGTTTTGCATTAAAATATTCCTTACAGGTCATCTAATCTCAGACAACGAAGACTGATCCCAGTCTAGAGGCCCCTGAGACCCCAAAGGGGGATACTAGACAGCTAGCCCCTGCTCTGACTTAGAGACGAGGCCAGAAACATTCCCAAGTGTTCACTTATGGCTCTGAGAACGCCGTGACAAAGGAAAGAGACAGGGCAATTACCAAGGAATTTAATTCCCTATAAACACCAATTTGGAGTAATTGAGGAGGGGGGCGAGGGTGTCTTTCTTTCCTCCTCCGGAAGATCTCTTTGCATTAGCTGGAAAATTGTTTCCGTTCTCCAATTGCTAGACCCACAACTGGGAGCTCACAAGCCGACCATATGCAGAGTATCAGAAACGGGCTTGAAACAGAAATGCTAACAATACAATTAAGCTTTTTACAAATACTATTACCTCGTGCTAAGTAAGTGTGTTTTCTCTGACCAGAGTGTAAAATGTTGAAGCAAAATAAACAGACTTTCCATCTGGTGTCATGGTGTCCTTAGACGCACATTGGGAAATGTCTCCACAGAAGAGGAGTTTTCTCTCTGTACTCCTTTTCTTTTAAGAGTCTCTGAGATATTTCTACAGCACATCAACCTCCATGTATACAGCTGCATCTCCTTCCTAGTTTTCAATCCCAAGAAAGAAGCCTCCAATGAGCAAGTTACTATGGGCATCTCATACATGTATTTGATTTTAGTGACATCACTATGTTGTAAAGCAAAACCAGGAAATGAAGCTGGACCATCTCCATCTCCAAAGGATCATGGGAACAAGTCAGTATCTGTCTTCATCATTCTCATCATTCAAGCAATTTACACGATTTACACATAGTGACAGGTCAACCAGACCACAGCTAGGATGATGCCTGCCCAGCAAAAGAAGGCAACGAACTTGGGTTTACCAAATAGCCTACTGTGTGCTAGACACAATACCTCCTAATACTGTCACTTATCTACTTCTCCAGAAAACTCTTTGGAATGAATAGTCTCACTTCAAGTTCAAGAGATGAGTTAAGTGGCCAAGGTTGGTGCTGATCAATACCATGGATCTTAACACAGATCAATGGAACTCCAAATCTAGCATCATTGCTTCTCATTACCCACACTAGCCACCTCAGGAGATAAATGGCTCCTATTTAGCCTTCTTATCAGCACAAAGAGAGGTGAGAGTTGAGCTTGAAGAAGCAGAGACAAAATTGCCACATCTCTCTAAACCATACAGCTCTAGGTAGGTCATCCACTCTGGCAATGCTGTTGAACCCAGTCCTGGCTCCAATCTACCATGTCCACGAACAGACTTCTTAAAAACCCATCTCAGCACACAGTCAATAACCTAATGCCACTCCATTTTTTTTGTTCCATACGTACAAGATATGGATACTTTCAGAGTTAATTCCCTTTCATTTGGGGATATCAAATTTAGATTTATCTTGACAAGAAAATGAGTATGAAATTTTGAGACCTTAGACTATAGTTCCTCAAATAGTAGAATGTTCAAATAACCGCCATCCATGTAGGACTCTGAAGGGAAGCAGGGACCCACAAACACACGATGAACTTGGAAACCCACTGATCTCTACCTTTGTGCCCTGAGTCAGAGCCCAGAATTAGGATCTTTGTCCTGCCAGGCTGCTAAACCTGAAGCGTTTCCCTTCATTTCAGGTAAAGAAAAGATAGCCCATTTGTCAAAGTTCAAAGACAGGAAAACAGGAACTGCTCAGTGATTTGACATAAAAGCTGGGCAAGAGGAAAACATGTCAGA
Organism: Dipodomys ordii; assembly: GCF_000151885.1. Lineage (NCBI taxonomy): Eukaryota > Metazoa > Chordata > Mammalia > Rodentia > Heteromyidae > Dipodomys > Dipodomys ordii. The sequence goes on from NW_012267338.1 coordinate 8,658,805, forward strand.
AAAGAACTCTGATCTCACATTATTTATACTTCTTAAACAATAAAAGCACTAAGTTTGCCAAAGAGCTACAGGAAAATCCTGTTAAAACACACTCTAAAGAGATTCCGGCAGCTTTCTGAAAATAACACATAATCAGGAAGACTGCTTAGAAAGAATGAAAGTGGGCTAATAATATAAAAGTACAAATAATTCCCAATTTCAGATAGACTAGAATCTAAAAGGTCATTTTTAATTGATTCACTGAAACTTGGATTGTTTTATACCTATAAAAACAAGATCATGGGGGGGGGGAGATGGGAGGTAGGGAAGGAAGGGATGGTAGGGGAAAAACAAAGGAGGGGGTAACAATGCTCTATAGGAAATGTACTCATTACCTTACTCATGTAACTGTAACCACTCTGTACAGTATCTTTACAATAAAAAGGGGGGGAAAAAGATCATAATTACAAATAAAATTTATAAGGAATGCCTCAAATTGCTTTTTCACAGAAACTTTTGGGGAAAAAACCAACTTTGATAAGTAATTTACTTAAAATATAAAACACATGTTTTGCATGTAGAGCTAAGTTCTGAGTTTTGCTTCTTTGCTTGGATTTTGACTTGTTTTTGTTTTGTTTTGGAGACAGAGTGCCACTATGTACTCTAGGCAGGCCTTGAACTCTCAAGCCTCCTGCCTCTGCCTACCAAGTGCTTAGACTACAGGCATGACTCACCATGCCCAGCCACAGTTATCTCTTTCAACTCATCATGGGTAATTCCTAAATGGTTTCCCAAAATAATTTAACTAAGTGTATGTGCACGTGTGGGATCCAAGCACTTTGGAGACTGAGGCAGGAAGTCTTCCAGTTCCAGGCCAGACCGAGCTCTGTGGCATTGACGCAATTGAAAACAATAAAATATTAAAAAAAAAAGTTCAACAAGGACTAGTGGCTTATACCTATGAACCTAGCTACTCAGGAAGCTGAGATCTGAGGATCAGGGTTTGAAGCCAGCCAGAGCAGACACATCTGACACTTTATCTCTAATTAAGCAGCCAAAAGTAGAGGTGTGGCTCAAGTGGTAGAGCTCTAGCCTTGAGTAGAAAAAACTCAGCAAGAGAACAAGATCCTGAATTCAAACCCCAATACAGGTACATAGGTGTGTATATGTATGTGTATGTGTATATGTATATGTATATGTGTGTATACACATATATATGGCAAAACAAAGTGACTGTTTGACACTAGGATTGATACAGAAATTGAAAACTGACCTACAAGGACTTTTAGCCTGTAGCAGGTCAGGCACCATCACCATCAGTGTAATAAGAAGAAATCTGTGGTCAAGGAGACAGGAGAATTTCCTCTCTAGTTTTGGCAAAACTAGAAGCTTCAAATTTTCCTTTGGAGAATGCCCGAGTTGCCTGAGCATGCGCAGTGTCCCATCCGGAGCTCCATTCTCCTTCCCTTCCTCTTCCCATGCAAATGGAACTCCTGTCCCTCTTCTTGAACTGCTCCTGTAAAGGGGATCAGGGAGGAAACCCCAGCACACAGAGCCTTGCACACAGGTCTCATAACCCACACTGTTAAACGAGGGGATTTAAATATCTTCTAATTCCACAAGGCCACTCTTATTCCAACAGCGCCACAAAGTCACGTGAACTGCAGGGGGGTGGGCAGTGGCGTGGGGAATATCTCTATCAGGTTAGAATAGGAAGTTCACAGTGTTTACAGCTAGACCTGCCTAGTCATATTCTCCGTCTGTTTCTCATAGTTTCTTTCCTTCTTCTACGCCACTGCGCTCACAGATTCTCCACAAATCCCCTTTTCCCATTACAATACACAGCAGTTACAGCATGATGGGTATATGTGTTAGCTGTGTGCTGCGTGTATACCACAGTAAAATCTTCAATCACTGGGGGGTGGGGGGTGACAGGGGCTTGAACTCAGGGTCTCCTGCTCTGGCTTAGCTTTTTTTTTTGTCCAGGGCTGGTGTTCTATCACTGGAGCCACATCTCTACTTCTGGCTTTGTGCTACTTAATCAGAGATAACAGTCTCTCAGATTTGTCGGTTGGCACTAGCTTTGAATCCGGATCTTCAGATCTCTATCTCCTGAGTAGCTAGGATTACAAGCTTGAGTCACCAGTGCCTGGCGGCTCTTCTAATCATTTTTCCTCTGGTTCCCTTGGATTTCACCATACAAGTAGTCCGCAACACAACACTCTCAGTCCTAGGAACAAATACTTACACAGTGTGCTGAAAAGCTCTGGCTATAGCCATGTAACTTCTTCTAAAATCCCTACAGGACATCTGTCTTGGGCCTGTGATAATGATCAGGTTTTTGGAGGTAAAGCACAGAAGCAATTTTGCTATCAAAGCAAGAATGCAGTCCAGGAATTTTGAGCCTAAAACTACGTATGAATTACCTGGATCACCTCAGTAAATGGAACATATCACCCCAGTGCATGGAACAGGAATAAAATCTGTGTCTGTGTCCCTGTGTCCCTGTCATCTGCTAGATCAGTCCTTGGAAATAAAGTGACCAGAGAACTGAGCTACCAGCCAGGAATCAGATACCACCCTTCTGGCTTGCACACCTGTAGAGTCAAGGGACAACCACTTGCAAGTAGTTTAGAACTGCTTCCGTCGAGTGATGTAAAGCTCCGGGACCATCCACAACAACCTCGCTTGGTGGCTGATGTTGAAGCAGACTGCGGCACGCTGCCTGCTGCGGCTCTGTGGCACCCTCTTCTCACCCTCTGCTACTTACTCTGCAGCTGGAAAGCAGCGCCAGCCATCAGAGCACAGGGCAGCCACAAAAGCCCTCTAAATCACTTCCGAGTTGTGCAGACGCCACATCGCCCAATCCCAACAGGCACTTGAGACACGATTACTTTCTTGAATTTCTGGATTGAATTTGGTCATTTCCAGCTACCACGGTGATTACCCTACCACTTCCTGTCCCCCTGTCAGATGCTCACTCTGCCTTTTGGTTGTGAGCCAGAATGGGGGAAACTACAAGGGGTGGGGCATTAGCCATTTCAATCACCTGGTGATGGAGATGCAGATGTCTCCTACTGCCCAGGGAAAGCCATGACCCTCACCTGGGAAATAAAGCCAAATTCAACGCCTAGATTAACTCTCTCCAACCCTATCACCCAGACAACCACAAAAGGTTATTGTAGTCAGATCCTGGGCTTGAGAGAGCAGTGAGTTCAGGAGAACAAACACTTGCTAATCCTAAACAGATTCTAACACTCAACGGAACAACAGAGCTCCCACTTCCGCCCCCCTGGGCTCTGAAGAGCTCAGGGGACCAGCACTGGGTTGCAGCAAAGCCCACTGGGAAAAGGCGCAGAGTGAGTACTGACTGAGTGAGTACTATTGGCTGACCACTGCACATGCTCTCATGCTCCAACTTTTTTGTTTGGTCACTCATGGGGCTTGAACTCAGGGGCTGGGCACTGTCTCTGAGCTCTTCTGCTCATGACTAGTGCTCTACCACTTTGAGCCACAGCATCCCTTCTGGTTCTCTGGTGGTTAACTGGAGATAAGAGTTTCAGAGACTTTCCTGCCTGGGCTGGCTTCAAACCATGATCTCAGATCTCAGCCTCCTGAGTAGCTTGGATTACAGGTGTGAGCCACTAGGGCTCAACTTTTCATATACAAACAAGTAACAATGAGCCCACTTAGCGAAACAGAGCTTCCCCAGTGTCAAACCCCAAATGATGGGAAGTAAAAATGAGAAACAGTTACCGAGCACATGCTTGGGCCATTCTTGGGCTGTCTATGACTTATCTTTTCATCTCTAACACAACCTTAAAAAGGGGATCTCAAAAATTTTAAGAAGTCTGCTCATGGACACCCAGCTAAGATCCCTCACCTCTTAGCTTTCCCTCCTGCAATGCCCAACCAGACACTTTCAACTCAATCCTTCAGTCAGGATTCCACAAGTGAATTCACACCAAACATAAGAGAAATTGCTTAAATAAATATTTCCATTAAAGAAAGTTCATGAAGAAGTAGCAATCAATGACAGTGGGTTATTGTTTGTTCTATTTCCTCTCCCTCCCCCTTCCCTTCCCTACAACTAAGAGCTGCTTGTCTACGGACATTGTCATAAGCTCCTAGTTTGAATGCGTCAAGTATTTAAATGTAACCTTGAAGTAAAACTGAATAACCAACATGGTGAGGAGAGGGGAATACCAGCTAACAACCAACAATACAGCTGCAATTCAATTATGGGGGTGCTAATGAACTCCCTGAAGAGAATGCTTCAGCTCCTCCCAAAGCTGGCTCAAGATTGCTCCATCCACACCAACCACTGACATGAAACAGGGCAGGTAAGAGCAGCCTGCAGCTCATGCTGGTAATCCTAGCCAATCATCAGGCTGAGATCTGAGGACCATGGTTCAAAGCCAGCCTAAGAAGGAAAGTCATTGAGATTCGTATCTCCAATTAGTCACCAAAAGGCCAGAAGTGGAATTGTTTCTCAAGTGGTAGAGTGCCAGTCTTGAGCAAAAAAATCTAAGGGGCAGTGTCCTTGAGTTCAAGCTCCAGTATCAGTGCACGTGCACACATGCACACACGCACACACGCACACATGCACACACACACATACACACACACACACACAGCACCTAGCCCCTACTTATTGTCCTGGCTTGGAAGAGCCTCCAAAGAATAATCTCATAGCTATACATTCTAATTGCTGGCAGTTCACTCAGCTCAGCCTGCAGAAAGACAGGAAGAAGCCACATGTGGAGTTTCCCCAATCTAGTGAGTGTCCACACAGCCCCTCCCATCACAACCCACCCTTCAGTGAGAGTGGAAAGCAGCCGGAGGAGAAGTACCCGGATGTGGGATAAAGGAGCCAATCTTGGAGATGGGCAGTAAAATCTTAGATGTTAATCCCAGGACAGTGTTTCGCCTAATGACTCACTCTGCTTTTTTCTGTATGGAATGGCATCCCTGGGCTTTGAACTCCGGCTTTATCCTTGCTAGGCAGATCTGCTTTGATTTGAGCCACATCTCCAACCCTTTTTGTTTCCGCTAGTTTTTCTCTTTTTTTCAGGTAAGGTTTCATGTTTTGGATCTCAATCCTCCTTCATCTCTGACTCCCAAATAGCTGGAATTATAGGTATCAGCCACTAGGCTCAGCCCATAATTTACTTTCTCAGAGAGAATTTTAATACGCATCATGTCTCTCTTTATACCATATGTATAAATGTAATGCTTAGTTGAAACGTCTTCATTAGGCTAACATAGCTTGGAATAATTATCGTTCCTTTCCTGTGTGTGGCTTTTATCATTTGTTTGGATTTAATTAGTCCTACTGTCTATAAATATATTTTGATTCCAATCTTGCTTAAAAACTTTTTGCCTGTAATGAGAGAGAAAGAGAAAAAAAAAAAAGAAGCTTCTCTGTCATGCCTTAGATGGAATTTATGTATAGCGTACGCAGTCATAAAGTAGCACTTTTTTCTCTCTTGAGGATTTCACGAAAAATCATTTTAGCTTTGGAAGCCTGTTCATTACAGCATAATGTGCGAGACAAGCTGCGGAGTGTGAATGAACAACCTGTTTGGCTTTGCAGGCTTCTCGCTGACAGCGTGCGCCATCTCCCTTCCTATTGCTGACAAAGATTCCTGTGACAGGAACCTTTGCTTCTTCCTCTAGTCACATGGATCCCCTGGAGAACATCAATTTCTTTTTTTAAAGCCCTGGATGGAACTTCTTCCCTAGAACACAACATGCAGACTCACACAGTGGGCGCCATCTGCTTTCACAGATCCCCAGCTCCATTGAGACTCCTTTTGATTATTTTTTTTTTATTTTCTGGATGAAAATGGCAAGTAAAAAAAAATCTCATCCTGCAGCCATGTCAGCCACATAGCTCTTCTGTGTCCCCCATGCCCACCTCTGGAATATGGGTCCCTTCCTCTGTCCCAGTGACACCACCAGCAGGCCTTGTCTTCAGGGATTTCCATGCTCCTTACACTGGCAAGAGACAAATGCCCTGGACCAGGGCTCCAGGCATTTTCTTCTATGGTAGGAGCAATGGGTTCTCTCCAAGGTAGGGAATAAAAACACTTGAACATTCTTATAGCCGAAACACATCATGTAATGGCAAGATCTTTTTAACCACAAATTCATACCCTGTTTCTCTCCCCAACCTTACTCTCTGGCTTGAATTGCTTTGGACTTTTTCATTACGTTTTTAACTTCTTTTTTTGAGACATGCTCTCATTACGCAGCTCAGGCTGCCCTCAAACTCAAGATTACCCTGCCTCAGTTTCCTAACCAAGGGTTGGCATTACAGGAGTGCCTTACCACTGCCAGCACAAAATCTGAATACTCACATGATCTCTTTTCTCTTTTTTCCAATCTCTTTCTAAATTGTTTTCCTTGCTTCCCCAGAACAAAAAAACAAAGCAATTATCAGTAAATGGCATTTACTTGTATATTGAACAAGCAAACAAGTAAATGCTTTATCTTACTACAAACCAAAGCTTCTATCATGCCCTTGTATAAGAATTACATTTGGAGGTTTTTTTTGTTTTATTTTTGTGCCAGTCCTGGGACTTGAACTCAGGGCCTAGTAACTGTTCTTGAGCATTTTTGCTCAAGACTAGCACTTGAGCTACAGCTCTACTTCTCGCTGGCTTTTTGGTAGTTAATTAGAGATAATAGTCTCATGGACTTTGCTGCCTGGGTTGGGTTCGAACTGTGATCCTCAGATCTCAATATCCTGAATAGGTAGGATTACAGGCATGAGCCACTGGTGCAGCTTATATTCAGAATGTCTTATGGAACAAATCAGCATTAGGGTCCAAGATTGCAGTGGTTTAGAGGGTAGTAGCAGGAATGGTAAAAATTAGTCACATCTAACACTAGACCAACATTTCAAACCCAGATGTCACATTCAGTTCAACTAAAAACAGAAATTTTAAAAAATGTAACTGCCCAAGCATCTGGGAACTAGAGATATAGAGTGTGCTAGGGAAATCCTCCCACGTTACTTCATTCAAATCAGAGCAGAAGATGCCCAATAAGGCCATAGCTAAGGAGGTGGGACAGGGGACAGGCCCAGTGCAGAGACAGAGGTGATGACTGAGTCAGATGAATGTCAGATGAGGTCCCTGCCCGTCTCTCTCTCTCCGAGTCCTCACAGGTAGAAATGATCACTCAGGTCAGGTGTTTGCAGGAACCCGCGCTGTGTATCAGTGGTGGTGGCAGGCAGCTCTGCATCCTAAAGGACCTTCTCCATCAGCTTGGGACATAGTGCAGAGTTTCTCTATAAACCTGTCTTTCCCCCTGGAGTGTTAAAGGACATTTCTAGAAGCTTGCTCACCATGATCAATTCTCAGTTCAGGGGACTCTAATGCCTCCAGAATCCCCTTCCCAAGATGACAAGGCAGAATTTGCCCCTTGCCCCGAAACACAGTCCTGGTAGAAGCCAGGAATCCAGAGCCCCTAGCCTTCCCTCACTGAATCCAAAAAGGCTGACAGAATTTCCAGTTATTAATTATTGCTCTGGGTTCCATCTCCAGCCTAGGGATGGGGGTGGGGTGGAAATTTGATGACAGGTAACTAATTTCCATCTTTGCTGGAAGTTCAAACTAAGCCATAAAAGTAGGCTGTTTGTCTTGAGCAGGGCCGGCTGTGGGCATAGTGCAGTCACCATCAATCACTGGTCCACACAGTGCTCAGCACGTGTTTGTTAAATGAATGAACTATACCTGAGAAACACATTCAATTCCATATAGAAAGCAGTCAAATCACTTTCAAGCGATAGCAGATGCATGGGAAATTGTTTAGTGGTAGCTCTTCAGTGGTGACCATACCACCATCCTCATGGAGAAGGAAAAGGACTGTCTGTGGTAGATGGCCTCTCTGCTTTTCAGTCCACTCAGCTGCTGAGGGTGGTAGCTACTTTTGAGGCCGAGGCAAGAAGATCAGATAAACCCAGAAGTTCAAGGCCAGTCTAGGCAATGCAGTGAAGCCTGGTTTTAACCTGAATCAATATTTAAAACTTCCCTAGGCAGAGCCAGGCATGTGACCCTCCCAGGCAGGGACCATATTTCTCAAGATCCCTGGATGCCAGCTTTCCTCTAATAGCTATGATACCATGTGACTTCATATGATATGTCTGACTGCAAGGCAATCGTCTTAAAGAAACAGCTGCTTGCTGGCTAAGACCCAGTGAGAAATGGCAGCCGGTCAGACATCCCCATGTGGAAAAAGGCTGCCTCGATTACTTTCCTCTGGAAAGACCTCTGCTCCGAGGTCTCTCATGCTCAGGAAGATTCTTGTCACGGTGGGCTAAACCACACTCTAACAAATTCCTGAAGGAAACAGAGAATCGGCATCCAATCCAGCCTGTCCCAGTTTGTCTGGACATGCCAGAAAGTCTCCTTTTCTGCAGCTTCTTCCTTTAAAAGCTGGAAATAAAAGTCCCTGCTGGATCTTATTTGACCAAGAGTCAAACAAAATGTGAAAGTACAAACCTTCTGAAGCTATGGGCAGTCTCTAAGCATGGATGGCTGTAACAACACCCGATACGCCATGCTAGTGGAAAGTACTGCTCCCCAAGGAAACCAGACCCACCTGCCAAGCCAGAACACTCCTTTTTTTTTTTTTTGACAAAAAGCTGAAGTATGAGTCAGTCTAGTAACAAAAACATTGAAAAAGCCGGGCACTGGTGGTTTACTCCTGTAATCCTAGATACTCAGGAGGCTGTGATCTGAGGATTGTGGTTTGAAGCCAGCCCAGGCAGGAAAGTCCATAAGACTCTTATTTCCAGTTAACCACCAAAAAACCTGAAGTGACATTGTGGCTCAAGTGGTAGTGCACTCACCTTGAGCTGAAGAGCTCAGGGACAGCGCTTAGGCCTAGAGTTTAAGCCCCAGGACTGGCAAAAATAAAGAAGGAAAGAAGGAAGGAAGGACAGACGGGAGGGAGAGAAGGAGGGAGGGAGGGAGGGAGGACACTGAAAAATGTCAGGTATTACTGATTACAAAAATATGTCCATTAAAACTAGTACCAAAGTTGGGAGCTGGTAGATCACGGACATTTGAGAATCCACTCTGGGCAGACAAATCTAAGAAATGCTTATCTCCAATTAACCAGCAAAAATAAACTAGAAGTAAAGTTATGGCTCAAGTGGTAGTGTCAATCAAAAGTGAAAAAGCTAAGCAAGAGCATGAGACTCTGAATTCAAGCCCTAGTACTGAATTCAAGCCCTAGGAGGGAGGGAAGGGGGGAGGGAGGGATGGAGGGTGGGAAGGAAGGAGGAAAGGAAGGAAGTCAGCCAGCAAGAAATGGTAATGATACTTATAAATCCCAGCATTCAGGAAACTGAGACAGGAGGATATCAAGTATAAAGCCAGCTTGGACTCCATAGTGAGAATCTGTTTCAAAAATAAACAAACAAACAAAAAAACAACTAGTAAGACAAAAAAGAAAAAAGTACGGTGACATCATGGGGTATCAAGAGGGTGAACTATGGCTCCAAGTCCTGTCTTACCAGATAAGAACAGGGCCATTCTAGGTACAGGGTCCAGAGCTCATTGAGTGAGCTGCCAGTCAGGGCAATCACCAGCCATAATGGCAACTCCAGAGAGTCTAGAAGAGATTAGAAAGATGCTGGCTGGACCTGGTTTAAGGGACTTTAGTGAGAAATGGAAGGCACTCTTCCCTCTGGGCTAGCCCAGCTTCGTACCCTGGCCTGTGCTTGGGAGGAGAAGATGTGGCTTGCATTTCAGTGCACTCTGTGCCCATCTTTGCCTTTGGCCAACAGTGTTAGGGGCAGAGAACCACCTCATGGGTGCACATGGGGACCCTGTCCAAGACTGGAAATGCACGGGGCATCCATTACCAATAATAATAATGCAGCTGGACCTAAGCCTGGGAACCCTGATTCTAGAAGAGAAACCACCAAAATCCCTTCACTACAAACAGATTCGTTTCATTCTGAAGAATTAACTCGGCCAATGTTCTTTCCTATCCCAGCGGGAAGAGGAGGAAGCCAACTCCTAAGCTTTACAAAGACAGCTGGAGCTGAAGGCTTCCAGCCCAGACCTCCAAGCAGGTGACAGCACGGGAATGAAAAGGCTACAAGAGAATGACCAAACAGCGAGGGATTTGCCAGAACAATGGTGCCACGTTCAATTAAATTCTTTTGCTTAAACTTATCTTCCAGTTCTTGTCATGCTTTCAGGGGAAATCCATTTACAACACCCCAAACAAAGCCAACCGTCAGCCTGGAAGGTAAGGAGAAGACCTACACCGCAACAGAGCTGTAACTGGAAGACCATTCTTCCTTTCACAGGACAGTGAGGCAAGTCCTCCTGTAACCACAGGACTAAATAAAGGAGCACCAAAGAGAACAGCTGAGAATGACTGCAGGCCACACCCACTTCCTCCCACAAGCCCAGCCCAGCTCCTTAAGTCCACCTCTTAAGTCCCCTCTGCAGGAAGTACCGGACATGCTCTTGTTGGCTCCTTCCTCCATTCCCAACGCCTTCTCATCCCTCACTTCTGGGCTGCAGTAACACCTGAAATACCTCCCTTCTACCTCAACAGGTCTTCTTGTTACAAGGAATCAAGGTTTATTTTCATTTTCTTCATCATTGTTGAGCAGCATCGTATGTATTTTCAGAAGGAAGAAAGGAGGGTAGACTAGACCACGCATTAGAATCCGAAGTGGAGGCCCAGCCCTTGGGGATAAAGTCACAACCCCAGCTGGAGTATGTCCAAAATCTGTTTGGTTTTGTTTCTTCAGTTTCAAAGGTGATTTAGAGGCACAATGCCCTTTCAAGAGGAGTTACTAACTTGACATTTTCCTGGCAAAATAATGAACTGAAATACCAAGTAAGTCACTCCATATGAGAAAATGGAAGAAAACTTTACAATCATGCTACAATTTCTGATAAGTTGCAACTCTCCATAAAGCAGCAGACTTACAAATGGTACCTGTGCGGCACTCTCCTGACTGTATTTCCAGCTAGGTTTACCGTACCATAAATGATGGTAATAAAACCTAGCCAGGATATTATCATTTCAACAAGCACACAGAAAAGGTAGTCCATGGGTGCACAAGAATTCCACTTTAGAAGCTGCAGACATTTTCTCCATAATCCCAGGCTCTCCAATCATGCAAATGTGTCCTTTGCCAGGCTCGAAGGTCCAAAATCCCTTCCTTCATAATATATACACAGTCCCTGGCTGCTTGCTACCTTGCCTGTTAAAATGACAGTCTCCCCCCATAAAACTGCCTACTCCTTATTGTAGATATCAAAGCTTTGGCCAAACAACACCAAAAAAGACAAATGGTGATGAAATAATCCAGTCTTGCCTAAGGTATGTCTTGATGGTAATTACAGCACAAATGATTACAGGTTGATAAAGAGAAATTGCACAAAGGGAAGGTCTAAGATGGCTGAATTCAAAATGCATGATCCTTGTTACTACCAAATACCATTTCAAACCCACCTGCCAGCATCCATCTTAGGCTGTATTTTCAACACTGCTTTCCAATTTTAACCCTTCCTGAACAATTATCACTTGCAGCTCTTGTCTGGCTGACTATCCAGCCCCTCACATCTTTTTATCCTCTCTATATCCCTGAAGCTGGTTTTCTCATAAAATGGTTCACCCTGAAAATTTTCCAGAACCACTACCAAATGCAGTAGCAATTACTTCATTTTAAAGAAAGTTGTATAGCCCTGGCTTGACATCTCTAAACAGAAATGGGTTTTACAGGCTTTCTCGGTTTTTAAAAGTCATTTAGTGTCATTCCACTGTCGTTTCTAAGTACTGATGCAGAAAACGAGCTGAGCTGCCTGAAACCTTAGGAACTTCCAGGACTGAGTGAGAATTCTGCTTCAGGTCTCATTCCTCAGTACTATTACCTGGACCCCCAGGCTCCTCATCTTCAATCACAGCCTTTCCCAAGGGAGAGACTGGTCCAGCCAGAATGGAAGGTTTCTACCACTGGGATGTTCCCAATCTCAGCTGATTGGACCAGACGTGACTGAGGACAGCCAATGCAAAGCCAGTCTGGCAGAGCCTCCCAGAGGTCACAAGAGACCTGAGCCATTCTCACCTGCTGAGGCTCCCATTGAGGTTAAAAATAAAGAAATGACAAAACGTTTTAATGCCTACATTGAACAAATTAACATTTCTTAACACCCAAACACTTATGACTAATTACGCTCTTCATAAGACAGTTACAAGATTTATAAAACATATTAACTCATAGTGTACTACAGGCAGAATGATTGTTAATGAGAAGCAAATTTAAATGTGGATGATGAATACCATCTTCTTTCACTCCTGCCAGCCTGCTTCTGAAACTGAAAGTGTAAGTTCAGGTGGAGACAAGGCAGAAGCAATCAATTGGAGGCCCTTTGTGAGCACAAGTCCTAGGATAAGCGACCTTGCAATCAGCCACCACCACCACCACCCTCTCTGACCACACACACACACACACACTATATGCCTTACTGCCTAACAGTATAAGACAACATCTAATTAAAGTTCTCCTTACACAGCAATGATGATAATTAGCTGTATCCATCAGTCATCCTAATAGAAATGTCAAGGAAATAGCCATCATAAACCCCTGCTAGTGGCACTCTCAATGTGCCTCAGATTTAAACCCACCTGCCTGCAAAGTGTCTGTGAGCCCACACTGCGTATTGTTAGATCAGCTACGGAGCCCTACCTTGGAGGTTGCCAGACCATAACAACCTCTGCTACAGAAGCCCAAAGTCACTTCGCTGAGAATCCCTGAGAGGCTGCCCTTGTGAAATTTACACAGGCATGAAAACTGAAGGGACAAAAGAAAAACAGATAGGCACAGGGGACTGGTCCAGCACCCGCCACAGTTGCCAAAATCCATGGAGGATCCTGTCCTTCATAGAAAATGGCACCATATTTGCATATAGCCTGTGTGCATCCTCCTTAGTCTTAAGTCACCTCCAGGTGACTTACAATCTTTAACACAACATAAATCCTCCTTGAATTGTCCATATACTGTGCAGCTCAGGGGACAAAGGTGAGAAAGGTCACGCTCAGCACAGACCTGCAATGCTATCTGAACTCAGCCCACCCAGCCTTCCATCCTCTCATTCCACACAGCCCCAGTCACTCCCATACTGTACCCCTGCTTTGCTCTACACATTCAAACCTCAGACAGAAGGAATTATGGAGGACGAGGCAAGAAGTGACCCTTACACAGAAACCTTCCAGAGCCTGAGCCCAGCTCTTGGGGAAGCTGTCCATACTAAAGAGAAAATTCCAGGACCCTGAGATGTGCTCTGTCCTAACTTTCTCACTTCAACATGTGGCTGACATGGCATCACAGCATCTATTAGGTCAGCAGAGAGTTCATATGAGAGAGATCTTTACCATGGTTACTTTGCTAAGTGTTGTTAAATCAACACACACACACACACACACACACACAAATAACTCATTCTGAGGCAGTGCCAAGATGAACAGAGCACACCCTCCTCCCTCTGGGAGTTCATGCTGCAGCCTCCATGAAACATTTGGGGGCTTAATCTCCTCCCAGCATAATGGGTTGACCAGATGGCCGCTGCTCCCCTGTGAAAGTACATCTCTATAATTTTATGCCATGTTTTCTGGGTTTTATCTTTCCAGGACAATTGTCTGTCCCAACAACAAAAGGGGCAAGACCATTTACATAATGCCAAGACAGAAAATTTAGGCCCTTCTCTCAACAAAATAATGATGTAGCCTCTAATTTGCAAACTTCTGATTGCTAGATGTACAGAGATGACACCTAAATCCTGGGGGGGGGGGGAGAAGAAAGAAAAAAGAAAAGGTAGCATGTCTAACTTTGTGAAGAAGTAACATTTGTGAAACAAACACTTCAAAAAATAATGCTGAAATACACAGATACCTAAAAATTTAATCAGAGTTGAGCACTAAACATCATCTAGTCTAGACTGGATCTTCACTTCATAGATAAAGAAGGCCAAGAGCAGGGTGCTGGTGGCTCATGTCTGTAATCCTAGCTACTCAGGAGGCTGAGATCTAAGGGCTGTGGTTCAAAGTCAGCCTGGGCAGGAAAGTCCATGAGACTCTTATCTCCAATTACCCACCAAAAGGCTGGAAGTGGAACTATGTTCCAAGTGTTGAAGTGTTAAAGTTGACCAAAGAAAGCTAAGCCCCAGAAGTCATACAAAAAAGAAAGGAAAAAAGAAAAGAAAGAGGGGGGAGGGAGGAAGGAAGAAAGGGAGGGACTGAGGGAGAAAGGAAGGAAGGAAGGAAGGGAGGGAGGGAGGGAGGGAGGGAGGGAGAGGAGGCAGGCAGGCAAGCAGGCAGGCAAACAGGCAGGCAAGCAGGCAGGCACAGAAAGATAAGTAATTTGCCCAAAAAATATACACCTAATGAAGATAAATACTAGAACGCAGCCAAGAATGATTTAAATATTCCAAAAAGGTATCCGAGGATGTTAGCAATGTCTGAGCTACATCCTATTCTCTGGAAGCTAGTGTGTGCCTAAGAGGCCAGCCAAGCCTCCCACAAAGCATCTCGACTGCTCTCCCCAAGCCGGAAGTCCACACTGCCCAGCAGCACATGCATGCAACTTTGGCCTTCCTGTTCCCACATAGCCATCCATGCCAGAGACAGGGCAAGTCCTGCTCAGTAGCCGACACCCTTCTAAAACATGCCAACAGCTCCAATGTGGCTGTGGTCTCAGATTCCAGGCCTAGTTTCCCACGTCATTGTTGTTATTGTACCACAGTCACCTCATCAAACCCCAGGCAGTCAATGCTAATGGTGCCAGCCCACCAGCAGAGCAGTGGCAGCTGCCCTCAAGACATAGCCTTCAGACCTCACTTCCTGTGCTGGCAAGCAAGCCTGTACCCACGCCAGTTCAGGGTCTGGCCCATAGTTTTCAAAGCTCATTGCTGGCCAGGCCCCAGAACTCCAAGAAACCATCTGTTATCAAGCCCTGCCTCCTCCTACTCCACTTCACCACAGGCTACAGCATCTGCCACCACCCTAGGTCTTCAGCACTGCAGATAGGGGACTGTAATCCATGACCTTGACAAGAACCAGGCTCATGCTGACCCTGTCCAGAAACAACCAGTTTTCAATGAAACACCCCAACACGAACAATCCTACGCCATCTTTGTGAAAGCAGGAAACTAGCACACATGTGAGAAAAAGGTCGAAAAAGTACATTCAGTTTCCAAAGCCCCAGAATCTGGAAGCATTTCTTCCCTTCAGTTATCATTCCGTCTATGCTGTGCTAGATGCCTTCTGAAGCAAAAGTCACAAATATTACACAAAGACAAGACAGAGGTGAACACACTCTGATATTTCACATCTAAAGCAGCATAAGCTTACTTTCCAAAGAGAAGTAAAACCGGAATTAGACGGAAGGAACATTCTTTAAAAGCCATTCAAGTATTGCTATATATAAATTCCAAGTAGACCCCAAGCAATTACAGCCATATAACTGTCTAATAACTAATATTGATTAGCGAGCATTCACGTGGTAGACTACCCTAGAATCTATACATGCTTGCTCTCACTAAATTCTTTTTTATTCCTCCCCTCCCCCTTCTTTGAGCAAGGGAGACATTTGGAGAGTGACTAACTTGCCTAAGGTAATATCAATAAAAGGTGACTGGGTCGGGGTTCAAACCCAGGTCAGACGAGTCTAAAGCTGGTGCTCCAGTATTACACCATACTGCCTAGAGGTCTTTCCCATGTAGATGGGAAAGCTAAAATTTCATTTCAATTTATTGAGCAGCATTCCCTTGAATTTTAAAATGACTGCCTTGAAACTTTACAAGCGAAGAAGAGAAAGCTGCACTCATCGACCTGGTCCGGCGCACAGCTGTGAAACAGCTGGGCAGAAGCCAGGGGAGCACATGAATCATGTGCCTGGCAAGGTGAGACGCGCCTCTGTCTCTCAACGAAATGCAGAGCGAGGAGATGAGAGGGAGGATGGCATTTTAAATTCCACAGGGAGCGTTAAATACACCTATCAGCTCCATCAAGTTCCCCAAAAATAAAGACTGTACCCCATCCTCTACACATGCCCCTGTGAGTGTTCACCTATGGGTGTTCATCTACTTAAGCCTTGCATTTCTAATTCTGTGGGCTCTACACTGAGGAATCCATTTGGCCTCGTTGCTGGGTTTTATTGCAGGCATGGATGAGGCTGCGTTTTGGTGTTGGCTCTCGGTCTCACGTGCATGTCAACAGTCACCAGGGCAGCCTCAGGTTCACGGCCATTCTGGCACCATGAGGCAGAAACTAGAAAGCCACCAGCCATGTGGGCACAATTACTGTCAGTCACAGTTTGGATCTGCTCTCCACACCGGAGATGTCTTTGGTACAAGTTAATAGCTTACCTCACTCAGTTTGTTTTTTTCTAATCCTTCACAGTCAACTTACATCATCTTACCCAGCTTCTTGCCTAACTAGGAAGACAGAAATCAATCAAATTGTGACTCAGAGGAGTGGTGTACAAAAGAGGACAGTGAAGCAACACTGAAGGATGAAGTTCTGCCCATACAGGCTGATTCGAAAGGAAAAGCCCATGAGCGGCTACCACGGACTTAGAAACAACAGAAGGGATGTGGTATGGGCTGGCTCCCTGCTTCACACCTGGGGCCTTTCTCAGCATCCTCACAGGATGGAAGGAGCCACAAGCTCCCCTGGGGCCGCTTTCCTAGACGCAGCCAGCCCATCTCCCCAGGGTTTCCTGCCCACAAAGGCCCCAACTCATAATACTAGAATATGAAGTTTAAGCCAGATGCCACTTGCTCATGCCTATAATCCGAGCTTCTCAGGAGGCTGAGATTTCAGGATCAAAGTTCAAAGCCACATCAAACAGGAGAGTAGGTGGGACTCTTATTTCCAATGAAGCAGCAAAAAGCCCGAAGTGGGGCTGTGGCTCAATACATAGCTGCTATCCTTGAGCAAAGCAAATGGGGCAAAAGCACTGGACTCTGAAAGAGTGACAGGAATGAATGAGCTTTCACGTAAGAGGGTGACTTGGGCTTGGGAACAATGCACTCGTGCTTTTCGAAACATTCAGATGGGTACGCTGGGTGGAGTGAGTACAGATTTTAGCAAAGAGCGTGGTGGGCTGTAGAGTTAAAACTTGAGTCTCAAGCAACAATGGAGAGATGGAGGGTAAGCAAATGTGATCATGCTATTCAGCATACACTATGTTGAAAATGTGCTATGCAACTTGTGGGCAAAGACAGGATGAGAAAAGTAGGAGAAAGCAAAGGGTAACATCGTCCACAAAAGAAATGTATGAAAAGGTAACCCCTCTGTACAACACCTTAATCATAACAATAAAAGTCTACTTTAAAAATATTTCTCAACAGCACTGACCACCTGAAAAAGTCCTCCAAAAAATGATAGAAAGTAGAGAAAAGGAGGGGCTTAGTTTGAACTTTTAAAAGCTTCAAAAATGAAGGGCTGGGTAAAAGGAAATGAGTCTATAAAAAATGAGCATGATAAGTAGAATTTAATCAAATTATAAGACCAGAGGATTAAGAAAGGAGGACACTGGCAGATAAGAGGTTCACCAAACGCTAATAAGAAACAGGAAAAGGTCCTAAAGTCTGACACTGGGACAAAAAAAGGTAAGTACTTACTTACTTTTCCTTACTTTCTTACTTCTGGAAGGGAGGATTGGGCAGTAATGGAGAGAGAAGGTTTTAGTTTTCTCCGTTGGGTAAGAGGTTAAACCACTTAACCTATTATCAGTGGCTGTGAATAAATGCTTTTCAGTCTAGATGTCAAATTTGCCCTCTTTTAGGGGAACTGCAGGAGGAAAAAAAATCGAGTTATGTTCTGTTGTTCCTTGAAAGCATCTGAACACTGGACAAGACAGTTGGACACCAACCACTTCAAAGCATCACCAAGACATCCACAGCGATTAAAGCAGGAGAATATTATCATTCCTCTACACACTCTCCCTGCAGGTATTTAATTACAGAGTCAACTCCCAAAATGAGAATGCTAAGAATAAATCTATAACAATATCCTCTGTCCTTTTGAAGAAAAAAAAACACAGTTTTTCCCCCCATCAAAAGCCACAGCTCCAGAGATTATAAAAACTCTCCTTACATAGCAATTAAGAGGGTAAACTAATCTTTTCAGAACTACAAAGCAAGGAACTGAAATAATAACTTTGTACTATTGTAAACAAAGGACCGTGGGGATTAAGGTGGGATTCAGGAAGACCGTCCTCTTCTCTTTCCCGGGTGGAATCAGACTCATCTCCCAACACTCAGGCAAAACACCCAAGCACAAAGTAGCATTGCACTAAACCGCTTTATTTGAACACAACACAAACGCACACTCGGAGCGAGCCTCTATAAGATTTAATTTTGCCAAGTGACAGAAAAAGTTTGGACAAAGTTGAGCAATTGATATACTTAAGGTTAAGTCTGTGTGAGGCAAATTCCACCTGATTATCTTTTGCTGCCTATGAAAAATTATGAAATTGGTTCCAGTTATATTATCAAATAATAGTCATACTAAAAACAGTAATGAACCAGGCAGGGTTGATGCTGGCAGCCAGCAATTAGGTAGATGAAACAGTTTCAAACTGGCCTAGGCTACATAGCAAAGCCCTATCTCAAAATCAACAGCAATAATTTTTTTAAAGCAAACAAAGTAATGAAGTCACTGGATTAACTATAATTAGCCATATTTGACATTTAACACACAATATAGCTATGGTCTTCAAATCCTTACAACTCAATAATAGCTACTATTATCACTGTTTTACAGATAAAAGTAATGGATGTAGGCATGGATGTAAATCTCGTCTCTAGCGGCACAGATTAAGAGGCGAACTTAAAAACAATGATTTTTAAAAATCCCTACAATACTAGGAATGTCTCTTCCTTACTAGATCTTCATAGCTCACAATTTTTAAGTTATAGCTGGGCACAGATTTAAGTTTTGCATAAAAATGGCAACATGTCGAAATGAAAGATGCTAAAGTTCCCCCTATCTTATTAGTTACTTATTAAGTCACATTGTATTACTGAGAGCTCTACGAGAATTTATTGGATTTAATTTCCTTTTCTTAAAACAAATAAAAATTTCCATATGGAGAGTGCTCTTCACATAAAGCAACAGTGAATGTTTTATAAAACAGTTCCTACACAAACTAAGAAAAGCTCTTTTTCATTTTTCTCATCAAAGTCCCTGCTTCAGAGGCCAGTTTGATGATGGTACTTGGAGAAACTTATAGGAATAGTCACTAATGCTAATTAGTACTTAATGGAGTAGAGCCACACATTCACTTGAGTCATTAATTTTCACCAAATGTTCCAGAAGCAACTAGGAGCATTCCTTTTTGACCAAGACAGAGAACATCCGTATTAGGGCAACCAACTCCCCAAGTGTTGATCATAAATACAAAAGATTAACACCACACCCAAGCCCTGAAATTCCTCCAATAAGAGAGAGGCATTTACAAGCACATTTCCAGACATGACCAATAACAACTCTCATCCTCAGAAAAAGCAATCACTGAGAATGTGTTGAATTCCAGAGGCAAAATATAACAGGACCACACTGAACTACAAAGATGTTAACGATAACAGTGCAAGGAGAAAAAAGCTAATAATTGCTGAGTGTTTGCAGAATCCCAGACGTCTTTGTAAGCACCCTTATGGGTGTTACCTCTGAACCTCCACACCGAGCTAGAGAAATACATGTTACTAATCCACCCATGTGACTCACCAGAACTAGAGTATGATTAGAAGCCAGTCTGGTTCCAAGGCTCATGCCCCGGACCTGGACATTACCCAATCAATCAAGGCATGGCTTGTTTTCATTGTCCACCCAAAGACCATGCAGGCAAGATAGAAGGAACTTCACCATGGTGAAAAACTAAAAGTCCCTTAAGGCTTCGCTTACAATGGTATTTCTAAGGCCAAAGAGCCAAAAATCCTTTTCTATCCCTGCACCTCTGGGACAATGCAAGGCCAGGGCCAATCTAGTCCACTGGTATCTAAATTACTCCCTTGCTATTATCTATCTTTAATGACTTCATCTAACCTCTTCCCTTAATCCAATTTCCTCTTAAAACATTTAATAGCTTCTTTGTGAATGAATCCTATTAATAGCATTTATTCATTCCTTCTGAAAACCATGTGTTTGGAAGCAAGAAAAAGATGTCGGAGTTTTATGTATACTTCATAAACTATACATCTTCTCTTCAAATAAATGGCTCAGCTCCATCAGCTAAGTTTTGGGAGAAAGTTTGCACTAGCACATGTTTTTGAGCCGAATAATATGTTTGCAAAACATAAAGCAATAGAAGTGAAAACACTTCAGATCTAAGTATCTCTAAAGGATTTTTCCATAACCCAATTATTCACTCATTCCAAAAATTACTTGCTACTGAATTTACCAACCTGTGCTTCAAGGACCATTCACATAAGGATCATCTGGCAGTAGCTCCAACAGTATACATATATAGGTCATACCTGGGGAATTCTCATTTCCTATGAAGCAAGCTGTGACACCCACAAGCATTTCAGGTAAGTCTTACATGTTCTAAAGTTTAAGAGCTGGGGTGCAGCTGGTATATGTGAGGCCCTGTGTTTGAGCCTCAATAGTGAAGTATTTTTTTATATAAAAAAATAAAGTTTGAGCTGGGTACCAGGGCTCACGCCTGAAATCCTAGCTATTCAGGAGGCTGAGATCTGAGGATCACATTTCAAAGCCAGCCCTTGCAAGCAGGAAAGTCTATGAGATTCTTATTTCCAATTGACCATCAAAAAGCCAGAAGTGGAGCTGTGGCTCAAAGGGTAAAACATCGGCCTTAAACAAAAAAAGCCAAGAGACAGAGCCTAGTCTCTGAATTCAAGGCCTAGTACCTGTGTGTGTGTGTGTGTGTGTGTGTGTGTGTATCTGTGTGTATGTGTGTGCTGGTACACATGGGTACGAGCACACACACACACACACAACATACATGCATGCACACATGCACACACAATAAATCAATTAATTGCGTCTGATCATCTTTGAGTCCCTTCAATGCTGGGCAAAGAGTTTAATCCCAGTCTTTCTGAATTGTTCTCTCTGCTTCCATCTTTAAGTCTGCCCCCACAACAAACCCTGCCATTCTCTATACAACAAAGAGATCCTTTCAAAGGCAAAGGTTGATCATGTAGCCACTCTGTTCAAAACTCTGCAACTCTCTTTCCCCGGCCCCCCGTCAGCATCCATAGGCTAGAATCATCACCTTTCAGATCCTTCTCACTGTCAGCTGTACCTACCAGGCCACCTCCTCCCCATGCAGACCTGCCTCCTGACGCACCCACACACCAGACAGGCTCCCTCAGCCTGTACGGTAGCTGTCCATATCACCTGCTATCTTCTTCCTCAATGTACACAGAAGTCCAAAACTACAGCCATCCCTTAGTATGGATGAAGGATTGGTTCCCAAACCCCCAGAATACTTTGAATGTCCAAGTTCCTTATAGGAAATGGTGTAGTATTTGCATATCACCTATGTGTATTTGCATAGGTAGCATTTGCCAATCACTTACATGTATCCCTCCACAGACTTTACATTTAAATCACCTCCTTATCATAGTGACAATGTCAATGCTATGTAAATATTTCTCTACTGGATTGTTAAGGGAATAATAAGATTAAAAAGTTTATACATGTTAATACCTATGCATTTTCCCCCCTCTGGTTATCTTTGATCTTTGTTAATTGAATCCACAGGTGCAGAACTCATGAATTTGGAGGGGAATCTTTATTGACTGGTTCAATGGATCACTAAATGGGCAAAGACATTTGATGAACAGAGAGTTGCAGCACTGTAGAAGAGAGGGGGAAAAACCAGCCCTCATGGGGGTAGCTTACCTTTCCCTCAGAGAATAGTACAAGCTGGTTTGTTTGTCTTGGGTTGTTTTGGAGTAGTAGAGTTCAAACTCAGGACTCTATGCTTGCTAGGCAGGCACTCTACCTCTTGAGTCTTACCTTCTTCACTGTTGTGAAAGACAGGGGAGAATGAAGACTGATTGAAGGCGCTGGATAGGAGACACAGTGCTGAACTGGATCCCTTTGCTTAATAGCCATTATTGAGAATATCTGAGCAAACTTGAAAGGCATCTACACAGGAAAACTATATAGAGCTTCCTCTTCTTTTAGTATTCTTGCAATATTCTCCTAAGTTTGAAATTATTCCAAAAGATAAAAGAGGTGCTGGAAGATTTTTAAAAAACCCTAAAATCACATGATTTTGGTCATGTATCAAATGCATCAAAAACCTGTGAATGAAGTACCTAGTGAATAAAAGTATGAGAACTATTTTTTCTAAATGTTTTTACCCTGCTTACTCTCCCAATCCTCTGAAAAACAACTTGGGGCTATTTCTTCTGGACTTGAATAGAGCCCAGATATGGTCATTTTGCTCAAAGTACAAAAATAAGGCCCTTGGGTTACATTGGAAACAGAGTATACTGTAGAACTTTGGTCTGTAAAAACTGTTGTACAAGTGGTAGGGTGCTAGCCTTGAGCTGAAGAGCTCAAGGACAGCACCCAGGCCCAGAGTTCAGGCCCATGACCAACAACAACAACAAAAAAACAACAACAAAAAAAAAACCTGTTGTAAATGACATCCCTCTTCTCCCTCCAGAGTGCAAGTTTGATTTGATTTCCATAGGTTGCTGTAGCTCAAAACATGCTTTTTATATAAAAAATAATGATTGGGTTGGAAACAGAAAAGGTAACTCTTTGGATTGGACTACTGTTGTGAGCCAGCGAGATTAAATATAAAACGAGGGGAGAAAGCAATAGCACTAGGTTATAAAGGAACACATTGGCATAGATTTGTGGAAACTAGAAGTTGCAGACAACATGCCTGGAATTTAGATACCAGTATTAGGGACTAAACACTCATTCAAGTGTCTACAGTTCCCCTGACAGGGGAAATCTCATTCCAACAAACACTATGGCCACAAAAAAAAATCTGAGAAATCCAAAGCAAGTCCAGATGGTGAACTCTCTAACTTGAGTAAGTATGGAACATCTAACTGCATTCCCCATTTCAAACACAAAAACACACTGGATGATAGCTCTCTGGACAAGAGGACTTGGTGGTAGTCCCCCAATCTTCCATCACCAAGTATAGACTCACTTTAAAAGAAGAAAAAGCAAAATTAACCCACCTACAACTACCCTACAGTCCAACCAACCAGCCAACAAGTAACTGAAAGTAAGCACGTGTTCAATGTGACAACAGGAGTCGACACACGATGAAATATACCTCCCAACGGCCCAAACGTCCCTCTGTATGTGGGGTCCACCACAGTTTGATAGAGGTTTGTTGGTTGGTGTTGGGCAGTTGCTATAGGCTGAACTCAGGGCCTTTGAGCTATACCTCCCAGCTCCATGCTTTGTTTCCTTTGACTTTTCTTCCAAATTAAAGTTGAGACATTTCACATCTTTAAAATGTAGAGTTCCAGCAGCTCCTGGAAAATGGTTAGATCTGACAATATATATTGCTTGGTCAAGCAGGAGCAGAAGGAAAGCAGCTAAACAGGGCAGAAGGCTGCGGACTCTTTACCACACTTTCACTTTACTCACTAATTTCCACCTCAGCTATTTGCCGTGGCTGATAAGCTGATCACAAACAAACCCTCCAACGCCTCTGTGATAAATTAATTACCCCCCTGTGAAGTGTGTGTAAGAAATAAGAAAAAGATTAAATGTTAAGCTATGAGAAAAGAGAGGTAAAATAAAAATATAGGATGAAAGTGATTAATCTTATTCCTTTCTAAAAACACAATAGCTAAAACCCAAACTGAAAATACATTACTACACTTAACCATGTACCTGATTGCTTTTCTTTCTTTTTCTTCCCACCACCCCTTGCACTAAGGATTGAACTCAGGGCTTTGTGCTTCTTGCTAGGCAGGGACTCTCCTCTTAAGGCCATGTCTCAGCCCTTTTTGCCTTTGTTATTTTTCAAATTAGGTCTTTTGTGTAAGTCGGGGCTGGCATGGAACACAATCCAGCTAGTTTCATGTAGGTAGGAAGACAGATGTACACCACTGTGTCCAGCAACTGACTGAGAAGATATAGGGTTTCACAATTAGGCCTGAACTGGCCTCAAGTCTTGATCCTTCCAATCTCCATTTCCCAAGTAAGCAGGATTACAGGCACGAGACACAGTGCCCAGCCACACAACTAATTAGGAGAATCATTTGTCAGTGCCCTACTAGAAATAGCTTAGCACTCAAAAGAACTTAGCAATGCTTTCTCTCTCCCCAGAGAAGCCTTTTCTGTAATCAATAAATCCTCCAACTCACTGCTTCTTGTCAACTCAGCCTAAACACTGCCGTCTCTGGTAAACCCTAAAAAGAAAGAGTAGTAAGAATAAATATAACCATCAAAATGTTAAGTTAATCACGCCTGTAATCCTTGCTACTGGGGAGGCTGAGATCTGAGGATCTGAGGTTGAAAGCCAGCCTGGGAAGGAAAATCCATGAGATTCCTACCTCCAATAAACTACCCCCAAAAAACCAGAATTGGAGCTGTGGCTCAAGTCGGAGAGCAAAACTGGAGCTCAGGGACAGTACCGAGGCCCTGAGTTCAAGCCCCAGGACTGACATACAAAACAAACAACAACGTGTTAAGTCAAGATGAAAACATGAGATGAGAAGCAATGGGCTACATTGTCTTATCAAGGACAAGACACATGGAAACTCAGGAAACTTCTCATCTGCACAGGGTGAAAAGTTAAGTCCAGACACCTTTCAGGGTCACCGGGAGGAATTGAGTTACAAAAAGCTCCAAGTGGCCCCTCCACCAGAGCCCACCACATCTCAGGTGCTCATAAGGAAAGGAACAAGCACCAGCACCTACCAGGTTGGTATGAATTTCATACCCTGGCTTAGATTTATGATAAATTGTGTTGCTCTGATGGACTGCGGCCTTGTTTTCGGATGGAAAACGATGTCATAGAATCCTCCACCCAAAGCATATTCCATGATTACCAATTTAACTTCTTGCTAAATCTCAGAAGTCATTAATAAAATGTGATTACTCAAATGGGTTATGGTTAGCACTCTACAAAGTATTTAATAGGAAAGAATTAGCTGTAAGCCACTAGCCAAGTGGTGAAGATTTATCAAAATAATTATCAGGTTTAAAGAAAATCCCTCGAGCCGAGGGGGGCGGGGGGGAATGCAAGATTCCAAAAAAATTACCAGTGAAGGAAAAAGTCTGGTCCCCTGCCCAAAGGTGGAGTCTATTCATAAGTAAACCATAAGGAATAAATGATGAGCTACTACCACGAATTTGCAATTTCCTATAAATAAGTAATAAACAGCAATACATTTTTAATCTAAGTTTTAAGTATGTCTTGTTAGACTTAGATAAACACATTAATAAGACTCAAGTAGGCAAGCCCAAAGCTTCCCTGAATGCTTGCATTTTGTACTAACCACCTGAGATGCTTGCTACTGGCTGGCGTTGGTGCCTGGCCTCGGGAGTGTAGAGTACTGGTCATGGAGGCTAATGGGGCTCTGAGTATCAGCCACATAGCAGACGAGTTTCAAGAAGGGTTTGCCCAAGGCAGGCCTGCAAGGGTTCTCAGAGGGAATGAGTGAGAACAGGATAAAAACCAGACCTGAGTAGACCACCTATGGCTCCCTGTTCTGCCCGTCACAATCCTAAACCGTGATCAGGCACAGTGTTGCCGACCACCCATCCATCCTCAGCCTTCCCGCCTCCTCCTTGTCTTCACTTCTCGGTCTTCTCTCCTCCAAAGCAGTGCATGGTACTTGTGCTGCAGCCCCAGACAGGCACGTTCTGCAAACATCCCAGGACCAAATGCAGACTAAACACACTTCTCACCCAGGGGAAAGAGCTGTACAAACCCCGGACACTGAGACGGAGCCCACAACGCGAGCCAGGGATGTCCACTCAGGTCTCCTCTGCGTGTGCATTCCACAAATGGGAACACCCGCGTCCACTTAAGATCCCAGACTTCTCTCGGGACACATCTAAAGGGCTCTGTGCAACGGGTCCTTTATTAGGTCAGAACGCAGTCAAAGCCCTCTTCCCTTTGAAATGAAGCCTGGTGTCTTTTTTTTTTTAAATCAGTATACATTACTTGTACAAGAGGGAGTTTCACGGTGACATTTCCACACATGTGTACAGTGTATCCCAATCAGGACACTTCCATTACTCATCCTTACCCCTTTCCCCTCTTCCTAACACAATCTCAACGAGAGACCTGGTGACTTTTAAAAGCCCTGCAAAGTGCTGGGCTTGGTGACGCACGCCTGTAATCTTAGCACTGGGGAGGTTGAGACAAGAGGATCTTAAAATCCAGGTCGTCCTGGGCTGCCTAGTGAGATTCTCCCTCTCTCAAACCTCCTCATCTTCCAAAAACAAAACAAGGTATCAGGGTTGAGGGCATGAGGAGGAAATGGTCAACGTACATTTAAAAAAAAAGAAAGAAAGAAAGAAAAGGGGGGTTAGCTGGAAGACACCAAAGAAGGGACGAATGTGCTCACAGATTTCTGTGGCTCTCTTCTGCTCACTGGCTGTGACATGCCATCTGGAGTCCTCCGTCGATGACAGGCATTATCACAGCTCTGCTGGATTAGTTCTGGTTGGCCGAGAACATGAGAGATGCCAGAACTCCAAAAAAAAGTCATTAGAGAATTATTACCTCAGCTCACCTTTCTCTTCAGCCAATCCAGACGCCGGCTGCGGTAGATATTTAACACTAAGAAACCTCTGAGAATACTGTGCTGAATCATCCAGCTGACAAACCATCGCCATCTCCCACGTCCGGAGGCAAGCGCCAGCCCCCTCCCCTCCCCGCCTGCCTCCCCAACCCTCAACAAAAAGAGAGAGGAAGCCAGCCCATCACCCGGGCCTGGCTTCCCACCTGACCCCTCACATCACGTGATCTTCCCCATGCCCCATCCGTCCCTGGCCATCCCCATCCATCATCCATCCTAACAGTGGCTGTGCCATCCTGGCAAACACCCCTGACAGTGTCTGGGGGCGGGGGAGGGGGGGCAGTCCCTGTAGGCCTTCCTGGAATGCTGGTACCTCTAGAGCCCACAGGAAGGAATCTACTGCTTCAAATCTGGTCCAAATGATGCCACAGAAGCTGACCTGATGGGGGCTTTGTGCTGTTCTGTTTAAAGCCTTAGGCCACAGAATCTGATTAAATATGTGTGTGTGTGTGTGTGTGTGTGTGTATCTGTATATACATATATATATATATGCACAGACAAGTGTCTCTCTCTCTCTCTCTCTCTCTCACACACACACACACACACACACACAGCCTCCTCCACTCCCAACCCCTGCAGGACGCAGTCAGTCATTTGAAAGTGTCTTGCAATGCATGCTCTCACTCACTCTTCTGAGCCTTCCCCCAGGCTGGCAAGTGTCAGTGTCAAGTCAAAGAGGAGAAAAGGGAGTCTCCAGGGGCCTGGGCCAGAGCAGAGCTTAGAAGCCTGGGCCTCATGCTGCCTTTTAGGTCTTTACTATCATTACTATGTTTTTAAGTCAGCAAGATTGCCTGGGAACTTCTGACTTCTTCGAGTGCTTGGATGAGCAGAGAAGGAGCCCAGGTATGTGGGTGAGTCCCACGGTGCCCTGGTGAACACGTGGCTCATTCTGGAATGAGATCAGCTTCTCAAGCAAGCGCCGTTTGGCATCCTGCACCCCTTCCCATCCAGCCTGTCTGCCTCTGGTCCGAGAGCCTTCACCCTGCCCCCTGGGTTGATTTTCCATCGCTCTAGCTGCCATAGTACCTCCCTCCACCACATTCCAGCCTCCCAGGTGCACAGACAATGTGCACTTCAAAATGTCTAAAAAAACACACACAACCAAACATGCTTATCCATGCATGCCGCCCACTTCTAGGACAAAACCTGT
This sequence comes from Dipodomys ordii, assembly GCF_000151885.1. Taxonomy (NCBI): domain Eukaryota; kingdom Metazoa; phylum Chordata; class Mammalia; order Rodentia; family Heteromyidae; genus Dipodomys; species Dipodomys ordii. Next base: position 8,686,747 of record NW_012267338.1, read on the forward strand.
TTCCAGCCAGGATTGGAATGATACAAGAGCACCCAAAACCTAGCTTTCCTGTCCTAGGAGTCTGCCAGTAGAACCTTGTACCTGACACCCTTCTCATTCACACACACACACACACACACACAGATTTGATGCCTCACACCTTATCATCCTAGCTACTTGGGAAGCTGACATTGGGAGGATTATAACTCAACACCAGCACAGGCAGAAAAGTTTCTGAGTTTCCTCAACTGATAGGGGTGCTCATGGTCGCTCATCCTAGCTACAACAGAAAGCCTACAATCGGCAGAACACAGTCCAGGCACAGCATTACACAGGAAGTGAGACCCTATCGTAAAAATACCCAGCACGAAAAAGGGGAGGGTGGTTTAGCAGTAAAGCAAGTTTGAGGCCCCACATTCAATCCCACGTTCCAAAACAACAGCAACAAAAACACCATACATGATGTTACCCCAAATAAATTAGCAACTCTGACAGCCTGAAAGTGAACACCATTAATAATTACACAGGGACAACACAAAGAAAGGAATGCTGTCGTGTACAACCAAGTCCTATGGAATGCTTGGGTGCCCCTGCCCTGGGTACCCAGGCCCCCCCACACCCACCCAGCGATGATCCATCAGTAGAAGCTCTTCCTCCTCAAAACTCAGGCTGATGCAGCCTACAGACCAAATCAAGCAACCACCGGAATGTATGATAATGACCTAGCTTAATCATGACAGGTGTTCTAGGTGGTATGGTAGGATTTTCCCAGGACTCACCTATGGCAAGGGGAGGGGGGAGATAGTTTGGAGTAAAAGAGTAGGAAGAGGAAGAGAAGATAAACCCCAAAGTGGCCCCAGATAAAATCAGAGAGTGTATCAAGCTGCACTGCAGGCAGCGGCCAGCACAGAGGTCACTTATAGGACGGAAGTGTCACTCTCCAAGAGAAATGGGACAGGTCTATTCTGGCACAGAGCAAAGCGTGGACCACAGAGGGGAATGTGAGAGGCCCTGGGCAGGAAGCCAGTGCCAGGAGAAAGCTGGAGGTTGGACTAGGAGGATGTCTGCAGAGGGACGGGGGACTGCAAAGTGACATTTCCACACCCTGGCGATGGGGAGAAAGGTACCAACGTTCTGGTCAGCCAGAAGAAGAAAAAAAAAAGCCCAAAGAAAAGACAGCAAAGCCTGTTTCTTATGTAACACTAAACTGCCTTACGGTGGCTTTGTAATGTTGTGCACACAGCTCGGAAAAAAATCCCTGGCGACAATGTTCTAAAATGAAATGCAAACGCTACCAGTTTTCCCACATCCACAAATCAATGAACCTCTCGGTAATCTAAATAAAACTGACTCACCTAAACAACTCGATAATCCTCGGGGTTTGCAGCCACCCAGGCAGCATGCCTGAACTGAAGATGACGATATTAGAAATCTCAGTGACACGGGAAGTTCGCCTTGATCCTCAGAGCGAACATTTAAGTCCTTCCCCCCCCTCCAAGGATTATCCCCTGTGCCCCCTGCCCCTATGTGTGTCATTCGTTTCAGGAACAATTTTGTTTTTCAACAGATGCCAAAAAATAACTGGTACTCACCCTTTGAGAGAATCTGACAAACACAAATGGATGGCAAAGGTTAAAATGACCATGACCCTCACCCCAAAGATGGGATTATCATAGAAGATGTAACAAATAGCAGCCTATTAAATCACAGATTCCCCAACACTTATGATGGTCTCAGTTCTCAGTAAAATTACTAACAACTTACGTCACCGTACCCTCCAATTTCACAGGGGAAGAAGAAAAAACCTACGGACAGGTACCTGAGCCTCGGCAAAGCAGAGGGGGTGTGGGAGGGAGCTTACCCCAGGCTACAAAGGAAAACACCTGTGACCAAAGTCTGGATTACACTGCCACCACCTAAAGTTTCTAAAATGTTCCATTTCACATATTTAAATACTGTGAAATGTTATACACCAAAGTATTCCCCCCCCCGTTTCCTGGGTAGTTATATTGTCTGCAATCAAACCTGTTCAACCGATGTGGTCACTTTGCATATACTAAAATAAAATGTTTGCTACAGCCAGGCACTGGTGGCTCATGGCTGTAATCCTAGCTTCTCAGGAGGCTGAGATCTAAGAATCATGGTTCAAAGCCAGCCCAGACTATTACCTCCAACTAACCGCAAAAAGCCAGATGTGGCTCAAGCGGCAGGGTAATAGCCTTGTGCAAAAGAGCTCAGGAGCAGTGCCCAGTACCTAAGTTCAAGCCCCAGCATTGGCACCAAAAGAAAACAACAACAACAAAAAAATGTTTGCTACAAAGTAAACCTCAGGGTTCTAATGGGGCTCCTTGGACAGACCCCAGCCCCGCCCATCTGGCAGCTTATAAAACTCACAGTGTATCCGACAGCTTGTATTTTTAACCAGTTAAACTCACCTTTGATTTTTTCCCCCCTTTAGAAAACAAACAATGTTTTCTGCATCAAAGACCAATCCACGGAAAATAAGGTGTCCAAAAGGGAGACGACAAAACAAAAGAACAGAACAGATTGCCAGAGTCAAACAGAGAAAAGGTACCGTGTGGCAGTCTGGCACTTCTAGCTAAGCATTCACCAGCCCCTCCCGCTCTCCGTGCTATCCAACTGGCCAGAAGAGAAATGTAGAAACTCCTTCCTGCTCTTCTACAATAGACTCTGTGTGTGTGTGTGTGTGTGTGTGTGTGTGTGTGTGTGTGTGTTGCTTTTTTTGGTTGTTTTGCATTTTTATTGTTGTGGCTATTGTTGGTTTTTCTGGTTCTTGGGAGTGAATCCAGGAATTTCCATATGCTAAGCACAGGCTCTCCTACAGAGCTACATTCCCAGCCCTGTGTATTTCTAATTTTTCACTGTCCCTGAGCATTTTCCAGATTTTTCATGCTAGCACTCTACCATTTGAGCCACAACTCTACTTCTGGCTTTTGGGTGGTTTATTGGAGGTAAGAGTCTCACGGACTTTCCTGCCCAGGCTGGGTCTGAACCACGATCCTCCGATCTTAGCCTCCTCTGTAGCTAGGATTACAGGCAAGAGTCATTATCACCAGTTATTTTTAAATATTTATGGCCAAGAGTTGCAAAGAAAATATGCTGGAAGACTGAACAGCTAACTAAGGTCTCCCTCAACCATCAGGTAGACTAGAGGAAGTTTAGGGCAAGGCAGAGGTCATAACCCTGAAATCAGCACTTGAAAGAGTAACAATAAACAGTCAGGTGTGATGGTTCATGCCTGCCAGCTACTTGGATATAGGAAAACTGATTCAAGACCATCCTAGGACAAAAAAGATAGCAAGACTCCATCTCTAAGAACAAGCCAGGTGTAAGTGGTATGTGCTTATATCCCAGCTACAGAGGCAGAGGTAGGAAGACTGTGGTCTACAGCTGGCCTGACCAAAAGTTCAAAACCCTATCCAAAAATTAACTAAAGCAAAATGGATTGGAGATGTGGCTCAAGGGGCAAAGGGTCCTGTCTAGTAAACATGAGGTCCTAAGCACAAAACCACAATACTGCCAAAATAAAAACACAAGAGTAACCGCAGTGTTAAGTGCTTTAAACTTGTGACATCTTTATTCTTCACCAACTTTTTCTTTTCTTTTTTGGTGGCCATGGGGCTTGAACTCAGAGCCTGGGTGCTGTCCCTGAGGTCTTTCCTAGTGCTCTACCACTCTGCACCATCGCTCCACTTCCAGTTTTCTGGTGGTTAACTGGAGATAAGAGCTCAGAGACTTTCCTGCCCAGTCTGGCTTCCAACCATGATTCGCAGATCTCAGCCTCCTGAGTAGCTGGGATTACAGGTGTGAATCACCAATGCATGGCTAACTTCACAGATTTTGATAGTGGACCCATATATTCCACAGAACATGGAAATGGCAGGCACATCACTGAAGGCAGACAGCACAAACTAGGAAACATAAACAAATTCACAATGTGACAACTGCCCTGAAACCCCATTTCCTGTGGATGATGGGAAGGAACCCTGTGGGCTGCGGCACCACAGAGACTCTGATGCATTGAGTGAGGTATGTAAAGGTGGGGAGGGGCGACACAAGCAGATTCACCGATGGCTCACACCTTCCCGATCCTAGCTAATCAGGAGGCTGAGATATTAGGATAGAGATTCAAAGCTAGGCTGGGCAGGAAGGTCCCAATTAACCAGCTCAAAGCTGAAAGCAAAGGTACAGCTTAAGCAGTAGAGCACTTGGCTAGCTGAGCATAAGGCCCTGAATTCTATCCCCAGTATCACAAAGAAGAGAGACAGACAGAGAGAGAAGGCATTTCGAACACTGAAGAAAAGTTCATGTAAACACGTCTTTATTTCCTAAAATTATTTACAATAAAGATAACTTTACATACATACAATGATCTCTATTAACCTGTTCAGTTAAAACTAGCTAACACCTCACAGGTATAATTAAAAGAAAGGGAAAAGAAGACTAAAAGAAATCTGATTCGCAGACTCTTTATCTTAATAGCAAATACCCTGGACTTGAGAATCAAGGTAATGGTCAACAGACTATTTATTCACAAAAAAAAACCCATAAACACATACAATTTTTATGTGAGTGAAAAATAAACAACACTAGGAAGGAAGAATTAATAAGACTATGACTTGGAACATGCACAAGCAAGTTTATCACAGCCTAGTGAATGAGTGTCCCTTTCTGCTTCAAGCTTCTGGTCACTCTTCTGTCCTTGTTTAAGACCCTCACCAGAAAGATCCTCAGGTCACCACCACCAGGTGACAGGCCCAAGTGGAACCTACCTCATCATCAGAATGCCTGAGGCCATTCCATTCTAAAAGATTATCCACAGTCTATACCACTTACGAAACCCTAGAATGTCATATTACCCCTCCTCTGGGACAGCTGTGCCATTCACAACCTTGGGTAGCTGTCTGTGATGGCTCTCAGGGATGGAGTCTTGCTCTCACACAGATATTTCCCGATTAAAATTCCCTCCCTCAGCTGGGTATAGTAGCGCATACCCATAATCCCAGCATTCAGGAGGCAGAGGAAGGAAAATCCTCAACCTGGGCTACCCAGCAAGAACCTGTTTCAGAGTAAAATAGCACACCACAAATCCAGTCTCCGATCCCTAAGTTTTGCTTTTGTTTTTGTTTTGTTACTCGGTCCCTGAATCCTAGCTTCTAGTAGTGTTCTCCTGGATCTCAACTAACAGCCACAAGCAGTGAAAACTTTACCTATCTTGAAATGAGGGGGAAATATTATTTAGAATTAACTTCTGGCTGAATACCAGTCGAGAGGCACCTTGGAAACAAGAGGAATGCCGTTTCAACATCTTAGTCTCCTTATCTAAGCCCAGAAGCCCTCTTTCTCACACAATCTTCATTTCAGCCTAATTGCTACTAGACACATTATTCTGTTGGTTGGAAAAATGGAGCAAAAATCTAGTTCAGATAAGAAGTAAACAGACTTCTGTAGATAAATCACAAAGAAAAAGCATCACAAAGAAAAAGCATACACCGAGGGGGGGGGGGGAAACACTGTATAGGACAAATATTCTTTCTTGGCTCTTATCAGTTGCACAACTGTTAATTATAAATGCTTCTCCAAAGCCTCTGCCCATATGGAGGTGAGCTTCTTGTCACTGTCGCTGACTTGGTTAACTGATGGCCTAAAAGCAATGCTCTCCGTAAATACCAAAGAGCAAGCTTAGGACCCGGCCTCCAGTCACTTCCAGGCAGGACCATGCTGTTTCTGAAACTAGCTCATCCTGTTCCTTCCTAACTCCACTCCACTGTTTTGCCAAACTTTCCCATTGGCAGCACTTTTTCCCAGGCCCAGCTGTTCTGGCCACCCCTATCTAGATCTCCTATGGCCCACTAGGACCTCCTAGAGCTCCTGACATGGTGTTCTACTGGAGTCCATTACTCTACACCCTCAGTTGTCTGTTTTATTTCACCTGAGCTAACTCAGGATTCAGTTCTTGGTGAAGATGCCACAGTCTCTTTCAGTTCCCCAGAGACACACAGACCAGGGTCTCAAGGGATCTAAGAAAACTGAGGGGGGGCTCTGAGGAGACCCCCCAGCATCTTCCTAACCACACTTATGTGGGGGGGGCTGATCACTTCCTAAATGGGACCCATCTTGGGAACATAGGGAAGTGGAAATATCTTTAACTTGCCTGCAACATACCTGTGTCATGTGTGAATTTTATTTTTCCCTACCTAGGGCATTAGAGATCAGCCAGCTACTGTTTGGAGGAAGCCACAGCCTCCTCGGTCAGAGACGGAGGACTTCATCTTAAGGCACATCACGCATCCATCCACCCACCTCTGGCCCTGAAGTGCTTGGGCATCTCCTGCTTTCCAAGTACAGAGTGAGCGAGCCTGCCCTGGGTCCTCCACAGATCTCATCATGCCCACACTGCACACACAGCCCGAAGCAAAGCCCAGCCAACACCCAGGAGCAGAGCTCTCTTGGCATCTTCATGAAGACATGGAGGTGACCCCGGAGGTGAGTCTAAAGAGGCAGGCTAGCTATGGGGAGGGCACGCTGAACCCAATGTCCTCTCTTCTAGGACACACCCATAAGTATTAAGTCCTCCCCAGTACCTCCCCTGGCCACTCTGCCTTGGAGGTGATTAGTGGTCAGCTTGTAGTTAGGATTTCTCCCTAGGGGTAGATAATCCCCGGGGCCAGATCTAACTTGACCCTTGCACAACAATCTCCTAGTTAGGCCTCTTGCACAGGTGCTTCAAACCATAGCCCTGCAGCTTTATGCATGTGCAGATCCTTTCCCCAAATTTGCCAAGTCATGTGTGCTCATTTCCCTGGATCAGCCCACTATCGTTAATGAACTCCCTCCACATTCTCCTAGAAACTTAATTGCACGTTTGCTTTTGAGCCACCTTAGTTCCAGCCCACCAGTGTACTCTCTCCCTCCCTCTCTCCCTCTCTCTCTCTTTCACACACACACACACACACACACACACACACACACACACACGCTCTCTCTCTCTCCCTTCCCCTCCCCCAGTCCTAGAGCTTGAACTCTGGGCCTGGGAGCTACCCTGAGCTTCTCAAGGCTAACACGCTACCACTTGAGCTACTTCCAACTGTGATTCATTGGAGATAAGAGTCCCGTGGGCTGCACAGGCTGGCTTCAAACCAAGATCTTCAGATCTCAGCCTCCTGAGTAGCTAGGAAACAGGCATGAGCTACCTATCTTTTAAGCTCTTTCATTTACCTCTTTGTGTGTGTGTGTGTGCATCTTCACTCAGTTCTTCGTTGGAGATGATCAGAATCTGAGCTCTTTACCAAACCTGTGTGCATGACCAAATTTACAGAGCTAGCCTTCTGAGGGTCCCAGTCCCCGCAGCTCCTTCCCTCCCCCCACAACCCCACGACAATTCTTCCTGTCACCAACTACAAAGGCAACACTCTTACTGGAAGGGGACTGTGACACACTGACCTGTTCACACCCACAGCTGGGTCTGCAGCCTGCCTTCTACCTCTTCTCTTCTTCCTGTCTGTTCACCTTTCCACCCTTAGCAACCTGCCTATGCTTAGAAATGCAATCAGGATGGAGAAATCAAGAAATACTCAGATGAAATGACAAAGGATGGTCTCGATCCAGGCCAAACTTTCACTTCAGGATTCCTCATCCATATCATGGAAGGAAGAGACACCACTAATGATAGCTCAGAAAATAAAAAATGATCCAACCAAATTCCCCTTTGGCTAATTGACACAATAAGGAAGGGATTAGCTTCAAGGAGGGATATGTGTTCTCTCTCTCTCTCTCTCTCTCTCTCTGTGTCTCTACATATCTCTGCCCTCCCCTCTCTCTCTGCCTGTGTGTGTCTCTTATACACACACATCAGTGCTTTCTTTTAGACCTAGAATTTTACTTCTCAGACAATGGAAAACAATTGAGAATGCCAGATGCCTTCAAGTTCAGCAGTTCCCAAACACCATTTGTGTAAAATTAATTGTGAGCATGTGAATACAAATTCAATTAAGAGAATCCATAATTATCATCAGAAAAAAATTATATATTAATAAATTAAGCAACTTCATACACATACCAATTTATGCAAAACCAATTTTTTTTCGGCAGTGGGGCCCAGATGGATGCTAATTTTGTTCCTCAGTTAAGAAAATTACTTTCTTTTTATTTTTTTTTCAGAAAATTACTTTTGAGTCAGTCAAGTACCTTAGTTTGAACAACAGTTACTGAGCACTTATTATATTGTAGGTAGTTTTACAGGCATATTTGTATGTTATTTTATTGAAGCGATCATGTACTAGATACCCTACTATTACAAAAAGAATAGAGTTTATTTTCCCCTCCTGTGGCCTCCGCATGACCCTGGAGGAAAGAGGTAAGAAACGTAGGCATTGGGGCACATACGCAAGGAGAGTTAGACCCAGCCAGAGTGAGCAATTGCAGCCCAATCTGAGAAGAATGGATCTGAGAAGGGGGGGACAGGGCCACTGGCCTGTCCAGAAACCCTGCAGCGCCAGTTGCCAGAACGAAGGGCGGAGATCAGGTCTCTATCCCCAGAAGGACATGGCCAACCACACTTGAAAAGCAACCAGCTGTGTCACACAGAGTGCATGGAGTCCACAGAGTGCAGGTGCCTAGCAAGGGGAGCTGAGACTGGGCCCTGAGCATCCCTTTTTTCAGGGATAACAAACCACACTGGTAGAATGCTTTGCTCCTCAGAGCTGTGTGGGCGACCACCTTACCGACCTCTGTCATGGACCTACAACATTCCTTCCTTTTTTAAAGCAGTACTGGGACTGGAACTTAATGCCTTGTGAGTGCTAAGCAGGCACTCAAGCACTGAAGTCCAACTCTAGCCCTTTTGGCTTTATTATAATTTCTCAGATGGGGTCTTGTGCTTTTGCCCAGTGTGGTCTCTGTTCATGATCCTCCTATCTCTATCTTCCATATAGTTGAGATTACAGGCATGCACTCCTACACCTGGCCTGGGATTACCCTCTTTTCAACAGTTCGGAGTGGTAAAATAACTGCCCCACGTCACATAGCTTGGAGGTGTCAGGATCCACGTGTATCTAAACCTAGAAAGTCTCACTTTAGTCAAGGTCTTAAACACTGAAATCTTCTTTGCCCAGCTTGGGAGGATGACAGAAATATAATAAATATCCCCTTTAATGTATAACACACACACATATGTATGTATGTAATCTTATACTCTCTGCAGCTCATCCACGGAAACCAACAAAATGAATTCCATGGATATGTGCATTCAATAATTAAAAAACGAAACCTGACATATGAATTTTGTAGATGATGTTTATCGCCACAGAACCTTCAAACTCCTAACAGCTTGTTCCGATGAAGCAGGAACGATATTAGAGAAGACAAAGAATTTCAAATGACACCCAAGCCATCAAGCTTAATCTATTTGATGTGCAATCTTCTGTGCAACTTCATTGGAAACCCTTGTGTCTGGGCTAACTTCAAAGCTATCCATGGAGTCCACAGGAGACACTGCTCGTTCCTAGGCATGAGAACAGTACTTCATAAGTTACCTGAAAAGTTACTTAACCTAAGAAGGTTGATGGTAAGCTAAATGACTATATTAAAAAAAAAAAAAACTATTGAGTAGAACTAAGTGGATTCAAAGTTCTGGCACTTGGAAATTTGGACAATCTGGGGCATACAGCCTACCAACAACGCCAGCAAAATGTATGATCCTCAGGCAACTTCTCCACAGGCCTCAGCTAAACCAGGGATTCCCACCTGCCCCCCTATAGTCTATCCATACCAAGTGAGGCTCAGAACACTGAAGGCCCCCAGGCTGCTGGACCTGCAAGAATGGCAGCTCTGCTTCCTATTTTATAAATTAAGGGCTTTGCTTGAAATCTTCATTGAGGGGGGCAATTAGAGATTCCACTGTTAAAAGAGAAGAATAGATAGCAAAAGGCAAGTGATAAAAGAAGTCCAAATGATTACTAACATCATCTGCAACATATAAATGCTAAAGTTACATAACCAGGCCTACATAAGACTAATTAAAGCATAGATCCAAAACTCAGGCCCTGGCAGAACCAGCCAAAGAACAATGAATTAAACATTTGCACAGGCATTCTTGTTCAAAAGAACTCCAACCTTTCTTCCCACAGGTTAAACTTTTTAAAGGCAGAAAATTCCAGTTACTCAACAGCAAAACTCTTTGTCTGCTCAAATCTAGAATTAAAGCTCCAGAGAGAGAAATTCCATAGGAAGGGCCCTTAAAATTAAAAACTGCACTTTGAAAGGCTCTCAGCAATAATTAATGAGCCACTTGTTACTTCCAGCTACGATGCAATAACTGTGTGATTCTAAGAGTCTATTTTCTAGTCTCCACTGAAGAATCAAAAATACAATAAGTTGCTTTTTTGGTTATACAGTAGATGTCAGAATTAATATCTAGATTTTATTTTACACAAAATTGTAATTACCTCTTCCCCACCAAAAAAGACAGGTGCTGGTGGTTCACACCTATAATCCTAGCTGTTCAGGAGGCTGAGATCTGAGGATCACAGTTTGAAGCTAGCCCTGGGCAGGAAAAGTTTTAGAGACTCTTATATCCAATTAACCACAAAAAGCCAGAAGTAGAGCTGTAGCACAAGTGAGAGAGAGGTATCCTTGCGCAAGAGAACTTTGGAACAGTGCCCAGACCCCAATACCAGCACAAAAATAAAATAAAATAAAAACAGGCTTTATACAGTTTGCATATGTATAAGCACACTATGATAAGGAAATTTTAGTCTTATGAATGAAAATGTACTGCGGTCATAAGGTGATTTAGATCATTCCTTTTTCTTTTTGCCAAAGAAAGCACATTATTCATGCTTTACAAAAAGAGTCTGAAAATATAGATCAGTATTTAATAGCCATTAAGGATATATATAAATAATATATTTTTTAATCCAAGGATATACCTGACTAGTTAAATGGAATAAATATATATTTCACAAAATATAAGAGCGGATCCAATGGTTTCTTGGGAGACTCTTCTCCTCTTACTTCTCAAGTACCTGAGTCAAGTATCAGTGGCTTACACCTATTATCCTAGCTATATTTCAGATGAAGATAGGGAGGATTGTGGTTTGAGGCCAGCCTTGGCTAAAAAGTACATGAGATACTCATCTCAATCTCTAGTTGTGTGGTGTGTGAGTATCATCCCAGCTACTTGGGAGGGAGGCTTGCAGTTCCAAGCCAGCCTGAGCAAGGAGTTTGTGAGACCTCTGTCAACAGACAAGGCTGGGGGTGGTAGTGTTTAATCTGTCATCTCGGCTATGGCAGGAATAAATAGGTGAATACCTGTCCAGGCCAGACTGGACATCTAAAACATAACTACAGCAGAAAAGGCTGGAGGTGTAGGTCAAGTGGAAGAGAATATGCCTAGCAGATGCTCTGAGCTCAAAACCCTACCATCAAAAATCATTTATTAGTTAGCTACTGCACTTGTATTTAAGAAAAGATACACAAAAAAACACTTTCCAACTTCTCTGAAATTTAAGTCCTCACAGGATAGAAACATTAAATTTCTCAACATATATGCTGATAATATTCAGGATTAAATGCCACATAGAGCTCTATCATCAGGGCATCTCTTCACGCAACTTCATTTTTCAAAAATCAGTAGAGGGGCTAGGAAAGTGGCTCAGCGATAGAGCGCTTGCCTTGCATGCAGGAGGCTTTGGGTTCAATTCCTCAGGACCAAATAAGCAGAAAAGGCCGGAAGTGGCACTGTGGCTCTAGAGCGCTAGCCTTAAGTTGAAGAGCTGAGGGACAGTGCCCAGACCCAGAGTTCAGGCCCCACAACCAACCAACCAACAAACAAAAAATCAATAGAGAGGGGCTGGGAAGGTGGCATCGTGGTAGAGTGCTTGCTTAGCATGCATGAAGCCCTGGGTTTGATTCCTCAGTACCACATAAATAGAAAAAGCCAGAAGTAGCACTGTGGCTCAACTGGTAGAGTGCTAGCCTTGAACAAAAGAAGCTCGGGGACAGTGCACAGGCCCTGAGTTCAAGCCCCAGGACTGACAAAAAAAAATTTTTTTTAATCAATAGAGAAAGCTAAAAGAAATGGTACCAAAGATATACAATTTCCTAAGAATTAAAAGTCTGCTATGAATAATCATTCACTCACGTGGGCCATCACCTCCATCACTGGTCAAGATGGGCAAAGCCAGCGGCCTGGAAATACACATTCTGTGTCAACACATGCCTGTGTCTACAGTAGGTGATGGGAAGAACAACACTGAAAACTAAGAGCCTCGTGCTTTGGAGTTTTTGTTTCCCAGTTACTTAACACTGGTGATTCCCTCCTTTAACCGTGCAGGATTTTTCAAATGCCTACAGGAGATTTATCGATTAGACTTTTTTTTTTCTGGTTGGGTGAAATTGATGTTTGTATCCTTCACAAGGTACTGCTCTGTCTGCTGAAAACAATCTATCCTGGGGCAAGGGCTGGGCAGGAAGAAGGGAAAAGGGATCCCGGAAGTCAATGTCTCTTGTCAGTAATGTAATGGCTGATTTTTCCTTGACATTAAGGAGCTGAGCTGGAGATGGTGGCCCATGCCTATAATCCTAGCTACTCGAGAGGCTAAGAGCTGAAGACTGGTATGAAGCTAGCCCAGGAAACACAAACCTGAGAGCCTGTTCTCTCTCCAATTAACCAACAAAACACCAGAAGTAGAAGCGTAGTTCAAGTGATAGTGCACCAGTCTTGAGCAGAAAAGTCGAGCAGGAATGTGAAGCCTTCAGTTCAAGCCCCAGAACTAGCACAAAAATAAAAGTAGGTAGGTAGGTAGATGGATAGATAGACAGACAGATAAATAGATCACTATACAGTTACAGTTAAGTAGCCTTACTGTGGTAAGGGTACTTCAGTCTGGTAAACTGCAATCCTCATAGGTGAATACCATAGGAACTTGAAAAACATTAGGTTGTGTGTTTTGGACGTAGGTGTTTGTGTTCCCGAGTGCATTTGAGTAGGAGTTTCCAATTTTGATGTAGCTGAACCAGAACAAAGTATTGTTAGGATTGTAGTGACTTTCTTCTCCTTAAAAAAAAAAAAAAAGCTGCATGAGTGTTGCCACATTGCCTTCACAAGAGAAAAAACAGGAAGAAAGTGCCCCATCCTAAAATTGTGTCACATGCAAACATTCATTTCAAAGTGCAAGGTAGGGAACAGTTGGCGGTGAAGAAGACAGTAAGAAGCCAGCTGAGAGATTTCCTAAACATGTAAGGGTTAACTTCCTGCAGGCTTGAGAGATTCCATTTTCCAGCCTTTGTTTATTTCTAAGATCTAACCACTCATGGGAGTAGGGGTTCCCCAACTTTTCAAAAGCTGCTTATCCGCACCCCAAAAGAAAATGAAACAGGCCGACAGTGTCATAAGTCCATTTCCCCCAGCCCTCCCAACTTCAACTCCTTAGAACCAGGCAGCTCAAAGGTTTTAGTTCACAAACCCAGGTCTTCTGCTTAAACACAGTGTTTCCCAGGAATAAAAGTCCTAGCGATCTAGGCTACCAGAAGACACAATCACGGTAAATAAGAATGTCCTTTCCTTTCAGTTCTTTTCATCTCTTGCACTAGGCAAGAAGAAAGTCTCCATTTGCCACCAGAATGTCAAACTTGTTAACCTCCATTACCAAAGCAAACAGGCCTGACCAACAGGCCCCAATAGCTGCCTACCAGGTAAATAAAGGCAACTTATCATCATGGTTTTCATTTGAATCGTGATATTTGTTTTATATTTCCTTTTTTAACTAGTATATTTAGGATTTTAACAAGCAAAGCCATTAAAAAAAAAAAGAGTAAGTTTAAAACTAACTGGATCCTTGAGACTCAAAAAGCAATGAGCAGGTGGCTCACACCTATCATCCTAGCTACTTAGGTGGTTGAGATCTGAGATATGTGGTTCGAAGCCAGCCTCAGTCATAAGTCCCGGTGAGACTCTTATCTCCAATTAACCATCAAAAAGCCAAAAAAAAAAAAAGTGGAGCTAGCATTCAAATAGAGTGCTAGCTTGAGCCTTATAAGTAGTACAGGATGGTGCCCAGACTTTCAGTTCAAGCGCTAGTACCAGCAGATTAAAAAAAAAAAAATGTAATCAGTGGGCCAGAAGTATGGCATCAGCTGGAAGTTTGTTAAAGGTACAGCTCTCATCTCTGTCCTACTGATCTGAATACTGGGATGCACACTAAAATCCAAGAAACCCTGGGAAGGCACAAAAGTCTGTCCCAAACACTGTGCATAGTTGCAAATGGTCACCCTTTGGGGCCTACTGCTTTGGACCACCAGATGACCCTTGATCCTTCAGACACTAGCAGTCAGAAGGTAAGGAGGTGACTTGGTTTGTGCTTTCCACTGGAAAGCAGCAAGCCATGCTTGAATGATAGATAAACAAATCTAACCCAGCAATTTAAGGAGGGGCAGGTGTCTAGGAAGCTATAGATTACTATCAGCTGGACACCCATAATTCCAGTAGTCAGGTGTCTGAGGCAGGAGGATCTGCAGGTCCAGGCAAATCTGGACTACCTAAAGAGGTCTTATCGCATAAAACAAAGCAAGGGCTGGAGGAGTGGCTCAAATGGTAGAACACCTGCTTACTATGCTCAAGGTTCTACACTTGAACCTCAACGCCGCCAAAAACAAAGAAACAAGATTATTATTGCTATCCTTTTATAAAATTCTGCAATGCAAGATACATCACTCCTTTTAACAAATGAACACTACCGTAAAATAAGTAAATAAATAAATAAAAGTTGACTTAATGTCCCCTTCATCCACCTTCTCTCCTTGAGGACTGGAGTTCCCAGCACACCTGCCACATGGGAATGAGGGACAGGCTCCTCCCGCCTCCATTTTGCATGCTCTGACCTCTCCTCCCACGGCTGAGTGAGCTGTTAGAAGGAAGGTTATACTTGAAGATATGACAGCTTGTGTCTTCTGCATCATGCAGCAGTACTAGAGCAAAAGGGCACCCAAAAAAAAAACCCTCTCAGTCCATCCCATTTATGCCCCAGAAG
This sequence comes from Dipodomys ordii, assembly GCF_000151885.1. Lineage (NCBI taxonomy): Eukaryota > Metazoa > Chordata > Mammalia > Rodentia > Heteromyidae > Dipodomys > Dipodomys ordii. The sequence continues at coordinate 8,701,776 of NW_012267338.1, forward strand.
AGAGGCCTGTTGGTCACTCATTCACTCAGATGGGCAGCCCAAGCAGTCAATGATCCAGGTAGTTCAGGCCAAAAGCCTGCTCTTATGACCCCCTGAAGAACACAAAAGGGAAGAGCCAAGCTCTCTGCATCGTTGACTCTTTACAGCCTGAATATGTGTCTGAAATAGAATAGACACCACAGGCAGTGTTTATGATACACAAAAACATGAGAGATATAGTTACAGCCATGTACAACATTCAGCCAATATCCACCACCTCAGATATTGGACCTGTAACACAAGAACTGATCACCTGAAACTCCCAGTACAAAATACTAATGTGGGACAGTGTGGTTGTGGTTTTGCAAAGAAAATGAAGAGTGACACTGGGTAAAGAAAAGGGGAAAAAAACTGACAACCAACAATAGCTCAGGGTTCATGATCTGGTCTCTACGATAAGAATTATATGCCATTCACAGACAATGAAAAGAACATTGTGAACACTGGCTAGATCTTTTTCTCCTTTAGTTATTTTGAGCATGCACTTATGTAGGCAGAACATTACAGAGAACCAAAAAAAAAAAAATGCAACAAACTGAGATTTTCTTAATGCTGCTGAAAGGAAGGAAGGAAAAACAACCAAAAGATATGATAGGTGCGGGGGATTCCCACCAATTTGTATTAACTCGATCATCCTCAGACTCTGAGACAGATTCTTGGTCTTGAGATGCCTGTGAATAATATTAATTAGGACAGGAATGTAGCTCACTGGTAGAGCCCTTCCTTAGCATGTGGAGTTCAATCGCCAGCACCCCAAATACTACTAAGCATGCACTTCATATATAACGAAAAGACTCAAAAAGAGAGTAGATAAGGTTACAAGCCTAGAAATGGGACTGGGTAAAAAAAAAAAAAAATCATATATGCCTGAAGCCCAAACTCAACAGCAGTCACCTTTGCCAGCCAATCACCAGAGTGCTAGTATAGGACATACGTGTCACTCTCTAATATTGGGCCAGATAAAGAATTCTCCAGGACTAGGGGCATGGCTCCAGCAGTAGAGCATTTGCATGGTAATATGACAGCCTGAGTTCAATCCTCAGTGCTGACCATCCCATCAAAAAACAAAAAACAACAACAAAAAATCTCTTCTAAAAGGGCCCATGACCATCACTAAAAGGGCTGAGACCTACTGACTGTATCATAGCCCAAAACAGAAGTATTGGGGAGCAAGAACTGCATCATTAGCAAGTATAACCACCTACTTGGAAGAATGAAGTTTAAGGCCGCTTCAGGGGAAATATTAACACCAGGGGAAATTTTTGTAGGAAGCAAAACATTATACTTTGGAAAATGCTTAAGTCAAGTGTTCTACTTTTATTCGGACTACTTAATTGAGTACAAAGCATTAAAATAGCTGGCCTGAATATTTATTAGAGCACCAGCTGTTCCCTCCAGATTTTTTAGAAATTCAAGTCTTAGTGCCAACTACAATTTAGAAAAAAAAAATTTTTTTGACAAGTAAAAGTGTCCTATGTCATGTAATACATGCCCAAATAGTAACTAGTAGCTGGAAGAGATGTAGAATATCACTGTCTCCTCAATGAGAGGAGCCAAAATGTTTTGCCATCCATTTCCAAACATATTTTGTGACTGAGCTTTGTGATTATATACTTAAAAATTATACCTTGCCATTTGTAATTAACAATCTTTTATATACATATGGATAAAATCACAAAGCTAACCATGGGGCTTGCACTCCATTCTGGTCTGGGTTGTTTGTTTTTGCTTTGTTTCCTTCTAGGAGTCATGCTTAGTCTCAATAAACTGTCACAGAAAAAAAATATAATTTGATTTTTATTCCAATGTTTATTATTTCAACAGATTTCTATTTTAGGAACCTAGTCACAACCAAAAACCATAGTTTTTAAAGAGAATAGGAAAAGGAAGGAAAGGAGAAGGGAGGAAGGGAGGAAAGAAGGGAGGGGGAAGGAAAGGAAAGGGAAGAAGGGAAGGGAGGAAGAGAGAGAAAAAAGGAGGAAAGTAGGAATGGAGGGGAAAAGGAATGGAGGATTTGAGGATGAGGGAGTAAAAGGAGAAAGGAAGGGAGGGAGAGAGAGAAGGAAGGAGAAAAAGGAGGGGATTAAGAAGAAAATAATGGGGAAACACATTGTGCATAATCTTAACAGGGTACATTGAAACTTTAAAGAAAACTGACAGATACCATGTCTGTCTTCTGTGCCTGCCTTGCTGTCTCCTGTCTTTGTAACAGTACAGCAAATCTGGGTCAGGGAAAAGGAGCCATGCTGGCCCTGGCATTGAAGACTGTCAACTCTTAAAAGGCACCTCACAGCAAGCCACGCCCCTCCGTGCAGCAAGCCACGCCTCTCATTAAAAAAGGATTGGTGACACTGCAAGGCAAAGCAATAGACCTAGAGACGTTGATTTTGGAAGGCTTGACAGCTTGCTATGGGTCAATGGAGTCCAAGGCGCTGACACACGCAGAGCAGTCAGGAGAAGGAAGGGGTAGGGGGTCAGAAAGTCCCTTCTTCATCGTGCCTGTTGGCTGAGTAACGGGCCCCTGGGTCAGGATGATGGTGCCATAGTAGAATGCAGCACAAGTTCTCATTAGAGATTTTTCTCATTCTGTTTGCAGGGTTTGCAGATTTAAAAATAAACTGGCATTTTTGGATTAAGAAAAATTCCATGAGGGATTAAGAGGCCACTTTTGTTTGGGGGGTGGGGAGGAGGTTAAGCAAAAAAGCAACAGTTTATGTATTGGTGAAGTCACTCTTTGGTTTTCAGTCTTGCCTTACTCCATTCCCCTGTGTCCCCTCCTGACCTCAATGGGAGGGCGAAGCTGCATTCCCCACCCCACCCCAAGTCCCCCTGCAAAACAAGCCACAGCTCCTCAACCCTGGCTGAGCATGACAGTGACCTGTGGTTGGTTTTCTATTTAAATACTAATTCCATGAATCCTATCATAGATAGAGCTACTGAGTCAGATTCCTAGCAGAAAGACTGGTTCGCTGATGTATCTCAGAGACATACCTATTGGTTCTCCAGAAACCACCTCCAGTGAGCAAGAACACTGTCTACACTGGATGAGAGTGGAGAGAGAAAAGCTTCCAGAAACTATCACTTTTTCTAAACATACCTTAGCCATCAAGATTTTTTTAAAAGCACTAAAGGCTAAAATGGCCTTCGTTTTTCTTCTTTTAATTCAAGCAAGATCCTTTGGCAATGGCTTGGAAATGTTTCCCCAAAGACTTGGGAGTCAGCTTGTGGCACTATTGGGAGGTGGTGGATACTTTGAGAGGTCAGAAGCCTCCTTGGAGAAAGTTAGATCATTGGGCTGGGAGGGGGGGAGGGGGAGGGGAGAAGGGGGGAGGATGCTCTCAAGGGGACATTGAGATCTTGATCCCTTCCTCTTTCTCTTTTCTTTCATAGCCATCATGAAGTCAGCAGCTTCCTCTGTCACACCTACCTTCCTACCACAATGTACTGTGGTAGTACCAGGTTAGAACCAGGTGAAATTAAACAAATAGAGTGTTCATTAGACCAAGGAAAGATGAAACTTAACTGGAACAAACAAGTCCCAGGTAACCTGAGAAAGTTAAATATAGACACTAGGAATGGAGCAAACTTTAGGCCTGGCATTTCCTGAAATTTGCAAAGTGAGTAAAACTAGGGCCAAACTTGAAAGGCGGGATCTCCCTGTAGAGAAAAACTCCAGGATAGTCATTAAAAGGGAAAATTCCAAAGAGAAAGGCTTGAAGTAAACTGGTGAGCTAAGCACCAGGTTACTGGAATTCGGTGAATAACAGTGAAACTCAGAAAAAGCCAGAAAACCTGGAAAGTGGTTTGATTTTGGGTGTGATAAGTAAGAAGTTTGGAATGTGGTTTTTGCTTTGAGGACTTATTACTTTGCTTCTAGACAACATAATTGTTATTTCACTAACTTGCTACTTTGCTGGGAAGATTTGAGATAAGGACTTTGCCTTGTGACTTATGGCCTTGGTTATTGGAATGACTGGAATGATAATCCCCATTTTGTAATCACTAACTGCTAGCTCTACTTCTGTAATTTGCTTCTTTACCCATCACAAAACTACCACTGGCCACCTGTGGGTGGCCCCCTGGCTGGTTTTTTCCTATATAAGCCTACCCCTGTTGAGCATGGTTGCTGTTCTTCAGTCTTGGTATATAGTAAGGGGCAGCCGCCATAGCTATTGAACGATTCCTAGCCTTATTGACTGGGGATTCCTTTCACCAATCGTGGGCTCGAGTCCCACCGGCCCAGGAAGTTGGGGTACTTCAATAGGAGAGACAAATATAGAACTGAATCTACATTCAAACTGTTCACTGGGGAAGTGGTGCTGTAGCTCAAGTGGTAGAGTGTTAGCCTTGAGCTGAAGAGCTGAGGGAAAGCACTCAGGCCCAGAGTTCAAGCCCCACTACTGACCAAAAAATAAAAAATAAAAAAATCTTTGGGCCCTCAAACTGTTCACTGGAAAGTTAAGGCTTCTAATGAACATTTAACCTAGGGTGATGGGCTTAGCAGAGGTTCACCTGAAAATGAGATGAAGGTTTTTATTCACTAGAAATTCAGCTGCAACAGCAACATTGCCTAGCTGTCAGGGAAAGTATGTCCATTTTAGCCTGGACTAATACAAATACTTGCACTGCGAGATTCATCTCTCACAAGGCATTATCATCTCTGGATCACACATACGATCAGTGGATAATGAGTCTTTGGAAAATTATTTCCTCTCTTTTTCAGATGACTTAACTAAAATTGTTCCCTAATCTGTGAAAGTAACTTACTCAAAGTCAAATCACAGCAGAAGCAGAGGCTCTAGCCCTCTAGACTTAGCTCTCCCTGAGTGATTTCAAGAGTAACAGCCCAGTGCTCTCTGGATGGTTGAGATGACTTTCTAAACAAAATATTCCATTACTCTACATCTCGTTGCAATGAGTCAACCTGTATCTCTAGTTAAACATTTTGTTTTTTCCCTTGCCCTCCCCAAATTATACCAACATCAAATACAATGAAAACAGGGGGACATACAAAGCAACAAAACAAATCACATGGTACCTTATAAATACAATAGCAAGAAAGAAAAAAACCACTTATGTCCCTATCTTGGTGTTCACTTTGCTTAACTTCATCTTCTCTGGTCATATGTATATAGCTTTTGACCTTTTCTACTTGTCCCAGACATATACTAGTTATTGCAAATAAGGGAAACCATGGGACCTATGTTTTAGTATATTAACAGAAGTGTATCCAAAGGAGATGTGAGATAGACCACCATGACCAGGGCAAAGCAAAACCTGAAAATGGTATAGGAAACACAGGGATGAGTCAGGAGCTTTTCAAGATGGAAAACAGAAGGTGCTGAAATGATACAATGGCTATCTTTAAAATTATGGAGAGTAGAAAGAAAAATACCTGTATGCGCACACACACGCACTGAGGCTTGAATTCAGGGCTGGGCACTGTCCCTAAGCTGTTTTCTACTCAAGGCTGGCACTCTACCATTTGAGCCACAGCTCCACCTCGGGCTTTTTGTTGGTTAGTTGAATATAAGAGTCTCACAGAATTTCCTACCTGGACTGGCTTTGAGTCTTAGGATCCTCTTATCTCAGCCTCCTAAGTAGCTAGGATTACAGGTGTGAGCCACCAATGCCCTTGGAGAGGTCATTCCTTTGTTGGGACCAAGCAAGGTAGGCCTCTGTGTGAGCCACAGCAGAGTGCCGGAGTGGGAATGGAGTGTAGATTGTGGCACAGGATATTGGAGCAATGGCAGTACTGGAGCAGAACTACAATGAGGCACAGAGGCAGTAACTGAAGCTTGCTTATATATGAGCAGTTTAAGCAAATAAGAACATTATGAATAATGGGAGAGAGCAATCTGTCAAAGGTAACAACTGTAAACACAGAAACTCTGTGAAATCAGATAGGAGTCTGAGGTACCTCTGTGAACTCATGTGTGTGTGTTTTTAATAGACATAGAAAAAAATGTAAAGATGTGTATATATATTCCACAGTCCTGTCCTTGAAGAGAACCCAAAAGTAGTCACACTCTAACAACAATGGGTACACCGACCAGCCAAACTTAGCTTCTAATCACCATTTTCCCTTCAAAGGAACCAATACTCTTTGGAGCAATGACTGATCACGAAAGATGACAGAGGGAAGTTCCAAAAGGCAATTGAAACATCCTCTCAGAAAGCAAGGTATTACCAAAGATGGATGGGACTTTAAAAAAAAAAAAAGGAGAGGCACAAGAACCAGCATGAAAGACTGCCAATGGCCAAATATCAAAGTGAGAAATGAGAGTGAAGATGAAATCACACAGGAAGAAAAAAGGAGGCCATAAGTTCTTATTGATATGTTAATTAACCTAATTAATTGAAAATTCTGGTGAGAAATGGTCTATTCACATAGTTTCAAAGGAGCAAAAGTAACTATAGGCTAGAGACACTTGGCAGACTACACCTTAATCAAGTGACCATTGTCAGCAATGAGAACAGAAATCAGTAGTAACTGACAGGATATAACGAGGACCCGGCATCCCGGTGGACCAGTTCTGCCAAAGATGCAGAGCCTGAATGGAAGCCTGAGGAAATGGCAGGCAAACCCAAACTGAAGGACATTCTACACAACAATTAGTTTGACAGTCTTCAGAAGGGTCAGACTGTTAACAGTAAAGGACTGAAAAAAGACCGATATGATGCCTTGTTCTTACCTGCTTTATAAGGCATTACTGGACCAACTAGGCAACGAAGTGAGATCTAAGCACTGCTCAGGGTAGTCAATGTACCAATATAATTCCCTGGCATCCATAATATACTGTGGTTATAGAGGAAAATACCATAGCATGAGCCATATGTGTGATCCATGGTGCTCACAGCTTGCCTTCAAAAATTTCAGGATAAAAACAAATTCCTGGGGTTAGGAATGTGGCTTACAGGTAGAATGCTTGCCTAGCATGCATGAAGCCCTGGGTTCAAGTCCTCAGTACTACATAAACAGAATAAGCCGAAAGTGGCACTGTGGCTCAATGGTAGAATGCTTGCCTTGAGCAAAAAGAAACTCAGGAACAGTGCCAGGCCCTATCCCTAGGACAGTCAAAAAAAAATTTCTTAGGCCACTTGTGATTTTCTTACAGGTTTGAGATGAGTTTCAAAAAGAAAAATTCAACAACAGTACACAACAAGGATGGAAGTTTCTGAGAGACAAATTATATCTAGTTTGCAAATAAAGTAGTCAAAAACCAGATTCATTCTTAGAAGGCTGGCACACTATTATAGAGAAAAATGTTTTCCTGACTAGGAAGTTTTAAGTGTAACTTCCTGTATACTTGTCAATGATTCTCTAATTCATTCATCCATCATACACTTATTAAATATCTACTGTGTTTCAGACAATGTGACACACTGAAGATGACTAAGGGAAAATAACCACATGGATGGATTATAATCCAATAAAGGTGATGATTTAGAAGTCTGAAGTCAGGAAATTTTGAGACAATCCATGCTGTATGTGACTCAAGAATGCCATCTTTAACCCTCCAGTTTTTATTTATAAATTTTCAATGGACTGTATAATAATTTATTACTGCATCTTATTTTTAAGAACAGGAACATTTCATCCTAACTTTTTTGCATGCGTGGGTGGTGTTAATTGTGGCATATGCAGAAACTTTATCACTTTTCAATTATGAACAGATGTAAATGACTTACTTGATGTTTTCTTTTAGAATAAAAAGCATCTTCTAAAATAAGTTTCCAACTGAGAAGCTAGGGCCCTAGTTATAGAAGAGAATACATACTCCAAAAGTGAACCCTAAAAAATTCTTCACCACCACTACCAAAAGTTACTCCATTCCTCTGTGTTCCAGATACTTCACTGATCACAAAGTAATCATAATAAGCCTGTAAACTTGATTTTGAGATATGAGAGAGAGAGAGAGAGAGAGATCATAACTGTAAGGCTAGGTTCATTGTCCTAGGCATGGTGGTACATATCTATAATCTCAGATATTTAAGAGACAGAGCCCAGGAGTTTGAGACTAATATGAATAACATAGTGAGAAGAAAGAAGAAGAGAAAGAAAGAAAGAAGAGAGGGAGGGAGGGAGGGAGGGAAGAAGGAAGGGAGGGAGGGAAGAAGGAAGGGAGGGAGGGAGGGAAGGAAGGAAAGAAAGAAAGAAAGGTGAGGAAGAGGAGGGGAAGCAGGGGAAGAAGGAGAAGAAGAAGAGGAGGAGGAAGAGGGAAAGGAGGAAAAAAGAAGAAAAAGAAGAAGGAAGAGGAGGAGGAGGAAGAGAAAGAGGAGGAGGAGGAGAGGAGGAGAAGGGGGAGAGGGATGGGAGGAGGAGGAAGAGAAAGAAAAAGAGGAAGAGGAGGAGGAGCAATAACAAGAAAAAGAAGGAGGAGGAGGAAGAGGAGGGCTGGGAAGGTGGTTCAATGGTAGAGCGCTTGCCTTGCATGCATGAGGCTCTGGGTTCGATTCCTCAGCACCACATAAACAAAAAGAAAAAAAGCTGGAAGTGGCACTGTGGCTCAAGTGGTAGAGCGGTAGCCCTGAGCTGAAGAGCTGAGGGACAGCACCCAGGCCAAGAGTTCAGGCCCCACGACCGGACCCCCCCCCAAAAAAAGAACAACAACAAGATCAAGAACAAGAAGAAGAGGAGGAGGAGGAGGAGGAAGAAGACAACAATGACTACACTGTTTTTACCATTTTGCCACAGACTAATTACACTGGACATTAAGACAGTAATCTGGTGAAATGAGCTCACTATAGCAATTTTATGTTGGGCAGAATATTACTTGGTTTTCCAACTTTTCCCTTAGGTGTCATTTCAACCTTTGAGTATTTTATCAAGCTGTGGCTTGTGTGCATCAGTACCTCTTCATTAGCCCAACCCAAAGGGACAGGATGGGCAAGTTGGGGTTCCCTTTCTGACTCCCCGCCCCCACCCCAAGGTCTGCCCACCTCTCCTACACCTCCACAGCCATATTTAGCTTTCTTCCTACCATGGCCTTGTAATTCAAAAGGCAATTTAAAGTTCCATATGGTTGCCATCGAAGCTAACAGATGCCTAGCAAATTAAAACAAAAATTATGACTTATAAACTGCTGATGTATCATCATCCCAGAACATCTTGCGATTTATAGTGAATCATATGATAAGGCTTCCTCCTTGTCCTTCCCCAAGGTTCCCTCAACTGCCTCCTCTAGGAATTGAAGCCCTGGAAGCAAATTCGATGCAATGTTCTACCATCCACAGTGGCTAAACCTTCCCTATAACACGACGTAATATTCAAAAGAGCAGTGACCCAGAATTGCTGTCTCAGGTGCACAAGGGTGTTCTGTCCATCGATAGCAAAAAGAAGAGAAGATGGACTTGGGTCACATAAGTCAGCCCAGGCATCCACTGATCTAAGAGGGGCTTTTCTACTAAGTAACAACAAAATCTGTCCATTCTATGTGCCTTGTCTTCTCAGCAGATCTCAAAACATCTTCACCACCTGGTAAGGTGGATGCCCAAGTGTCCGCCTAGGGCATTCTAAAAGTACTGTAGTCCAAAAGGATGCCTGTGGTAGCTGGCAACAATCATGATATACCTACAACTGTGAAGTATTGAGGCCTGTGTGACAGTTCCTCCTTGAAATGACAACGCCAGATGCTTATGTCATCTTTTCCTTCATAAACAAGAAATGAAGGTTCAGTGACACAGACTGTTTCCCTAAGTAGGCTGAGACCTACAAGGACCTAGAAGGCTGACCTGGACAGCTCCCAGTTTCCCCATGAGAGGGAGAGAGTTCTTCAGTGCTTTAACCAGGGGAAAGATGCGAACTGACACCTTGGTGTCTCCACACAGTGTAGCTAGCTAGAAGCAGCTTCTTCCAGCATCAGAGATGGGAGGAAGCCATGTACACACACTCAGCTCCCTGGATGATTCCTCAGAAGCATGACAATTTCACATCAACAACCAGAGCACCATGTGGACCCAAGCAGCCCTGTAACCAAGTAACCCCGGCCCAGCCACATACCACCTACCAAGACCCAAGCCACATATCACCTACCAAGACCCCAAGCCACATACCAGCTACCAAGGCCCCAAGCCACATATCACCTACCAAGACCCCAAGTGAGAATCACCCAGAAGAGGAGTCATCTCACAGAACTGTGAGCTCTAATAATCAATTTTTATTTTGTATTGCTTTTAGGGCATAACAGTAGCAAAAAGAAGGAAGGAAGGCAGGAAGGCAGGGAGGGAGGGAGGGAGGGAAGGAGGGAGAGAGGGATGGGCGGAAGGACGGAGAGAGGGAAAGAAAAAAAAGAAGGAAGGAAAGAAGGAGAGAAAGAAAGAGAGGGGGGAGGGAGAGAGGGAAGGCTACAACCAGTGTCTCATACCTGTAATCCTAGATACTCAGGAGCCTGAGACCTGAGGATCGAAGTTCAAAGCCAGCCTGGACAGGAAAGTCCATGAGACTCATCTCTAATTAATCACAGAAAAAGTCAGAAGTGACACTGTGGCTCAAGTGGTAGAGTACTTGCTTTGAGTAAAAGGAGCTCAAGGACAGCGCCCAGGCCTCAAGTTCAAGCCCCAGGGCCAGCAAAGAGAGTATATTGGAAATGAACTTTAAAACTTTGAGGGTTGAGAAGCTGGGGGGAGAGAGGGAAAGCTGGAGAAACCAAGGGAGGGGTAACAATGTTCAACAAGAATTGTACTCATTTCCTTACTTATGTAACTATAACCCCTCCATACATCACCTCTACAATAAAAAAAAAAAAATCTGAGTTCAAATTAATTTCCTTGCCTAAAAAACCATTAAGTATTGGAGCCAAGAACCAAAGCAAATGATGGGGGGTGGGCTGTGCAGATTGAGCAGCCCCAAGAATTGACTCTAAAAGAAAAATATCATTCTCCTTCCTCTACCCCAAAGAAGTCTCAAGAGTTTTCTGTGAAATGTCATAGTATGATGACACCATCAATAAAATCAGTTCCCTCTGTCTTGAGTTGTTCCAATGTGTTACAAACAAAACAAGGTTTCCCCACCACCCTGCGATCACTAATGAGAAAGGAATCTGGACAAGATGTTGACTTGGTTACTCAGAATATCATTACGACTGTTACATAAAAGGATTCCGATTTTACACATGAAACTGTAATTCTAATAATAAAAATATACTTAATGACTCAGAGGACTACATTTGAGATTCACAGTGAAGAGAGGGAAGCATGCAGACCATGCCAATAACTTAACAAGCCAGAAGAAAGGAGCAAAAGACATTTTTTTTTAATAAAAGGATCTTTGAGGAAGACATGAAAGTAATAAAACTGGTCATCAGCCAAGTCTCAGAGAGAATAAAGTCTATAGCTCAACCAGTGTCCCTGTGCATGCTATTTTCTTTATATATTTGTGCCTGTCTCTTAGCGTTTTATTTTGTTGTTGCTGTTTAGGTTTTGTTTTGTGGGCCATTTTCTTGGTGCCAGTACTAGGGACTGAATTCAGGGCCTCAAGGCAAGAGCTTAGCTGAGCTGAGCTTTTTCACTCCAAGCTGGTGAAGGCACAGCTCCACTTCTGGCTTTTTGCTGGTTAATTGGAGTTCAGAGTCTCATAGACTTTCCTGTCAGGGCTGGCTTCAGATTATGACCCTCACATCTCAGCCTCCTAAGTAGCAAGGATTACAAATACAAGAAACCAGTGTCCAGATCTGGTAGTATTCTTCCACAGAAAAGACCTATTCTTTGTCAGAAACAGAAAGAATTTCACAACTCAACCAACCCCTTCATTCAACCGATGAGAAACTGAGGCCCAGATCAGTTATTTAACTGACTAATAATCAAACTGCAGATTACCACAGAGACCCAAACTGCCGTGCAGTGCCACTCTGTGTTCAATTTTCTCCTACCCGAACTATGCCTTCAAGTGTCTTCAATGCATTTCAAATGTAGCCTAGCATGTCAGTGTGAAATGAAAGATTAGGACCCGTGGTCTCTGTTAGCAATCTCTCCATAATTGTAAAGGAGCAGCATGAGGCTGCTATTTCTGCCCATCAAGACAGGTTGGAGACTCGGCAGAAAGCAGAAGAGTGCAAGTTTTTGAAGCAGATGGCCAGTTACTAGCCCCTGTTGCTCAACCACTAACCTCTTCATCTGAATTGTTTCATCCAATAGCTCAGAGAACCTCCTGCCAAGCATCCCTAGAGAAGTTGGTCCTGAGGAACTGGGAAATTTAAAACTGGATAATGAGGTCACAGAAAACAGAAGAAGAATGTCATAAGGTGAGTACGGGAGGAAAACTTTGAGGGAATATGTTCTAAGTAGATGAGAGAGGAACCCTCAGAAATAACCACCTACTTAGTCTGGCACTGGTGGATCACGCCTGTAATCCTAGCTACTCAGAAGGCTGAGATCTGAGGATCGTAGTTTGAAGCCAATCCAGGCAGGAAAGTCTATGAGACCTTTATCTCTAATTAACTCCAAAACACCAGGTGAAGAGGTGTGGTAGAACAATACCCTTGAGAGAGAAAAAAAAAAAAAACCTCAAGGTCAGTGCCCAGGCCCTGAGTTCAAGACCCAGAATTGACACAGACAAACAAGAACAAAACAAAACAACAACACCTACTTAATAATTCTGTCTGGGGTTGTTAGCTTCATTCGGCAGCCCCAGCTTCCCACAAAATTCCTTCCTACCTACAGAAAGATCTTCAAACTCTGACAAGATGTTGGCTGTATTCTGGAACCCTCCATGCAAGCAACCTGCATGCCTTTCAGGCTCTCTCCACAATTTCAGAGATTTTGCTGCAACCTAATCCTGAGACAAGACTAAATTTGCCTCTGCACTCTACAAAATTACACCAAACTGTCAAGGGGGAAAAGAAAGGGCCCAAATCCTTTTATTTCCTTTTCATTCCCTGCTAGGAAACTGCAGAGAAAGCCCCTGGGTGCTGTTTGTTGCCTGGTAGCTGAAATAGGCAACTTTTGGAAGTATTCAGGCAGAACCAAGAGGCCTGGACTCAATGCCCCAGCAGCCCAATTCCACAGCCCTGGCCTTCCCAAGTCACCAGGTTTCAAGTTCCAAGAAAATCAGAATGCCTCGCTCAGAAATAGGGCAACCCACCACTTTTAAACATTTCCAGAAAGGCTGGGGGAGAGAAGCAAAGAAAGAAAATAATTTTCTTCTTGCTGTATTTGCAGCAGGCTTTGATGACAGGGAGGGGAGAAAGGGAATGCTCCTGAGAACCATGTACAACCACCCACAAAAACTGTCTGTGAATGACTGCCTGTAATACCTATTCCCTTATCCACCTCGTGCATATTTTATACCAGTCCTGGGGCTGTAACGAGGGGCCTAGGCATTGTCCCTGAGCTTTTCTGCTCAAGGTTGGTGTCCTACTATTGACCCACAGTTCCACTTCAGCTTTTGGCTGGTTAATTGGAGATAAGAGTCCCATGGACTTTTCTGCCCTGGCTGGCTTTGAACCATGAGCCTCAGATCTCAGCCTTCTCAGTAGCAAGGATTATAAGCATGAGCCACCAGCACCCAGTTTCCCTCATTAATCTTTATGAATCCTGAGCGTAGATGACATGCTGAGATAAAGTCCCTTCCCACCCAACCAAACATGCATGGCCTGTGCAAAATACTCCTGCAGAAAGTAGAAAATAACCCAGCATGTGCAGGTAGGAAAAGAATTTATTATACAGTACGTTCAACTATTCTCATGCTATGCATATAGGTATAGCAAGCAAGCCAAATTAAAGGAGATCTGAATCAATACATCCAGATTTCAGACTGCCCCGGATTATTTATTATTGATCCTGCAGTTGGATCGCTGTTTACCTTGCACTGAAAAACAACTTACAAACCACCACCACCACCACAGCCACCATCTTTACTTTCTATAGGGGTTGGGGGGTAGTGAGAAAGAGCTGAGAAGAAAAAAAATAAATAAATAACAGGGTCCCCCCCAATCTGTTTTCGCCTGTCCTAGACAAGTCTTTGTCTGGTGGCTGAACACGTTTGCGAGCTGCCTTAAAAGAATCAAAACAAAACAGAAGAGTCAAGTCCCCAGCTTAATTACAATAGGCGCCGGGCACAGACTGGAGCGCCAAGCCAAGCATGAGTTGAATCTTGGGGTTCAAGCATCTGTTTTCTTCGTTTCCCCGCTCCACCACCTCCTCTTCCCCGACACACTCCCCCAGTAAAACACGTCTCAGGCACCTTCTCTGCATTTATGTCTCCCAGGGTTCCCCCAAATCGGTCCCTTCTGTGTCACTCCTTATAAAAGAAGGACAAGAGGCACCGAGCACATTGGAACATCTGTGCACTGGGGGGGGGGGCTGGCTATTATCCTATAATGCTAAATACGGGGAGGGGGTACACCCCGCCACCCCACACGCCCACTTGGCTAGTCCATTATGCAAAAGCAGCAGCAGCGCTTGGCAGCGGAACGGGAAGCGCGTGCAGGAAGCGTTATTTACGTGCCCATTACAGCACCCTATACACGGCATCTGCATCCTACACAAAGCCGGAGATGGTGCAAGCCAGATCCACGCTGAGCATGGCACAGACTAGCCGCGGACACACGGAGCCCGGCCCTCGTCCAATCAGATCCTGGGCAGAAGGTGGACCTCGGGTCGGCTCTGCCCGCTTTGCCTGCCCTATGATGACACCAAGCTCTGCCCAACATCCATATTCCACCACCACCACCCCGCATCATCAGCGCCAGCAAATCGGATTCGGGTGCCTGCGCGGTGCTCAGACTGCCCGAGCCCTTTTCTGAGCTCTGCATCCCGGCTTACTCGCTCTCTACAAAGACACCCCAAATCCTGGGTCACCCCCCCCCGCCCCAGCCACCTACCTACCCACCCACGTTCCGCCTTGGGTTTTCTTTCCTTCCCACCCGCCCCCTTTCTCCTCTCATTCCTAGAAAGGATTCAACGTTGCTCCCTCCAACGTGCGGGCTAGGCAGGAAAGGCAGAAGGCAAAATAAACGCCGTCCCCCGCCCCCCATCGCCCGCTCCCCGCGCGCACCCCCCAGAGTCCGGGCTCCCGCAAGCGCCCCGCGAGGAGGCGGGGAGGGGGGGCCGGGGGGGTTCAGTGGGCTTCGCGAAAAGTAAAAGCGGGCGAGCAGCGTGAGGAACATCGTGTCCAGGGGATCGACCACAATCGCTGCCGCCCCGGAGTGCTCCAACTTACCCAAAAGATGACATTGAAGCCGAAGATGAAGTATTTGATGCAACAACTGACTTCAGGACCCTTGTAGTGCTTCCCGGACATCCTCTGGGTTCATGAAGACACGCTCGCCCCGGCAGCCCGAGTTTGGAGCCCCCCGGAGCAC
>NW_012267338.1:8717536-8791759 GCF_000151885.1 Dipodomys ordii
GGGCGCGCCGCGTGCGCGCGCACGGACTCGGGCGCCCCCGGGTTGGCGGTGGCACCACGTCGCCGCCGCCGTCGGGTCCTTCCTCCCCCGCCTTGTCCCACCTCCTCCCCCCCCCACCAGTCCTGACCCCTGGGGTACGGGGGTGGGGGTGGGGCAGACCCCAAGAGCGCTCCCCTTTGGACACTACAGTCACCCGGAGTGATGAGGTGCACATCGTCTCGCTGTCACCCGCGGCTTTGGAGGAAGAGAGGGTCGCCCCATGGCAGAGGGGCTGGGCGAACCCCCCCCCCAACTTCTGAGCTTAACCGCAGCCCCCTTCTCCACCATCCGGTATACAGCAGGAGACACTATGGCCCCCAGGAGCAGGAGAGGAAAATGGTCATGGACTTCCAGGAGGGGGTACAAAGGACAGAATGGGGGTGGGGGGAGATGGCATTACAAAAGCAAGTCTAAACGGGCACAGGGCGCGAGAGACATGGCTCCGAACTAGCTTGACCCTAGACTAGTCTGTTTCAACCACACAAACCCCTCTATCCGCTCCCCCCCCCCATCGACTAGTCGACTAGTGCCGGTGGTCCTTGACTGCTTTCCAACTCCAATCAGTCCAGAAGCAGTTGTGGGACGTTGGGTGATGGTGGCATTGAAGGTTCAGCCGTCCTCTGAGAAATCCGATTGGGCTGGATGATCACCAATCAAGTAAGCTCTTGACCTCTGGGGAAGGACAGGACGCAGAACGTCTGGAAATTGTCGCCGAACTTTACCTGAGCAGATGTGCCCAGCTGTGCGTGTCCGCCCTCCTGGGGGCACTTTTCTCAGGTGCCAGGAACGCAGGTACCAGTGTTTCACGGGAAGAGGAAAATCCTTCAGAAATCTGTAGCAGCATCTATGGGAATTTTTTTTTAATCTTTTCCAGGCTTCAAAGAGAGGTCAGGAAAGTTTCCACAGCCCACCCAGCGAGACCTCCTACTGGCCCAGAAATCTACATGTTTGATAAGCTTGGCAGGTGGCACTTCAGTAGGTTGGAGAGTCTCTGGCTGGCAGTTCCCAGCTAGCTAACTCTCGCCTAGCTCGAACCCTGGCTGGCTGGCTGACAACCCAGTCAAGTTTTAGTAAGGCCAGGAGTTCCTTTTTGTTTTGCAATAAACCACATTTCCTAATGGGCTTGGCTTCCAACGAGATTGAAACTGTATTGAAGTCACAGACTTGAGCCTGGGTACCCATAACGGTAGCAGATTCTATTCATCCTTCCCACCAACGCTAGGACCTTGACTAACAGTGTCCTCAGCTGTTTGCAATCTCTCTTCTTCAAAAGTGCCCTCCACTACTCCGCCATCAATCCGGTAGGCTTCCAAAGTAAGGTCTTTCCGTGGCAGATTTCCCTATTAACAAAACACTGACAAGCTTTACCTAAGCCTATTGGTGCTGTGTTGTCATACTTTCAATATATAAATAGAAACGCTGCTGCAGGAACACTGGATAAGTCAGAGGAAATGTCTGTCTTAAGCTGATGTGACACGTTTCAGAAAAGGGCTGGAAATTCAATCCAATGGATGACCTAGTTGATCCCTAAATGATTTAATCTTTGAAATAAAAAAGATATAGAAATAGCTCACATCCCCCTGTGTCTCCACATACAGTTTTTCCAGCACCCCACACCACAGTGGTACATCTGCTTCAATTGATGAAACTTCATTGGCACATCATTTGTACCCAGAGTCCTTAGGTTAGGATTCATTCCTGACATAGCATATTCTCTAGGGTTTGACAAATGTATAATGACACATGTCACCATCACCATGTCATATAGCATATTTTCATTGTCCTAAAAGCCATCTGTACCCTGTCCATTCACCCCTTCCTTTCCCTATTCGTGTCGTGCAACAAGCAATCTTACAGTATGTCAGCTTCATCTCCATTTCACCATGAACACAAAACTGATCTAAAGAAATAAAGTCTTACACAGAAAAATCAATAGAGAAAGTAAAGTTCAAATAACTCATTGGTAATTGGGAGAAGGAGAAAAGCTAGTTGAATTCTCAGACCATTTCATATAGCCAACATAAGTTCTAATGATTAATGAGTCAAATATATATTAAGACAAACCAGAAGAAAAGAGAATACTTGTTAAACTTCTAAATAGAAATGCTACTCAACTTAGAAGAAAAAAGAGGAAATTGGTACAAATGGATCTAGCTTAAAAACTTACGTTGAAGTTTTTAAAATGTAACCCAACCAGAAAAAGATATTGGCACCTTTCATGAAAAATGAAAATCTGAATATCTGCATTGTAAGTAAGGCTTATGACAGCTAACGTTGAATATAGATTCTCAAGGGTTGTATGTAAACAAAAACCCACATAAGAAGAAGTTGTAACAAATCCATAGGGATCTTTAGCTTTAATCGAAGAAATACATGTTCAAACAAAGAAACGGTACAGGTAAGAAGCTACGGAGGCCCAGCGTGCACATACATCGCTTGTGGGTATTGTCACAAAACAAAATGGTCCCTCTGGAAAGCATTCTGGCTGGATGTAGAGGTCAGAGTCCTTCTACAGTTTGACTCAGCAATCCCACTTCTGGGACTCTAGCCAAAGAAATTCTCCAAAATCTAGAAAAAGTTATCTACTGTAAGTTACATATAATTGCATTTTTTATATGGATCTCTTAGCCACAAGTTCAAGACCGAAAAGCAGGATCTTTACCCAGCTGGACCAGGTGGTCATGTCATTTGCATATCTCATTCTTGGTGTCTCTTCTTGCTCCTTGTCTATGAGCTGACTCCCTAACTCTTCAACATTTCATTCAAGGGTCTTGGAATATCCTCCCTTTATTCTCCTGGCACTTACTTTCTTCCACCTTGGTATATAGAGCCTACCTGTAATTATTTGTTTACCTGTCTGTGTCAGCCATTCTTCTGTGAGTCCTTCAAGGATGTGCTTCATCTTCTTTATCCATCTTAGAATCACTGTTGCTCTGCAGATGTGGCAAGTGCTTGGTAAATACTTATTAAAGGAAGAGATGAATCATTTGCTCTAACTTCTTACAGCCACTAAGGATGATGAGAATAAAGAGAATGGCAATGTGTGTATCCATTATATTAAATTTTAAAGGTTTTGTACATGGAATTTATCTCTATGGGATATTGTGAAGTGGAAAAACAATGCAAAAACGTAGATAGGCTACCATATTGGAAAAATAAATTAAGTGTGATAGCAAAAAAATGTACATGTATTGTGAACACATATTTGTATTGTGCATTTGTATTGTATTGGTGAAGGAATGTATGCACACAGATTAGGCCATCCATGGGAGTAAATAAAGAGCATTTTTAATTGTGGGGGAAAACTGGAGAACTCAAAACTACGATGAAAGAAGGGTACTGCTTTTTATTTTTAAATATCTCTTTTGTTGTTTCTGAAATCTGTAGTCTGTTGATGTAGTCTGTTTTGAAAAAATTCTACAAAATTGCAAATAAAAAAGTATATATAAAATATTAGGAGTTAATTCTTGCCGAACAAAAGTAATTGTTAGGTTATGGAGGTATGTAATTTTATTTTCATGTTTCTGTCTCCATTTTTAAAACATATGATTATAATATTTTTACAATTAAGAAAATCAAGATAAATAAGGATATAAGTAGCTAAATAGTGGCCATATTTAGTTTTCTCAACTGTTTCACAACTCAATAAATTCTGGTCTATTTTAAAGCAGTAAAAGATTAGCCTTTCTGGGCTGGGAAGGTGGCTCAGTGGTAGAGTGCTTGCCTTGCATGTGCCTGAGGCCCTGGGTTCAATTCCTCAGCACCACATAAGCAAAAAGAAAAAAGCCGGAAGTGGCTCTGTGGCTCGAGTGGTAGAGCGCTAGCCTTGAGCTGAAGAGCTGAGGGACAGCGCCCAGGCCCAGAGTTCAAGCCCCACTACCGGACCCCCCCCCAAAAAAGAGTAGCCTTTCTGCAGACTATAATAGCCACTTTGTAACTCTTGGATTGAAAAATGGTTAATAAGTTTAATTGCTGAAAAGTTAAGGAGTTTTTCAAATGGCAATGAGAAAGCATATTCAAATAGCTGCCTCTCTAAACAAGATAGAACAACAGCATGTCAACCCAAGACACTACCTTTAAGGAGCTTGACTCTCTGTGACATTGGACCCTTCTTCCTTCTTGCCTGTGTCCTCCTCCCTCCTCTCTTTCTCTACCTGACTCTTCTGTTTCCCACACCCCTGTTGGGTATTCTTTCACTTATCTGAAAGCCCTTTGACTTAATCACTGCGTTCAGCTTCTCCTCTACCCTTCATTGGTTTTCTCTTCTACAATAACCTTCAAGGTCCCATATTTCTCTCATCTTCCTTTGCCCTCCTGCTTGCTCTCTTTAGCTTCTGTTTCTCCTAAACCTACAGGACCAACCTTGTCTGGGTGCATGTCTGATGGATCCCAAAGCCTCTTTCTCCCTCAATGACAGGGTGATACCTGACCTCCAGCCTTCATGATTTCCAGACCAAGATGGAGGCAGGCAGGGCCCACATAAGAGCCCATTGCTCTGCAGCGAGGACTCAATCACCATGCAGCTCAGGTGGTAGCAATATTTACACAAGAGCTGAGACCCGAATTTCTGAGAAGGAAGCTGAGGATCTCCTCCTCTCTCTGCAGAAAGAGGAAGGAAACCTAAATGTGGAGACAAAACAGAGGCACAACCTTTGACAGCCTGGCAGCCACAAATGGTTATTCATTTTGTGCTCTGAAAAGCTTCTGGCTGGGCTAGCACTTTCTACTTCTGATTGCTCCAGAAGGCCCCTGTTCCTGAGATGTGTGAGATCTTAAGATGTAGTCTTCCCATCCCATCTCATTTTGGCTTTAGCTACTTTGAAGCGAGTACTTCAAATGTGCCAGACGAAGGATCTGGAAGAAAACAGTGGTCATCCTACTTCAAAATCTTTCATGAAATGAGGTCTATTTAAAACATTGTTTTTAGTCAGCCGTTATATAAGATCAAACTGTATTTTTGTTTGATTTGATGAATTAAATGTCATGCCTTGTATTCTTTAGTTGCAAAGTAAGTAAATTAGGGGTTGGAGGCATGGCTCAGTTGGCAGAGTGCCAGCCAATGAGCAAAGTGTCAGGTACTGAGTTCAAGTCCCGGTCTCAGAACAAAAAGATAAAAAGAAAAATAGAAGAAAGAAAAGTAAATAAATTAAATGACAAATTTCTCTAAAATATGGTTAACTGATTTCCCCAGGATTATTTTACCCCATATGACCCTCTGGCTCCATGTCTGTCAATCCATATTTGAAAGATTCATTTTCAGAGCTTCAAGAAGAATATAGACCAGGGAAATGGATGGACCTAGAACAAATCATGTTAAGTGAAGTAAGTCAAGCTCAGACAAGACAAATGGCACTTATTTTCTCTAGATCTAAAATACACCCAGACATGAAAAATTGTACAGGACTCTAGGCATTCAAACACAGTGAGACCAAAGGAGGCTACTCTTAGGAAAGGAACACAAAATGCACAATGCCTATTTGCCTCTGATCATGTAAAATAATATTTATCAAAATGAAAAAAGAACAGAGTGCAATGTGATTGAATGCGCCTATGGAGAATACTATAATTGCCAAGCATGACGGCGCTCACCTATCATTCCAGGCCTCAGGAGCTTTGGAGACAGGAGGATCATGAGTTCGAAGCCAGCCTGAGCTACAAAGCAAGTTTGGGACCCACTTGGAATGCATAGTGAGGCTCGGTCTCTAAAGTAAGAATGTCATAATTGTACAGTAAGCTTAAAAACAAACTTATTTCACAAAGGTCAAAGAACTCATTGATTTAAAAATTAAAAAGAAAGGGCTGGGAAGGTGGCTCAGTGGTAGAGCGCTTGCCTTGCATGCCTGAGGCCCTGGGTTCGATTCCTCAGCACCGCATAAGCAAAAAGAAAAAAAAGCTGGAAGTGGCGCTGTGGCTTAGGTGGTAGAGCGCTAACCTTGAGCTGAAGAGCTGAGGGATAGTGCCCAGGCCCAGAGTTCAGGCCCCACGACCGGACCCCAAAAAAAAAATTTAAAAGAAAACTTCTGCCAGCCCCTTTATTTGGTAATCACATCTCAACTTCCTCTTGCTTTGTAAATAGCCAGACCTCTGAGAACCATTCAAATAAATGACTTACCCTATGGTTGAACCACCAATGATGGTAGTGGTGGTAGGGGGTGGGGATGGGCACATCATTAAAAGCTCCCTTCCTGCTACTAAGTAAGCAGAGAGAGAAAAAGGCCAAACACCATCCACAGCTTCCTTCAGGCCCCTGGACAGGCCCAGGCTGTCCTCTGAGACCTTCAGCACGCTCCTTTCCTGCTGGTTCTGTCTACCCTCCACAACCATGAACCAGCCCATTTCTTTCCAGAGAATTTCCTTTCTGATTGATTTAGTTCAAGCTCACGTCTGTTGCGTGGACCAAAATGTTCTAATCAATATTATGTGAACTTTAAAAAAAAAAAACCTCTCACCTTTCAAGAAAATGAAAATATTACCTTCCTTTATGTTTTCAAAGGTAAGATATTCTCATCAGACAATACAGACAATACCTTGGCAACATGACAAAAGAAACTTGTCAATATTTTGTGATATTGGGCTCCTGAATATCTGTATATGCTTCATCTGGCTCTGCAGAGAAAAATCCTAATTTTTTTTCACCTTCCATTTGCCAATGCCCAAAAGCAATGCAGAGAAACGTGCTGTAGGAATGGCAGCAACTTCCATCTCTTTGGGTCAGGAGTCCACCCTCCTTGGCCCACATGTTGTAGAGAGGCTAACCCACCTTCAGTAATTTCCTCTATTACCACTTGATTTATTTTACCTTAAAAAAACAACATTGCTTCTAGCCAGGCATTGGTGGCCCACGCCTAGAATCCTAGCTCCTCAGGAGCCTCAGAGCTGAGGATCTTAGTAGGAAGCCAGCCCTGGCAAGAAAGTCTGCAAGACTTTTATCACCAATTAAAAAAAAGCCAGGAATGGAGCTGTGGATCAAGTCGCAGAGCACTAGCCTTGAGAAAAAAAAAAAGCCCAAGCAACATGATTCAGGATCCGAGTTCAAGCCTCCGTACAGGTACAAAAAAAAAGCCAAAAACAAGCTTATTTTTTGTGGGACATTACTTCCCCCCATGGATCTATAATTGCTAGAACTTGGAACTTAGCATCC
The DNA here is from genome assembly GCF_000151885.1 of Dipodomys ordii. Classification (NCBI taxonomy): domain Eukaryota; kingdom Metazoa; phylum Chordata; class Mammalia; order Rodentia; family Heteromyidae; genus Dipodomys; species Dipodomys ordii. The sequence continues at coordinate 8,724,717 of NW_012267338.1, forward strand.
AGAAACAGAAAGGGATATTAGAAGATTTATCTGCTCTCTGTTATGTTTTAGTCTACACAATCCATGGAGTCAGCCATAAATATTTGTGGTATTTGTACAATGCATCTCCTGCTAAAGCACCTGCCTCCCTGTTAGTCCAACTGGAGAAAAAAATGAGCAGAAGTAAGAGTATGAGTCACACGGACTATGTGCTACAATTCAAACAAAACACAGCATGCATGTGCAGAAGGTTCAGGGTAGAACTTCTCCTATCCTCATCTTTCCTCCTGAACACCCCCTTCTCTCTTCTCTAGGATGGCCTTTACTGAGCATAACTACTGAAATGAAAATTAATTTTTTGAAGACTATCTTATATCTGAATCATTTATTTGAATAACACCAAGAGTCTGGAGAAATAGGTTTTAAATTTAACAATAATGTGTAGCCTTTATGGAGAAGTTTGCTGTTTCCTCCAAATATTAAATAAAGGATTGCCATACAATTTCCAACGATTTCATTCCTAGGCTTGTGCCCCAAAAGAACTGAGATAAGGGACCTAAATGAACATTTGTACATCAAGGTTTACAGCAGTGCATTGTCTTTTTTTTTTTTTTTTGGTCGGCCATGGGGCTTGAACTCTGGGCCTGGGCACTGTCCCTCAGCTCTTCAGCTCAAGGCGAGCGCTCTACCACTTGAGCTACAGCGCCACTTCCCAGCAGTGCATTTTCAAAGAGTGGAAACAAACCAAACAACCATCAACAGGTGAATAAGCAAAATGTAAAATCCATACATGTCACACACACACACACACACACACACACACACACACACACAGAGGAATATTCAGCCCTCAACAGAATGTAATTCTAATAGTAGCTATAGCTACAATATGGATGAGCCTTGAAACATGAAGTGAAGTGAAACAAGGCCAAGAATTGTGTGATTCCATTTAGATGAATACTCTGCGCAATCAGATCCACAGAGACAGAAGTACAATAAGGGTTAGCAGAGGTTGAAGAGAGGGAGCAGAGAGAGAGAAAGCTATTGTTCAATAAGTACAGTTTTCCATTTGGAATGATAAGAAAGTTCTGGAAATAGATGACACTAGTGGTTGAAAAGACGTTGTGAACATGCACAAGACCACTGAACTATTCACTTCAAAGTCTTGGAAATGGTCAATTTAATATTATATATATAGATACATATATACTATTTTTCCATGATAAAAAGACTTCTGTTAACAATGAATGTCAAACTAAACAATAATTCAAAGTAGACCACTAAGTTGCTATCAGCCGTCTAAAATATAATGAAAATTGACTAGCTCCTATATGAATTCCAGGGTAGTGAGTTCCATATGTCTGTCCTCCATTTAGGAAACAACAGAGCTATAAAAATAAATTAAGAAATAAAGGCATATAAAGTATTCATATTACCCAGGGATTTATTCAAGCATTCTTTTCAATGGAGAACTGCTTCCCCAGTAAACTTAATCACTGGCTAATTAGTCCTTGACAACCAAACCAAGGCTATGGAGCAGAAATGGCTTTTGGAAGGAGGCTAACCAGAGGCCTTGGGCAACAGCTTGAGCAGCTGCAGAAGTTGGGGTCCTCAGTAGATCTCAGTCTTCTGAAGGCAGCCATCTCTACCCCTCCGTCCTACAGTTGGCCCAACAAACAGGAAGAGAGCTGGGATGTGCGGATGAGGGCAAGCTACCTCTGCACAAATGACCCAAGATTCCATTTGAACAGTTCATCATCTCTTTTTAAAATAGATCTGAAAACTCTTCCAGGGTTTTTCTCATCAGGTTTTCTTTATGATGTGCTGCTTACGTATACTGCAGGCAGGTGGGTTGTGTAATATTATCTAGTGGATAAGTGGGTAAGTGAATGAATGAATGACTTCAATAAAAAGACTAATAAACTAGATGCCAGTGGTTCATACTTTTAATCCAAGCTACTGAAGAGACTAATATATGAGAATCATAGGTAGAGCCCAGTGTAGCTGGAAAAGTCTGCGAGACTTATCTCCAGTTAACGAGCCAGAAGTGGAGCTCAAGTGGTAGAATGCCAACCTTGAGTGAGAAAGGCTGCGTAAGAGTTCAAGGCTCTGAGTTTAAGACACACACATACACAGAATAATTAAAAGTTCAACCAAAAAATAGTTTTAAGGCCACTCTGAAATTCGAGGCACTGGAAGTCTACTTAAATCCTGTGTTCAAATGGCTCACACAATAAATGCATACATTAAGAAAAATCTGTGCTTAGGTTTCCCCTCCCTTCTTCATAGGAATGTAGTTTGCATTCGATCTGTAAATCTGCCTTATACCCAAATGCACCACATTTACTGGCTTCACAATAAGTACTGTTGACAGAATGAATGACAAGGCAGAAAATAGCTCACAGTACTTCTCATATTTTACAAGTGTGAAAAGCATATTAAACCATCTGCTGATTAAAAATATGCATGTTTTGACTTGCATATGAATCAAATTAACATACATAAATCTAACATCTTCACATCACTGGATTCACAGCAATAGCCAATGTAATTCTGCATGTTTTTCCCCCACAAATTCATCAATTCCAGAGTGACATAATTAAGTTATTAGGCATAAAATAGGCAGTAAATGATTTATAACTGAAAACTAATTTTTGCTTTATTTGGATTCAATGATCATTTATCCTCTATAAAAATATAAAAGGCTTGAATCATTGAAAATCTAAAATTTTACATTCAAAGTGTGCTCTAGAGGGACTTAATATCACCCAGGGAATCTAACATTGGAGGTTCATAATAAGAATTTTCATCCCTGAGTATGATGAATTTGTATTAAAACAAACAACAAAAAGCCCAACTACTGTATGTTGAACCCTCGTTCCTTGCTGCTCCGTGTAAGCTTCCACATTGTGGCATCTAGAACTTCACTTTACCTGTGTCTGCTCTAGTGACCCATTATCACCTTCTCTTCTCCAAGTCTTCTCAGGCAGGGTAAACTAGAGGAACACCTATACAGGGTTTCACTAATGGACCAGGTCACTGGTCTAGAAGAAAGACTACATCCAATCTGAAGGCCCAAAGCACACTATAGCAGGTCTGGTCTGAGCTCAATGGCTGTTACTAAGAGATACCCTGTCCTTTCTTGTAACTCTTCCATCTCTGAGGACTCTTCATTTCTGCACCACCCCTGTAGGACCAAGTATGGACCCTGAGCGGAAACTCTGGCATCTAGTCTTTCACTCTGCCAGTCTGACACAGGACTTGGGTTTCTGGCTCCTCCCAGCAGGGAGCAACAAGTCTTTCTAGAGCAGTGTTCTTTCCTAAACTTGTGTAGCAATAAGGATTCTCTCGCCCCACTGATCTGAATGCAGATTTCCAGGCCCTTTCTCTACATGTGCACATTTCTGGACCTATTGGGAATCCAGGAATCTGACTTTTTAACATGTGACCAGGTATTGGGAAATGCCACACTCAAGCCCCCTTCAAAGTCTTCCCCTACCCCTTTATGTATGTAAACAGGGCGACTGCTAAATGAACACGACAGGAGTGCCTTGTCCATGGGTTCATTATCATGGTCCTACATTCTTCCTCACAGCCAGCAGGATGTCCATGGAGCTAAGGCACCAGCCACACAGTGCCTGAGACCTGTGAAGTTGGAGATGGGTAAGGAGCAGCCCAGGGGAAAGGAGAGACGGAGGAGGAGCAAAAGCTGGAGTCTGGAAACGAATGCATATGTATTTCGAGCCACAGCTGCTTTTGCCTCCTGATATAAATCAAAGAAAGAAGGAGCGAGATTGCAGGGGGAAAATGTAAACAGCTGGGTAAGCTCAATCCTCTGTTAAATAGGAGTTTTCAGATATTCAAGACTGAATATGTTCGCTGAATTATTCATTTACTGAATTCCCCAGTTTATTTTTAGTGCTACTATGTGAGTGAACTGGGGTGTGGGTTCTGAGGCACCAGGAGGTATGATGAGCTCTATGATGGGGTACCGGCCACACAAAGTGGGGCACCAGGGAGCTCCGTCCCACAGAGCTGGGGCAGACTTCTGCCTTGGCAAGTTTGTGGCCAACTTGCCATAAATGAAAGACAGGCATACACAGAGCACAGCCCCCGCCCCGCCCCCCACCCCTGCCCACCCCAGACACAAAGAGTAGACCCTGCCCCACAGTACTGAGAAAGAAAAGTTACAACGATCTCAGAAATAAAAGGAATGGGTATTCTTGCAGACTGCTGGGAGGTAATTGAGAGAGAGAGCAACCACTGTTTTTCTGTACAACCGGAAGTTGTACATTAACTAGAAATCTGCAGAATCACCTGGCATTAAGAAAAAGAAAAGCATGTTGCCAGTCTCCTTAAAAAGAAAGATGGATTCAGATGTGCGTGGTTGAATACAAGAGAGGGATGCTCCACACAACAGAGAGGTCCTGCGTGGTAATAGAAAAATAGCCTGGCTTCTTAACCATCCCGATTACACCTGTGATTATGCAACAGAATATTAGCAACTCAACTCGGCCAAGACACCTCGTATAAGAAAGTGGCACGAAGGAGAAAAGTGGTAATAAATAAATAATAAATAAATCACCCTGATGCAATTGTTTGGGAAGAATCTTTCAAATTTCGGATAATAAGGATATAGGAATTCAAGGTTAACTTTACCCTTGTCAGAAATGTATCTCTTGCAAAGTTGTGGTTCTATCCATGATGATAAACATTTCCAAGGAATTGCATTGCAGCCAGGACATGGCCTGGGAATGATTACCAAGTATATACATAGTGTCAAAAGTCTATCAATGGCTGGAGGCATGGCTTAGTGGTAGAGTACCTGCCTAGCAAATAGGAAGTCCTGAGGTCAAGCCCCAGTACAAACGAACAGAAAAATAATAAACTCAAAACAAAAGAAAAATCCATTAGGGAGCGCATAGATCTCCAAGTGTCCTCCTTGGATAATCACGGAAGATATTCAAAAGTTATTTAACAATCCTCATTTTCAATAAGCTCTTAGGTATCTTTTCCTCAGATAGGGATATGAACCAAAAAATAAATAAATAAAAGTTTCCCACATTTATCCTGTTGATAAAATTTCAATCACTGAAACTTTCCCTTTAAAACTAACCAGGCATTTTTATCTCCCTGTGTTGGACAGATAACGATTGTGCAGGCCGCTCGGCTTTATGAGCGAGGCTGAAACTAGAGCAGTCCAGATAAATGAGATCCCTGTAGAGGAAAGGCAGAATTCAGGACAGGAAGGAATCACAGCTCTTCCCTCACTTAACCTTGTAGCAGAGCTGCCCAGGGTAATTTGATGCCTCTACTTCTTTATTGGAATGGAGAGTGAATCTGGGGGAGATAGGTTAGGAGAGAGGAAGCAGCCCTCTCTCCTTGTGAAGAAGAACAAAAGTGGAGAGGGACCCAACCACAGTGTTAACATAAATCAATTGCTTCTGCCCTCACAAGCCTTCCTCTCCTTCCATGAAAGGGAGAAGGTTGGACTGAACCTGTTGGGCAGAGTTTAGGGCAACTAGGAAACAAATTGGGTTCTGGGCTGTGATTCCTGCAGCCTGGTTCTGCTTTGGTCTATTTCCATAGTGAAGTTTTGTTGTTGAAACATTACCTGTGGCTAAGTTGTTTGCAAACCTCCAGTCTAAAACTTTTATTTTTCCAGCAATAACTCCCTCTGACTTTGTGTGTGAGTATGTGTGTGTGTGTGTGCACGCGTGTGCGTGTGCACGCGCCTTTATTAGAGCTTCAGCTTAAATCCTGGGCTCTTGTCATTTAGCTTTTTTTGTGCTCTTGAGCCACAGCTCCACTTCTGGCTTTTTGGGTAGTTAAGTGGAAATAAGAGTCTAATGGACTTTCCTGTCCCAGCTAGCTTTGAACCTCAGTCTCCACCACCTGAGTAGCTGGGATGATAAACGTAAGCCACCCAATACCCAGCTTTTATAGGTGATTTTGATGTGCAACTACAATGGAACATCTCTGCTTGGCTTCAGCACTCTGATCTTTAATAAAAATCATACTCTTAAATAAAAAATAAAAGCCTCCTACAATTGAGTTACTATTTTTATGGAAATGAGTCCAAACCTAACTCTAGAAATAATAAACTTCTATGTGAGTGTCTTGCCAATTTCTACCCACCGACCACATTTGCCTCTAGTGTCAGCCCATCCATTGAGACACAGCCTTCCTTCCAGTGACCCAGCCCCCAGGGCCTTGAAGGCATCTTGGCTCTGCTCTTCCCTGTACCCTGAAAACTATTGCAATGTCACCAGACCTTCCCTTTACCAGATCTTAAGTCAGGGTCTAGATGTCTGTTCTTAATGTACCTCTTCAAACCTTTAGTCCTTGACTTATTATTAATGGGAGCATCATTTTCCTATCTCTACTCACTTTGATCCATTCTTATCTGATTGTTAGCAGCTCCTTGTCAAAATAGCTGCAATGGTTCCTTGCTGCCTATGTGCTATGTACATACCACAGAAGAGGACTGACTCCTCTCTCCTAACCTATCTATTCATCCATCAGAAAGGATGACATTGCCCCATTTGTAAGGAAATGGAAAGCCTTGGGGGAAAAAAATCATATTAAGTGAAGTAAGCCAGGCCCAATGAAACATAGGCTCCATGTTTTCCCTCATTTGTAATAATTAGTATATGTTTAAGATAGTCCTAGTAGGTGAGCACAATCGCTCCACAGCTATGTACATATGACCATATAAAATGATGCTAATTGAAATGAACTCCAAAATATGGAAACAAGAGGGGTTTTCTGTTTCTTTGTTTTTGTTTGTTAATGTATTGTGTGAAGTTATTTTTTCCTTGTTTTTCCCCCTTTGGTTTATTCCCTGTTTTCACTGTTTTTTTTTTTTGGTACCCTTTGTCTTGTATATATGTTTATCTGATTTGGGGAATGGAAGGGGAACAATAAAATGGTGAGACAAAGGACAATGGTTGAACCAATGCAACAGTGATACTCACAAGACGCTATGGTGGAAATGAACTTTACAACTTGATATAGAGGGATCAGGAGAGGAGGGACAATGGGAGAAAACAAGGGAGGGGGTAAAACTGTTCAACAAGAAATGTACTCATTACTTATGTAATTGTAACCTCTTTGTACATCACCCTTACAGTTAGAAAAAGAAAAAAGAAAAGCTCGATTCGTCTATCTTTTAGATTTCTCAAGGAGACAAATCTGTTTCCAGCCTCATCTATATCATTGAGCAGCCAAGAACACAAGCCACCATGTCAAGAGCTTTACTCTCTTGTTTTCTAAGCACATCCTAGGCTTTCTTGATGGTGCAACTTTAGCTTTGTTGTTCTCTCAGCTCAAAGCACCCTTCTCCCTATTCTACTCTGATTCTTCCCTAAGGGCTCTCAACATCTCTTCAAATGAATGGAAATCTCAATAACATCCCTCTTCCATGGCACACCTTGTACTCTATCTCCAAGCTTGAGCATCCTTATCTTTGCCATATCCCACCCTATCTGTCCTGGGAAATTCAGCTGGTCTTTGGAGCCAGACAGCTCTACATGTAAATTGTAGCTCTGCCATCTAAGGACTGTTTGAGTTAGGCTGAATAATTAACCCTTCCCTGCCCCAGCTATCTCGGTTTGCAAAAGAGAAATAAGAATAATTCCTTCCTAGGACTGGTGAGAAGTCTCAGTGAGCTAATGCACGTAAACATTTTTCTTCACAAGAAAATGCTCTTTGCAAATGGTGGCTTCCATTAACAAATGTCAACTGGAGGCTTGGCGGGCTTTCATCTGCAGCCCAGGATGAGGTCCTGCTAATCCAGTTTGATGGAACCGTGCGCTGTAGATGCTCACCACCTGGCCCTCCTTACTCATTAGAAAAATTATAGGGCAGTTTTTATTTTGGAGACAATACCCTGAAAGCAGATACATAATAGCTCCTTTTTATGATCTGTTTGTCAGTCGTATAAGCAGGTAGTAATGGTTAGTGGTAGGGCGAGTTAAAAAGAATAGGATGAAAGGGCAGCAGGAAAGCTAAATTTGAATACCCAGCAGTCCATTGGAAAAATGTAAAATGCTCACAACGTTACAAAATAAATATTGTTAAGTTTGAGAATGTAAAGGCATGATCCACTGTAGTCGGCTCATTCATCTCAGGAAAATCTACAAACACACACTAGGTATAAAAGATAGAATTGTTTCTACAGATGTTTTGGATATATTTGAGGGTTGCGGATGTAACTCAGTGGTAGATTGCTTGCCTAGCATGCACAAGGCCCTGGATTCCATCCCCAGAATCACAAAAAAAATAATGACATGGGTGAATACATAGATAAAACACATTTGATAAGGTTCAACACCAATTATTGTTTTAAGAGTAGAAATGGGAAAATAGAAATAGAAAAAATTGTCAGATCAAAACCAACAGTCAGAGAAATATTTAATAGTAAAACACTGGTGATATCTCCATTAAAATAACTACCGAAACCACACACACACACACACACACACACAAAGGTACATTGTCCAATATTATTCTGAAAGTTGTGATCAATATAACAAGATATGACATAAAATTAAAGGTATATTATTAAATAAGAAGAGGTATATTGTTATTATTTGGAGATGAAAGAAAGTGAACTGGACAGAGGACACATCTCTAGTCTCAGCATTGGGGGGCTGGAGACAGAGGATCACAAGTTCCACTCCAATCAGAGGTACAATACAATAGTGGGCTCCTGTGTCATCAAACAAGAGTTGGATGTAGCTCAGTGGTACAACATTTGTCTAACATGTACAAGGCCCAAGTTTCAATCCCCAGCAACACAGAAAGAAGAAATAAACCAGGTAAAGGGTACACTGTTTAGATCTCCAAGAAAGTAACATTTGAATAGATACTTGAATAAAGCATAGTACAGAGTCAGTTGGCTGTCTAGGGGAACAGTATTTCTTCCTGAGAGAGCAGCAATTGCAAAGACTCAGTCATACAACCAAGGCTTGATACAGTCTGAAAACAATGAGTAAATTACTGACTCAAGAGTAATGAAGGTGGAGACTGGTTAAAAAAGACCAGAGCCTTGCAGGCCAGAGAAAGCCTTTGAATTTAGTCTTAGCCTTCATGACAGTTATTTGACCAATGTTCTAATTTCATTTTTCAAAAGATCTGTCTGGTCGGGCACTAGTGGCTCATGCCAGAAAATCCTAGCCATATAGGAGGCTGAGATCTGAGGATCACGGTTCAAATCCCAGATAGGGAAGTTCAGGAGAACTCTTACCTCCACTTAACCACCAGAAAACTGGAAGTGGCACCGTGGCTCAAAGTGGTAGAGAACTAGCCTTGAGCCAAAGAGCTCAGGGACGGTGCCAGGCATGGAGTTCAAGCCCTACAACCAACTAAAAAGAAACATAAATAAATAAAAAGGATCTGTTTGGTCTCACTGTGGAGACGCACAGGCTAGAGATGGTAAAAAGATAGTGCAGTTAGGTAGCAGGAAAGATGATGCAGAGAAGACTGAGGGAAATAGCTCCGGAAACCAGAGAGAGCTCAGGAGAGTTTGTAGTCCTGGAAGAGGAGGAAGTGGTTTAGGATAACTCCACAGCTTAACTTTATTAACTGATTAAATGATTCTAAAAGGCATCAGAAAAAACGTCATGCGCACCTGTGATAATGGGCCATGTGGCCACATCCTTCCTTTGTAGCAATTGAGATGGAAATGATGTTTTCACGATCTTGAAAAAGGTTTTTAAAATGGTCTATGAAAGCTAAGTGGATTCCTTGTTTTATTCTATACACCGCAGTAAATTCTAGATACATTAAAAATTTTAATATTAGAAATGGTAATAATGGTCAACTCTTTATCAAGTTTCTACAAGATGGAAGGTTTCCTAAGCTTAAAAACAGCAGATTTTATTCTACAAAAATGAAAAATTCTATACACAAACAACTATGGGACTCAATATTAAAATGAGAAGATGTGTCCGGTGAGATTTCAAAGTTTATATATCCTCTACATAAAAAGCTCATGCAAATAGATATGGAAACCAGCAAGGTCCCAACTGAATAGTGATCAGTAGAATATTTGTGAAAAAGATCATTACCCAGGGAAAATTCAATTAGCTAACCCATGTAAGTAAACATGTTGACTCTTGATCATTAGGAAAGAAATAACACAAAAATGTGATCCTATGTTACCAACAGTATTACTGACGATTTGTGGAGTTTCATTTTTTGGTTGGCAGTACTTAGCTTTAGGCCCAGAGCCTTACATTTGCTAAGCAGACCTTCTCCTATGTCCCCAATCTTGTTTTCTACCAATAATTTTAGGACAGGTTTTCATGCCTGAGACACTGAGCTAAGATCTGCCTACTTTAGGTTCCCCATGGTTGCTGGGATTGCAAGTGTGCACCACCATACCCAGCTTCCTTCTCTCCATTTGAGAAGGGATCTCATGAACTTTTCTATTTAGACTGTTGTGGAAGCCTGATTCTCCCCATCTCCCCCTCTCCCCATCTCCAGCACCCTTGAAGATTAATTTTTTAAATCATAATAGATAATGGTGTGGAAGGCCTAGTAAAGAGGCCCTTCTTTTTCCTAATGATTTAGAGAAGCAAAATGAGCCTTCCCTCAATAGACAACCTAGCTTCTGCACTGGTAGGCTGCCTGGAAGAAATATAAAGCTCTTTGCAAAAATGAACAAAGACCAAACACACAAAAATCAATACATTGTTATTTATAATATTCTCCAAGTGGAAGTAACATAAAATTTTTGCAGACCCAGTGGACTTGAAATAGTTAAGTTAGAAAATGGTTTCCCTGTTGCAGCCAGAAGTAATTCATGCTAATGTCACAAAGGAAGTTGTCTGTGTTCATTTATCTGGCCAGTAGGGACCTCCTTGTAGTTCTGACCCCAATCAGTGTGGCTCTTTGTCCACTAAAAGAGAAGAATTTAGCTTCGGTCCACACAATATGGGCCAAACCCTAAGGCTGCTGACCAGGGAACAGAGAAACGAATCCAGATTAAAAAGCTACAAAACTACAGGGTCATGCAAACAGAAAGGGACACTCTCCCTGATAACAGATAAGCAACAGTTGATAGTTTTGCAGGACTTATTGAAGGGGACAAAATCTCCTTTGTGAAGAAATTGATAATGGCTCTTATTTTGGACAAACCCAAAGCAAAGAATTTCTGCAGAGAAATTAGGACACACACACACAAACACACACAAACACACACAAACACACACACACACATTTCTGCAAATACAGCTCTAGGACAAGGCTACTGATGAGGAAGATCGTTAGAGTCAGAAGTCCAAAGACGAGGGATGTAGGCCAGATTACAGCAGAGAAAATGTCAAGCCCTTAGAAAGTGGAAATTGGGGAATCAGAACTTAAGATTAATCTAGGCATCAAAGTTTGCAAGAGTCCATCTTAACCAATGTCTAGGCATGATGCTGTGTACCTATTATCCCCAGAGACATAGAAAGCATGAGAAGAGCAGCCCCAGCATAAAGTGAGATCCTAACTCAGAAATAATCAACCCAAAATGGGGCTGGAGCCCTGACTCAAGTGGCTGAGTACCTGTCCAGCAAGTAGGAGGCCCTGAGTTCAAGTCCCAGGAAAGAAAGGAAGAAAGAAAGAAAGATAGAGAGAGGGGGGGAGAGAGAGAGAGGGAGGAAGATAGGGAGGAAGATAGGGAGGGAGGAAGGAATGTTTGTTCCGTCACGTTTTGCTATGTACATCTCTTTATTTATGCATACTTTATTAGTTCATTCAGCAAATGTTTATTGGGCAACAAATATATATACCAGGCACAAAGCTAATATTAACAAGTTCTTTAGTGATAATAATGACAACAATGAAAGTGCACTTTCATAAAACATATAATAGTTACAAAGCTCTGCATTCAAACAAAAACTATATGAATCATTATTTAAATTCAAATGTGCAAAGTACTAACAACAAAAAGAAAGAAAACCTTTGAATTCTGTGGAAATGAATGACAGGAGACCCTAACTTAACTCAATAGAGAATCCTACCTTGAGTTTCCAAAGAAATTGGAAAATGTAAGGGTGAAAATATTTCGGTACTGTGAGCATTTCTACCAATGGAATTTATTTGTGAGTTCCTGAATACACACTAAATATTTAGATCTTATATCATTAACTTAAATATTATATCTTTGTCCCATTGTTCTATTATAGTCAATAAATTCTATTGTTTTGATAAAGACTCAAATTTATTACTTTTTATAAAGACTCACGTTATTGGGTAGACCCTTCCCCTCTCTCTAATCTAGATTCTGGTATTCACATCTTACTTCTGTGTACTCCTAATCATTGCCAAAGCATATCATTACTACAGGCATTTTAAGATGATACATCCATTCAAAACAAGATGATGCATTCACTCAAAGCAAATGGATACTGAGTACAAGTTGTGTGCTGAATTCTGCAGCTGAGATTACAGTGGAGCGGAAGGTGAAGCCCTGATTTCATGGAGTTTATATCCTGGTATGAACTTAAATTCTATGATTCTAATGTTCAAACTGACATTCTCAATGGCTATATGTAGTTTGACTCTATTCTTATAAACATTTGGTATGTACAAATATTTGTTTGTTTGTTTTTGTTTTGCATTTGGACCATGCTGGGGTTTGAACTTGGGGCCTTTTGTTCCTTTGGCTTACTTGTTCACTTGACACTGTTCCACTTGAGCTACACCTCCAGCCCTGCTTTTTTATTAGTTATTTTGGAGTCAAATTCTCACAGACTTTCCTGCCCAGGCCAGCTTTGAACTAAAGTCCTCTGGATCTCAGACAGTGGTAGAGTACTCCACTAACATGCACAAAGTCTCGGGTTCAATCCCAGGCCCCACCATCACATTCACACCCATACCTACACACACACACACACACACACACACACAGAGTATATAATCAGATAGAAAACTAAACATTTACTTAGAATAAAACAAAACAAAAATAAATTATCAAGATTAGAATGATAGCTAATACTACAAAATCCCTAATACAGTTTGAATATGTCCCCCAAATATGTCCCCCAACGTTCATATATTGGAAACAGAATGGCCAGTGTTGAAAGGAGGATCCTTGATGAGGAGATGAATGCCACTGTCACAGGAGCAAGGACCTCAGGAAACAGTTAGACCCATTTTCCCCTTCCTCTCTAGTGTGCTCACTTGCCTATCTGCCTTCTACCATTAAACGCTACTTCAAGAAGGTACTCAGCAGGCACAGATCCTCCAAGCTAGAGCTGCCAAACCTCCAGAACTAGAAGATGGAAATTATTTACAGTGTTGGAGTACTCTACTTCCATTTTTCTGTGTGGGCAGCAGGAAATGTTTCTCCATGCTCCCATCCCCCTCCATTTCTCCCTACTTCATCCTGTTATACTGAAAGAAACCCTTGTTAGAACTTCAAAATTAAATGAACAAATTCTCAAGACTGGGATGTTCTGTTGTAATAGCACAAAATAGACTAAGGCTACCTAAATCTAGAAAGATATGCTTTTATTTTTTTAATTCTCTGAGGCCCCTTTTCTAATATATTTTCTACGTATTTTGGCTATATATTCTTTGATTATTCTTTTCCATGACACCATTTTTTTAAAAAGGGCTTTTGTAGGAAGAAAAGAAAATGAATTATTTTCCTCTAGCATGGTCGGTCAAAATTTGTGTTTTATTATTGATAAAGATGTATAAAATATGTAAACCTCCCTCACTGCTACAGAATCATATACCAGAAACATGGGAATCTCACCAAAGCTAGTTTAGATGCTATCCATAGAAATGTATATGGAGTTCATAATTATATGTTATGAATTATCAAGTATATTCCTACAGGAGAGAATTTTAGTCTTGAGATGCTTAGAAGAAGCAAGTCTGTTGATGACAATTTTATGTGTGTAGTATTTGCAAGAATTCTCCACGGCATTGCTCTGGCTCTTGACACTGGGATACATTGTGAGCCTTTTTTTTTTGAATTATGTACTGTCCATGTTAGGGTTTTCAGGGCATGTCCTTGTCTCAATAGAACTTCTGATCCTTGTCTTTGAACTTGATGTCATTAACTTCACTCTAAAGCAGGTAATGTCCAAAAGCCATTTCTAGCCCCTGTCAGTCAATAAGAACTGTGTAAAGAAGTGGCTATGACTTTCATAAATACATTCCACTACACTAAACTTAATTTCCCTCCAATTCTGCCCATTAACCAGGTCCCCCTAATGCACAGGTTTCCAGTAATTCTACTACACTGCAATGAAATGGATAAGAAATGGAAAACAACAATGGACATGGATGAAATAATCTCAAAGAGAACAAAATCTCAAATAAAAACAAAGAAACAACCTAGTAGATCAGTCGATGAAATATGGACTTTGACTTTGGTCTAAGAATCTAAGAATGACTTAGGTGTTTTCCCAAACCAAGAAGGATCCTATGGTTTAGCCAGGGAGAAAGATAAGAAAGGTAGAAAGACAGACTGACCGAAAAGACCAAGATCTTTAACTACCTTTATTTGGTTTCTTTAGTAGTTTTCTCTTGCTATTGCAGTAAATTATCACAAACTTAGTAACTTAAAAAAAACCCACAAATCTTCCAGGTCTATGTGTCAGAAGTTTGACATGGGTAGAACCTGAACCATCAACAGGGCTCGAGTCTTCTATGATGGCTCTGACTTCTCTAGCATCTACAACATGCTGCCTTCCTTGGTTTGTGGTCCTTTTCTCCATGTTCAAGGTTTGCCAGGGAGCATCTCTGTGCTTCTTCCTCCTGATGGCATATCTTTCTATCCCCAGCTGGGGAGGTTCTTCACTTTTCTGAGCTGTGATTGGCTTGGGCCCACTCAGATAATCCATACTAACCTCCCATCCCAAATATATATATATATATGGGGGGGGATTGGTCATGGGGCTTGAACTCTGGGTCTGGGCACTGTCCCTCAGCTCTTCAGCTCAAGGCTAACACTCCACCACTTGAGCCACAGCACCCACTTCTGGCCTTTTCTGTGTATGTGGTGCTGAGGAATCGAGCCCAGGGCCTCATGCATGCAAGGCAAGCGCTCTACCACTGAGCCACCTTCCCAGTCCCTGTCCCATAATGTTTAACTTAATCATTCCAGCAAAGTTCCTTTGGGCCATGTAGGTTTCACGGTATACCAGGTCTGGGAATTAAAACAAGAAGATTCCTACTACGTTTCTCCCATGTGGAACATAGAGTTGTGGGGCCAACAGCATTCCCAGCTCCATCTCATTCTTTCTGCAAAGAACATTTATTGGAAGATCCTTTGCCTAGAATTCCACAGGGAGCAATTTCTCCAAAAGGGGATGTATAGAATGTAAGTATGCAGAGGATGGGAAAGGCTTTTTTCTCTTCAAATAATAAAAAGTAAGTCCTCCTCCTAAAAAGATCTCCAAGTGTTGTACTTTGTTTGTGCTGAGTGGCTATCTTGCCTGCACACTCAACCAAGAGATAAAATAATACTATTTTAATTATTATTTGCCTTGGCTTGACTTAGATGCTGAGTATACAATAAAACCAAAGGGCATCAAAGTCCATTTCCAGACTCCTAGGCGGTCCATTTCCCTTCATTGCTACTTTGCCATTTTGTGCTTTCCTGATTTTACACAAATATTTGGAATTTGGGTGGAGGCCATAGTTTCCCAGTCAACCCAGAATTCTTTTCACCTGCATGCTATTATTCAACTTGTAGTCTAGCAAAGTGGCTTTGAACTTTACATATCAAAGAAAAAGCACTCTTTTTAGACTAACATCAAAAGCAGCCCAGCATACATGGAGAGAGATGTCAAGGCTATAAACCACATCGAGGCCCAGCGCTTCTGACAGATTGTTCCTGTTGAGTGGAAAGCCTTGATTTTACAAAATTAGTGTCATAGAGATGTTGGCCTCTGCTAAGTATCCTTTCCTTTCATGCTTTTTCATGAAAAGTATTTATAATCAAGATAATAACCTCTAGCCTAATTTTTGAATTGTTTCTGTCCCACAATCAGGGAGTCCTTTGTTATAGTAATGATTCAAGGGATGAATGAATGGACAAAGGAGTCGATGCTGTGTGCTGAGTATGCCAAGTCTGTCAGGACATGGAGACATGATAGTACTCCTATAGCCTTGGGTTCACTGCTTGGCTTCCTTGGGCCTCGGTTTCCTCATCTAAGAAATGTTAAGTAATAATTAAGTAATAATCAACCTACCTTGGTTGATTGTAAAAATTTGAGATAATATATTCCAAAATCTCAGATGCTGGAGAGGACAGAAGGGACTTGTTCAACCACTTTGGAAAGCAGTATGGAGGTTCCTCAAAAGACTCCACATAGAGCTCCCCTATGACCCAGCAATCCCACTTTGGGGCATTTACCCAAATGCTCACAAACAAGACCACACTAAAGCTACCAGCATGACTATGTTTATTGCAGCCTTATTTACCATAGCTAAGATATGGAACCAACCCAGATGCCCCTCAGTAGATGAATGGATCAAGAAAATGTGGTATATATACACAATGGAATTCTATGCCTCCATCAGAAAGAATGACATTGCCCCATTTGTTAGGAAATGGAAAGACTTGGAAAAAATTATATTAAGTGAAGTAAGCCAAGCCCAAAGAAACATAGGTCCCATGGTTTCCCTTATTTGCAATATCTAGTATATGTCTGAGTCAAGCAGAAAAGGTCAGTTAATTTGATGTTAGGGAAATGAACCCTAAGATATGTATTCAAATGTTTTTTTCTTTCATGCAATTGTTTCTAACACATTTATAAGATTATTTCTTTGTTGCTTTGTATGTCCCTCCTCCATGGTATAACCCCTGCTTTCACTGTATTTGATGTTGTTATAATTTGTGGAGGGGAAGGGCAAAAACACATCATTTAAATAGGGATACAGGTGGACCCATTGCAACAATGAGATGTACAAGTTGTTATGTCGAAAACGAACTTTACAACTTTGGTGGGGGGGAGGGGGGGGATGGGATGGGAAGGGGAAACAAAGGAGGAGGCTACAATGCTTGATAAGAAATGTACTCATTATCTTGCCCATGTAATTGTAACCCCTCTGTACAGTATTTTCACTTATATATATATATATATATATATATATATATATATATATATATATATATTCCAAAATCTCCCAGGAAGCCAAACATAGAAACAGGCAGTAAATCTCTCGCTTAGTCAGAATCATTAACTAGTATTTTAGTCTTTGGGGATTCCATAGCTAACCTTAATAAAATCTACATGTGGATTATTCTCTCTGTAAATTAACTCCAGCACAGTTTTGAGAGTAACTAAATTTTTCCCATGAACTCTTTCCTTGTTCTTGGCTGACTTCCCACCCCCAATCTCCTGTGTGTCTACAAAATGTAAACAATTTAACATTAAGCTACATATTAAATTAGTGGAAAGGTAAATCTGAGGCCACAAATGGCATACATTATAAAAACCAAACATTTATGAATTTAGATTCTCTAACTTTCAGATACTTGCCAAGTTGTTGAATTAGTCAGATGCAAACATTTTGATTTTATTGCATTAAGTGAGGGAACAGGAGAGCTGGATAAATAATTATGCAGTTTTGTTCATTTTAATTTTTAACTTACAACTCTTAGATCATGTGTGCATATGAACGCTAATATTAATTTTCACCCAACAGCTTTTCTGACATATAAAATACTTGCTGTCACTGGCGTAGTTGGAATCATCAGATCAGTCATGTCTAACCTCAGTTCCTTTCTGAGGTCCCAGGAGAGGAACACTAATGGAATTGTGGCTGGCGAATGACTTATCAGCCACTCCATGAAGCTAAATTCTGTAGATTAATGGAAAAGTGTGAAGGTTAAAGCCATGGGGGAACCCTGAAATGTAAATACACGGAGGTAGTTAAAAAGTAATGGTAGATAGCTGAAAATGAGGAGCTTGGGTTCTAGGACAGAAAGATAAAGCATCACAAATCCAAACCAAAAGAAAGATACTGCACTTCCAAATGCAATATATACTGCACAGTACAGATATGGATTTTTAAAATAAAAATGATTAAGTATTCCTGGTATTTATTGACAAAGAAAAGAAAACTAAATGGGAGGAAAAGAAGTTAAAGACAAAGGACTTCGAGTGAGAGGAGCAGAGTTGAACTTCAGCATTGTAATCTAAGCCCCCAATCATCTACACTGACTGACTCCACTGCTCAAGTAAGAAGAATGGTAGGCTTGTTATGTTTCTTCCTCTTCCTTCTCCTTCTCATCTTCCTCCTCCCCTTCCTCCTCATCTCCACCTACTTCAATGATAGGATTCAATGGCTTAGTTTTAATTTTGTTTGAGCCAGTCCTGGGGCTTGAACTCAGGGCCTAAGAACTGTCCCTGAGCTTTTTTTTGCTCAAGGCTAGTGCTCTATCACTTGAGCCACAGCTCCACTTTTGGCTTTTTAGTGCTTCCTGGGCTGGCTTTGAACCACAATCCTCAGATCTCAGCTTTCTGAGTAGCTAGGATTACAGGTGTGACCCACTGGCACCTGACACAATGGTTTTTTGTTTGTTTGTTTGTTTTGTTTTTAGTATATTCACACCAATGCTAGTTTTCTATCACTGTAATGAAATAACCTAGGGCAATTACATGTAAGAGAAAAAAATTTAGTTCCCAATTCTAGAGCTTCTGTTTTAGATATGGTGGGGAATGCACATCATGGTGGACTTATCCGGTCTACCCTAACAAACCTGCTTAAATTCTGAACCAAAAAAACAAAAAGGAAGACTGGACAGACCAAGATCCCACAGTCCCCTTCAGGGATACACCAGCAGGGAAAACAAGGCCTCCTACAGGCCCTGCTTCCCAAAGGTACCACCTCCAGCCGGCCACCCTGGGAAGCGAGCCTTTCACACCTGGGCCCTAGCACAAAGAGATAGGTTAGCATCACCACAATTTTAAAATGTCTTCTTAGAAAGAAACCCTGTACCCTTTAGCTATGACCCTTCTCCCATCCTCCAATTCTTCCCAAAGCCCTAAGCAACCAATAACCTACTCTACAGATTTACCAATTGTAGACATTTCATAAAAATGGAATCATACTATATGTCAATCTTTTGTGATGGGTTTATCTCACGTGACATAAAGTATTCACTGCTCATCCATACTGTAGCAAATATCAGTGTTTTAATCCTTCTCATGCAAGTAAAATTCCATTCGATTGCTATATCACATATAGTTTATCCCTAGGGGGAGAAGGGATTGGGCTTGTCTCCACTTTTCACTATTGTAAATAAATATACGTGTACACATTTTGGTGTGGATGTGTCTCTATTTGTCTTATGCATATATCTAAGTGGAACTGCATAGTCAGGAAGATAAACTGAGTATTTAACCTATCAATTTCCAGGTTATTTCCAAGATGGTTGCATTGTGTCACCTTCCATCTGAAGTGTTTGAACTTTCTCCACCATTCACCTGTCCTGTACTGTCATCTTTTGGCTTTATCTTGCTTCTTCTATGTGACAAAAAAAAAAAGATGATATAAAATGTATAGGATTGCTCTTGCTCTTGCTCTTCTTTTCTAGCTCTCTCTGCTCTTTCTCTGCTCTAGCTCTTTCCTCTCTTTCCCAGCCATGTGGAGTGCCAACCTTGCCTGGTCCCAGCAGGTCTACTGAATAAACCCACCCCTTACCTGAATACCACGTGCGTGCTGGTGCTGTTCTTACTCGGCTGCCTCTTTTTAAAAACCTAAACCTACCCCTTACCTGAAAAAAAAATGTATAGGATTTGCTTTGGGGGACAGAGGAACCACTATTATTAATATTTTGAGACATGCTCATCTTCTCCTCTGACTATAAATATGAGATGATTTTGTTTTCCAGAATGCACTGGAATAATCTGGGTATTGAAAGGTAATCCTATGCTGAATATAAAATAAGTAAATTTTATTTTTGGTCATGAGCCTTGAACTCAGGGCCTGGGTACTGGCCCTGAGCTCTTTTTGTTCAAGACTAGCACTCTACCACTTTGAGTCACAGTTCCACTTCTGATTTTTTGAGTGTTCATTTAAGGTAAGAGTCTCATAAGGACTTTTAGTCTGGGGCTGGCTCAAACTGCAATCTTCAGCTCTCAGCCTCCTGAGAAGATTACAGTCATGAGCCACCAGGGCCCAGCCTTAAAAAAAAAAAAGTGCTCTTTTTCCCCTTATATGATGACTACTTAAATTATAAACAACCCCAGATCTTTTCACACCCTGGCCAACTCTCATCTGTTGGTTCTCTGGGTGCCTTCCCCAAGTCACCAGGTAGAGATACTTTGGGAAGAAACTCCTACAGCACCTCTATCTTTTATCACCAAATATACATCAGAGTTTTCTTGCTAATTGTTACTAGCCTAACACCTGTCTTGTCCTTTAGTCTGTTAGACACTGGGGCAAACTGACCTTGACTGTCTTCTACAATAGCACAGCATCTGGCACAGGCGTGCACTTTGTAGGTATTTGTTGAATGAAACAGCAAGGAAGATTTTGCCACCGAGTTTTCTTGCGAAGCCTGTCAGTGAATGCCTAGAAATTAGGTTTCATTCAGCAAGGTGCACGCTTTGTTTATGAAAAGGCCAGGCAGCATCTTAGCTTTCTGCCACCCTCCAAAGCCAGCACTTCCCCCCCTGAATCAGCTGGTACACCAGTCCCTGCGCTACTTGTCTGAAAACAATCCTAATCTTCTCTAACAGAGGCCAGAGCAAAGCTGAGACAGCTCCTCTGACATTTAGGAAGCTCTAATTCTGCCAGTCACTTTCTGTTCTTTATCATGGTGCTTCACAGAGGTGGGGGGGGGGGGAAGGGAAGCTGTTTTCCTGTGTGTGAGCACATTCACTCCTATCTAATAATGTTCAATTGTCTTTCTGTTCCATTAGTGTGCAGGAAACCACCTGTCCAATTGAGATCAGCACTGGGATGTCAAAATGTCTCATTTTCTACAGATGTGCAGCTGTCAGATCAGGGATCAAAGGCTCATCTTTAATGAAAACAAGTCATTTTGTCAATATGACTGTACAATTTACATGAATACAGAAATCTCAATCAGATGATTGGCAGCTGTAGTTCCCAAGCACTCTCCACTTTAAAACTGACTGGTTCTCCACCCCCTCCCCCTCCACTTTCTCAAACATCCTGCTCCTGGTTCTTTGTCAGTGCTGTTTCTTCTGCTATGGTTCTTAGACAAGAAATTTTATAATAGGGTCCCATGGGTTATGTTTGAGAAATAAGGTTTTATTCAACCAACAATATATAGCTACTTTTTCATTACCAAGTCACATTGTTTTTAAATTGGAAGATTTCACATAAGAACTTAGATGGATTGATAACTTTTCTTGAAAGATCAGGTACTAGCCATGTGGAGTAAAAGTCCCATGGTCCCTAGCTCTTTTCTTTTGGATATGGCCTGGGTGTCCCAGCTCACTTCTAATTAGCATAATACCACAATTAATTAATTAACAATTAATTGAACAATTCTGAGATTAAGTTACAAGAAATACTGCCTTCCATCTTCTCTCTCCTTCTCTTCTTTGTTTTTTCTTCTGTTATTACTTAGTTTTTATTCATGTGTCCACTTAACTTTACAATCTAGGCAGACTTGAAAGGGAATAGGAAAATACAGAGTTCAAAGAATCACTCAAAGCAAGGACAAAATAAAGATGGTGAGAAATGCTGGGCAGACAGGGGTAGGGGTGATAGAAATAGTCCAGTGACTGAGACCAACAGAAGGCAGCTGTAGTAGAGTAGTCCACGGTCAGCAACAATAGTATTCTTGCTTGTCCTGCTGGCCCCTGACCCAGGACCCCCATGGCTTCCACACACTTGCCACCTAACACTCCATCTTGGAAGTGCAGGTGAAAATCCGGTCCAGCGTTTACCATGGATAGGATGCCCAGGCCTTCCTGCTGTCGGATGATGACATCACATTTCTTTCCATCCATGGACCCTCGACCACAGAGAACCCCAGGAGCTCTTAAGTCCCAAAGCAGATTACTGGAAGGGAAGTATGGGAGACCAAAGTTCAAGGAGCTGTTGACTTCCCCAATTCCCCATGGTGCCCTAGGCCTTCCCTGCCCCCACCGCCACTGCAACAACAACAAAAAAAGAGTCACAAGGGCTCTCCCTGCATTGTCTCTTTTTCCTGACATTCCTGTCAGCAGACTCCCTTCTTTTCCTGAACATTCGTGAGTCAGTCCCTGATATTCCCTGTTAAATCCACTGTGTTCAGGGCTGCCTTTCAGGCTGGGTTAAACGATAGACAGTTCCTAGGCAAGCATTGATTTGTGGCCATGAGCTGAATGTTTAAATGCAGACCCAGAGAGCTGCTGGAGTATGAAATGACATATCTTTCCAGATGACTGACTTCATTTCAGTCTATAAAAATGCTGGTTTCATTATTTATGTGGATTACCTATCTCATTACAAGCCTTGGAGAGAAATCTCTACCTTTACCATGGAATGGTACCTATTTTTGTGGTCCTATTCTGTTACTTGCAAAAAAATTAATAATTTATCTCTTAAAATGTTATGGTTACCCTGGATAAAAAGATGAGCCATTGCAACTAATTTAGCAAAGAGATGACACTAGGTAGAGCTTGGAACTCCCTTCTGCTGTGTCCTTCCTTGGGTAGTTGGGGCTGCAGGAATCCAGCCGGGTGATATACTGGTGCGGCAGATAGTGGGTATGGAGACAAAAAACAGCTAACATGGATAACCATGACTCTCAATTTACCAGTTTAAAAATTGTAGGTTTAGTTGACAGGGATGTAAACTTATATAGCTACTCTGGACAGTAGTTGGAGGTTCCTCAAAAATCTAAACATAGATCTTCCTTAGGACCCAGCCATACCACTCCTGGGCATCTACTCAGACCACCACAAACCAGGATACTGTAAAGACACTTACACAACCATGTTCATTGCTGCACTATTCACAAAAGCCAAGTTATGGAAATAAATGAGTGGATCTAAAAAATGTAGTACCTATACATAATGGAATTTGACACAGCCATTAGAAAGAATAGTATTATGTCATTTTCAAGAAAAATGGATGGAACTAGAGCAAATCATTTTACGTGAGGTCAGCATGCTCAGAGAGAGAAACAGCATGTTTTCTCTCATATGTGGAAACTAGATCTAAAATACACCAAGACATGATAAATTATACTCGACACTAGGCATTCACATGCAGTGAGACCAAAGGAGGCTACTCTTAGGGGAGGAACACAAAGGCACAATACCGCTATGCTTCTGATCATATAAAATAATACTTATTGAAATGAACTCCAGGAAATGGACACATGAGGACTTTTTGTTGTTACTTTTGTTTTTCTTTTCCTTTTGTCTTGTTAGTTTATCTGTACTTGGGAGTGTAAGGGGAGCACAGAAATGGAGGGACAAAAGGTAAACAAATGCAGCAGTGCTACTCACTAGACACTATGTTGAAAATGAACTATACAACTTGTTGGTGAGGATAGAAGGGAAAAATTGGGAAGAGTATGTGAAGGGGTGATATTGTTCAAGAAGAAATGTACTCATTACCTGATTTATGAAACTCCTCTGTACATCACCATTATAATAACAATAAAAATTATTGAAAAAAATGTAAGTTTAGGAAATGGGTGCTTGTGAGAGACAAAGACTAGGCTTGTGCATTAGTGAGAGAGGCAGCTGGTCACTAGATGGCATCGTTTGAGGCTCACACTGATAGCAAGCTCAGTCTCAGTACAGCAGTAGTCACATCTGCTACTGTAGCTCACACTGCTGTTCCTCGGAAAGTTTGCAAGTAGAGAAAAATCAAATGTAGACTAAACTGAAATGGAAACTCCATGAGAGTCAGAATCTCAGTACTGCCATTATTTGCTTGTGTCTTTTGGCAAACCATGTACCTTCTCTGAGCCTTCTTTCCCCATCTCTAAAATAAACGAGTTGATGTGATGGTTCGTGCCTATAATCACAACTATGTAGGAGATGGATATTGGAAGGATCACAGTTCTAGTCCAGTCTCGGCACAGAGTTAGTGATACTCCATCTCAAGAAACAAGCTGATGAGGCGTTAAACCCTATAATCTTGGTTATGCTAGAGGCTGTAGGTTGGAAGATCTCAGCCCAAGGCCAAGTGTGGGCAAAAGTACAAGATCCTATCTGAAAAATGACTAAAGTAAAAAAAGGGTTGGAAGGATTGGTATGGCTCAAGTGGTACAGTGTCTGACTCATAGAGTGTGGCCTGCTGAGTTGTCAGTACTTTAACTAATAAATAAATGTATAAAATTACTAATATTTACGGGGTTGTGTAAGGCTCAGGTAGAAGCTCGTTAATGGCAGCAGGGGATCTCTCCTTTCCAAAGGGCTGACCTCACCGTGGTCCACTGGAATCTAGTGGTACACACCCTGAGTTTCCCCTTGTTTTCCTCTCAACCTGGAGTATTTCACCATTCGCAGAGTCCTCTCATTGTCAGTATTTGTGAGTTCTGTGAGGTACACTAGCCAGAAGATAGGGAGAAAGTGAGTAGACATTGCTGGAAACATAAGCACTGGAGGAAGAGAGAAATGGGGTATGCCTGCAGAGCTCCTGAGGCTGCACTGGCTCGGAGTGAGATGGGAGACGAGTAATGCAGTCTGCTTGTAACAGCACATCCATGGGAGCCTCACTCCTGCTGTTGTGCTGTGGGAAATGAACTCGTTCAGATAAAATTCAACTGGCTGCATAGAGGAGAGCCAGGCAAACAAGGGCATGGTGAAGGGATTCAAGAGTCTTGGCAACATAGTAGTCTTACTCCCTACATGTGCTGGCACATGCATACACACACACACACACACATACACACACACAGAAATATTCTCTGTGCACTGGCCCTATTTCTCCTGAGTGCTCATAGTATCTGCGGTCCACACATCTTCATCTTTCATGTGGTGCTGGCCACCAGGCACCAGCTCTAGACCTAACTGTACTGTACCAAGTGATTTTTCTGTGACTGTACTGACTGTACTAAGTGATTTTTTCATAGATCTGTGACTACCAGCACTACACTTAACTCAAATTTCACAAAGATACAGACTGAGTGTCTTGGCCAAAGGGTAGATTGTTTCTTCTGGGCTCATATATAGTGCCTATTAGCTATAGTGATTGGTCAGAATGGTTCATGCAACAACAGCATCACTCTATCCAAGGGACCCAAGTAGAGGCTAGTAAGCTAGAGCAGAAGATCTACCCCAAATAAAATTCCAGAATAAAATTTTATTTTAACTATGCGAACTGTTACATGGTCATTTTCACAGAAAAATCTTTATAAAATACATTATTCATTCCCCTAGGTTTTATAAAAGTTTCTCACTGACAAAAAAATTAATAGATATTTTATAGTTTTTGGAAAAAATTAACAAATATATTAAAAATAAAAATCAACGTCAATCTCTCTACTTAGGGGTTAATTAGATTGGCATTTTTATATAGTTCTTTTTACTCCCTTGGTATATTTTTCATAGTTGAAATTTTATTATTTTATTGATTTGTCACAATTTTTCTTGGTTTGAATTCTCTAAGAATAAGTTCCAAAACAGCAATTCAAAGACACATACTTATTTTTTATTTTTAATTACCACACAATAATTATACATATTTATTGGGCACAAAATCATATTTGTTTGATAGATAGGTACCTTGTGTCATTATCAAATCAAAGAATCAGTATATCTATCCCTTCAAACCTCTGGTGAGCACAGGTATCCTGTCATGGACTAGAACATGAATGAACTTGGAGTGCATAGGCCAGGTACTGACAGACAAATTCTGCATAATCTCATTCACATATAGAATATAAAAAAAAAAGTTGAATACATAGAAGTTAAGAGAAAAACAGTGACACAGGTTGGAGAGCTTTGGGGAAAGTG
Organism: Dipodomys ordii; assembly: GCF_000151885.1. NCBI lineage: Eukaryota > Metazoa > Chordata > Mammalia > Rodentia > Heteromyidae > Dipodomys > Dipodomys ordii. The sequence goes on from NW_012267338.1 coordinate 8,750,594, forward strand.
AAAGGTTGGTAAAGGAACACTACATCACTGTTACAATTTGGATAGGAAATTTCCTTCTTTTAAAAAGACGTATGTGTTGAAGGGTTGCTTCCCAGCTAGGTTGCTGTCAATAGGTGATTGCATCAAAAGGGTGTTGAACTTGTTAATGGATTAACCCATTGATGACTACTTCATGACTTCATGAGCCATTAGAAGGTGGAACTTAATTAGATAGAGTTGACCACTATGAGTGTGGCTTGAAGGGGATGTGTCTTGTTCCTAGCCTTGCCTCTCTTTCTCCCTGCTTCCTGAGGTAAACAGTGTTCCTCTGTTTTTCCCTTCAGCCATGACATTTCTGCCCTACCACATACCTAAGAGCAATGGAGTGAGCTGACCATGGACCTTGGAACCTTGAACCATAAATAAATCTTCCTTTATGTTGCTTTCTCAGATGTCTTCTCACAGAGATGAAAACTAACACAGTCGTCTGTCTGTCTGTCTATCTATCTATCTATCTATCTATCTATCTATCTATCTATCTATCTATCTATCTATCTATCTATCTGCAATGCTGTGCTGGAGACTGAACCCAGGACCTTTTTACATGTTAGGTACTGGGCCACTGAGCCACCTTCAGAGTCCCTACATGATTTATTTTTAAAGTGGTAGCAGGAAACACAGATATGAAAGGAGGAAAAAGAAATGTCCCAGTCACATTCATTATGTTACAACTTATTTCTTAGTGGTATTATTTTTCATATAATATTATGCATCGGGAGTTTAAGAGGGCTCAGTTTTGGAAAGCCTACTGGAGTACATCTGAAAACTCTGCTGGGCTCTATGTTTGATATGGCCTTTGTCAGGCTGTCAGGGAATCCTGAGGTCGACCAGATGTCTTGAAATAAGGTCTCCTTGATAGTAATTTCTATATTATTGGGTTTTCTTTGCTGTCTGATTTCCCCAAAAAGTGAGTAACAAAGAGAACCAGAGAGGAACTCATGATCTTTTATAATCTAGCCTTGAAAATCACAGAGTCATTTCTAACTTACTTTTTTGTTTTCTTATGGTACTGGCTTTGAACCCAGGGCCTTATACTAACAAGGTAAGCACTTTACCACTTGAGCCACATTGCCAACCCTGTTTCTTACTCTTTTAGTCAGAGCAGTCACATGCCCAAAGGAAGAGGGCACATATCTAAGCTTTTTTTTTTTGAAAGAATGCCAAAAGCCTTAAAAAAAATCACCATAAGGCTAGGAAGGTGGTTTTTGTGATGCCCTAGGTTCAATTCTTTAGCATCACATAAGCAGAAAAAGCTGGAAGTGGTGCTGTGGCTTAAGTGGTAGAGCACTCGCCTTGAGCTGAAGAGCTGAAGGACAGTGCCCAGGCCCAGAGTTCAAGCCCCATGACCAACAAAAAAAAAAATCACCACAGAAAGGAAGCCAACAGATTGAACATAATTAATTCAACTACTACTATGTTCAAATAGAGCTGAGCACTGCTGATGAAATCTTGGAGATTGTGAATATAGAAAACACCAAAATTGTTTTTGGAAGGCTGAAAAACTAAATTTGTTATTAACCATCACTTTCCTATCAGCTCTTTGACTCATCCAAAATGCAATGGTTCCCTGTTTGTTCTCTATAGATGTTTTTGTTGTTGATGTTGGTCCTGGGGCTTGGACTCAGGGCCTAGACACTGTCTCTGAGTTTTTTCACTCCAGGGTAACATTCTATCACTTTGAGCCATAACACCACTTCTGATTTTCTTATAGTTAATTGGGGATAAGAGTTCCACAGACTTTCCTGTCCAGGATAGTTTCAAACCATGGTTCTCAAATCTCAGCATCCTGAGTAGCTAGGATTACAAATGTGAACCATTGGAGCCTGGATGTTTATAGACTTTTGTCTTTACTTTCTTCTTTCAGTCTACCAATTATAGGTCTATAGCTCTTTACTAGAAACGCTTGAGACCAGAGGGCTTCAGATTTACTAATTTTTCAGATTTTGGAGAATATACTAAAAACTATATCTAACAGAGCCTGCAATAGCACCTATAATAAGACGTGATATTTCTGTAGCAAAACATAGCAATATATACTCTGAATAGGGTTTGTTTAAGTGGGCTATACATAATCATATTACAAGGTCCTTTTAAGTTTTGATATCAAAAAGGCTCATTTCTGGTTTTGTGATCAAATGAATATTTACAAGAACTTTTAAAATTTTTCAAAATTTCAGATAATGGATTATGGATCAGTGCTACTGATAACTCCTAAATCTTTTATTTTCTGGCCATCACTCTCTGTGAAGCTTTGATGTAAATATCTAAAAGCCTGCTGGATACCCCTACCTGGAAGTCCTACAGACATATAAAACCAAATCATCCAGAACTATTTTCCCCTTTGTCCCTGAAAAATTAACCCTATAGCCAGTATCTGAGTGCAAGTTACTCCTGGGGAACTCATTATTAATGGCCCCAAACAAGAATTCCCCAGATTCTCCACAACCTCTGCCTCTGATCACTGCTCTTCTCCCACAAGCTGAACATGCCAAGACCTTCTAGCTCAAGGTTTTTGCAGTCTTAACTCTTAGCTGCTTCTCTTTTCTATATTCTCCTTTTAAAAGTTCCTTCTTCATAAAAGATTGTGTGTGTGTGTGTTACTAGTACAGAGCCCAAGGCTTGCCTGACAGGTGCTCTCCCAATGAATCATACCTCCAGCCGTTTTTGCTCTTATTATTTTTGAAATAGGATTTCCACAGTCTGCCCAGTCCACGATCCACTTTTTACTTTCCCACCATAGCTGGGAGGACAGACATGTACTACCATGCTCACTTTCTTTCTTTTCTTTTCTTTTTTTTTTCTTTTTTTTTCCAGTGATGGGGTCTGAACTCTGGGCCTGGGCGATGTCCCTCAGCTCTTCAGCTCAAGGCTAGCGCTCTACCACTGGAGCCACAGCGCCACTTCCGGCTTTTTCTGCTTATGTGGTGCTGAGGAATCGAATCCAGGGCCTCATGCATGCAAGGCAAGTGCTCTACCACTGAGCCACCTTCCCAGCCCCAATGCCCACTTCCTTCTACTGGAATTAAGGCTTAAAAGACTTTCCAGACTAGGCTGGTCTAGAACCATTATCCTTCTGAATTCAGCCTCCCACATAGATAGAATGACAGGGACACACCATTGTGCCCAGCTATTGGTTGAGAAGGGGTCACATATAGGCCTGGGCTAGTCATGAATTATGATTCTCCCAGTATCAGACTCCCAAATAGCTAGGATTACAGGTTGAGCCACTGACACATGGCTCCATAAAAGGGTTTTGAAGTGAGTCTCCTGCTCCTTTTGTTTCCTTTATAGTTTTATCATGATTTGTAAGCATTTTATTTTTTATTTTTTCTTCCAACTGGATGTACTCCTTGAGGAAATAGGACACTGAGTATAAAGGACAGTGCTAGGAATGGGTTTAAGAATACCTTAATTATACCACACTTCATGTTAGAAAGAAAGGCTCAGACCAGACCTAAAGAAGTCCTTGACTTGTATAAGGTCATCCAGTGGGAGACATGGAATGCCCACAGTGTTTGCAATGTAGTCTGAAGCTTCATTGTGATGTCATAAACTTCTACTCACACAACGATAAAGAGCAAGAATAGTGACCTAAACTTGAAAATGTTGCTACCAATAGCATTTAAAGAAAGTTTATTTCCAAAAGGCACATGATCTTCCACAGAATTAGCATTCATGAACTTGGAAAGTTTGATTCATCATTATATGTTATCAAGAAAATGGTCTTAAGATCATGAGATTTCTTTCTGCTTCTGACCTGATTATCGTGTTTTCTGGGAAGTTTAGAGGAAGCTGAAGCAGAGTATTAAATTATAGATGTTTAGTTAAATAAAACAAGACAGCTAGGTCAAAGAAACTGACTGAAGAGATTCACACTATCTGATCCTAAAACAAGAATTTTTGTTTTATAATTAAAAGACTTAGAGGCAACTTTTCACATTCCTAGGAGTTCACAAATGGTACTTTAAAATTTTGATGCAATAATATTTTGTGCACAAAACATTAAAACTTTAGGGGAATAAAACAAGAATGATGTTTTCTTTTTTAAGGAAGTAATGTTGCATCATGTAGCAATTAAGAGTCTAAGCTCAAGAATCAAAATGCTTGGCTTTAATTGCACTAGCTGTGCAATTTGGGGCAAATGACCTCATCCATCTTCCTAGGCCATAGTTTTCTCACTTAAGTAGAAATACAGCTTTCTTAGGAGCTGTATGGTTTGGTTACGGCACCACCTGAACATACCAACATGGGTGGATGCTCGAGTCCTTTAGATACAATGTTGTATTTGCAATAACTTATGTGCATTCTTCTGGAGATTTTACATCACCTTTGGATTACTTATAATAGCTAACACAATGTCAATACCAAGTAAGTTTTAGTTCTTACATTTACCCTTGATCTATTTGAGTGTCTGTGTGTGTGTGTGTGTGTGTGTGTGTGTGTGTGTGTGTGTGTGTGTGTGTGTATGTGGTGTGTATAATGTTAGCTAAGGGTGTTTTCTGAATTTTAGGCTTCTGTTGTAACTAGGATGAATAGCACTGATAGACACTTTTAGGTCATTGGTTATACACCTAACAATAGGCAATTTGCTTTGTATCTATTAAAGACAAAGCAAAATCTGACAGTATTGAGGGGGAAAAATACCTTTTTGGTACTAGTAATCATTGGAATCTTCAACAATGGCAAAAACAATCAAAAATAATATAAATAAGTATGGCTTTTAAACAATTTCTCTACTATAGGTATATGTTCATTTGTGTGTGTGTGTGTGTGTGTGTGTGTGTGTCCTCCAAATTTCAGGGACGGTGTGTGGTTTCTGTTTCACATCACAGTGGCACCCCCCCTTGTTGTCGCAGACCCCTTTGGTTTCGTCGTCTGAGATACCTTCCAGAGGATTATGAGGGCTGGGACTCTTTCTTTATCAGTTTCATTTTTTACTTCTCCCTTTCTTTGAAGACAGACATTATAGAATAAGGAGCCTAAAAGCAACTCCATATCCAGGGAAAATGAGAAAATGACATTGTATGCCCAGTTCAGAAAAGATCAAAGACTTCAAGTTTTATTCCTGAGGTTGGGCTCTGAGGCTGGCACAAAGAGTTTCAACAATCACAAAACCACAAACAATAACAGAAAAGCAAATTCGAAAAAAGGAGAGATATTTGATTTGTAAAATTATCACATTATTAAAGTCTAATGTCTGGAACAGAGAAACATTGCTGTGTGGTTTACATTTGTCATTTTATATGATATTATCAGAATGTGATGATATTGCCACTACTATGACTTGTTTATAAAAGAAGAAATGAAAGAGTTAGATAATCTGCCAAAAGTCATGTGGCTGGGAAATGATGACTCCTTAATATTAAGATTTTTAAGTGTATTTTTTCCATGAAAGCCCTGATGTCTATACTTTGGTTTTTCTTATATTAAAATGCTTTGTATTGCATAACAAAGAACTCAATGTCAATATGGATTGGTTTTATTCCTTTGATGGAGAACAGAACTCATTGTGGAATTCACAAAGGCATGCATAAAGAAGAAAGAAAATGTGTAGGTGTATTTTGTACAGAAGAAACCCTACTCCATGATTTCCTTATAATGAATTGGTCAGGAATGAATGATATCTAAATGGATTTGTTTGTGAGCTCAGGGAAAATAAATTAATAGAGTTCTAAAATATTTGTGTTTCTCATTGTCTGTGAACAAAACATTTTGGTCAAATAGGTTATGAAAACCTTATTGTAACTTATATTGACCCTGTTTTTCTAAGCAGACTACACTAAAGTGGCTTTGGGGGCTGTGTTTTTGTTTTTTGTTTTTGTTTTTGTCAGTCATGGAACTTGAACTTCTAACTTATTGGGAGAGAAGTCTTGTGTTGGTGGGGACCTGCTTTATTGTTACCCAGAGCTCTTAGTCTCGGCTACTACACTATGTGTTGTCTTTATTGTACAGATACTGTACATCGCTAGCCCCATGCAGGTAAGCTCTACCAGGTCTTGGTACAAAGCCTCAAGGAAACATTCTTGGAAAGCCAAGGAACAGCCTCAGAGTTGTTGGTTTTTGTTTTTTTGACGGTCCTGGGGTTTGAACTCAGGGACTAGGCACTGTCCCTGGGCCTCTTTGTGCTCAAGGCTAGTGCTTCACCACTTGAGCCACTTCTGGATTTTTTGAGTAGTTTATTGGAGATAAGAGTCTCATGGAGACTTTTCTGCCACAGCTGTCTTCAAACCACAATCCTCAGATCTCAGCCTCCGGAGTAGCTGGGTTTACAGGCATAGACCACCTGTGCCCAGCTACAGGAGAGTTTTTAGGGATCAGTGACATGATCTTATTGTCCCGACAAAGCTATTCCATGTTGAGAAGATACCCAGGGGGTTGTGTGGAAGGCACCCAGTTTGGAGACTACGGCCATGTCCATGTGGGAGATGATGGAGACAAGGCCATAGTAGGAAGAGGTATATATCTGGGTATATTTTGAGGTAGAAATCATCAGAACTTGATGATGGAGTAGATGTGAAATATAAGACACAAGGAAGAATCAAAGGTAACTTCACAGATTTCGATATAACTGTACAAGTATCTCTTTCTCTTCCAAAAATTGACCTAATTAAGGGTAATGATATTGATGTAGAAATAGGCATGTGACCCAAGAATAGGCAGTTAGCTACAATAGAACAAAAAGATTGCAGCAAGAGAGACACTCCTTTTCTCCTGTGAGTGTGTGTAGTTTTCCCAGATATGAAAACCTGGGCATCTGTCTACCACGCTGAGGATAAATTAGCACAGAGGTTGGTCTAGCCTAGGAATCACATGAACCAGCACTCTGGATGATCTCAGGGAGCCACAAATGAACCACACCTAGACCTGAATCCCTTGGGATTTTTGTTATTTGTAGTTTTGAGCATCCTAAACCAGTTCCTCATGGTAAGCTTTTACAGCTTATCCTTTTAAAAATGAAATCGGAAAGGATTTATAAATGTCCCCCGGTATCTCCAAAACAACAGATCTCATGCTGCAATAATACTCTTGGCTAAAGGGAAAGGTTAGGTTGGAGGAACGGGGATGGATAGGAAAACAACTGCATGGTGATAGGAGGTAACAAATCCTATGCACACTGATTTATGACACGAAAGGAAACCAATCAGCTGAGGAGATGTGAGTACAAAGCTACAATACCCTAGAGTAGTGCTTCCTAACTGGAGTTTCTGACTCACCCACAGGTCAAATAAACAATTTAGTGGGTTGAGACAAGAATTTGAAAAATGAAATAGAAGAAATAAAATAAGATCGGCACTCCAGAAATGTCCCAGGACAACCATCCCTGGGAGTTGGTGGACCCCGTGATCTGATCCAGGTCCATTTGGGAACAATCTGGAAGGCATTGCAAACAGTTCTCAGAGCTACTGATAGCCTTACTGCCTGAGGCTAGAACTTAATAAGGGAGGATTCAGACTCTCTCTTTCCCTGGCTCATTCTTCCTTCTCCTTCCCTCCTGCTCATTTAACTAATCTCCCAAAGTGAGAGCCTGTATGTACCCCTCATGCAGGAGTTTTAAGGGAACCATTAAGATTCCAAACTCAAAAGAATCTAATTGACTTAAGGGGAAAAATTATAACTAAAAAATTATTTCATGAACAAAGCATCTGTAAGATGACAAATACTCTTAAAAGAATTGAAAGAGGCTGGGCACCAGTAGCTTATGCTTGTAATCCTAGCTACTCAGGAGGCTGAGATCTGAGGATCATGGTTCAAAGCCAGACAGGCAGGAAAGTCTGTGAGACTCTTATCTCCAATTAACTAGAAAAAGGCCTTAAGTGGAGCTGTGGCTCAAGTGGTAGAGTGTTAACTTGGAGCATAAAAGCCCAGGGACAGTGCCCAGGCCTGAAGTTCAAAACCAGCAAAAAAAAAAAAAAGGGTGGAAGGTGGAGGGTAGGGGAGGTAGTTAAAGAACTACACTAGGGAATAAATTTAATTTTTAGAGAAACAAAAGAAATTGCGGTCAAAACTCAAAATCATCAGTGACATTTGGTGAGCTGATAGAACAGAGGTTAGTGAACTCATTTCTTACCAGGTCAGGAGCTGAAAAATGTCAAGAGCAGAGGACCTGGGGAAACACATCGAGGTTGCCCTTCTACACCAGCCTTCTCTTCGAGAAGATGTTAGCAAATGCCAGCTGTTCCTTCACACTGAAGATTTCTAGAATAAAGGGGGAGCTGAGAATGCAAAAATCCATCATGGAAACCAGTCATTTGTAAATAAATATCCAAAAGAAAAGAGAAAACCCAAATACACGAGAAAGCGACAGGGATCTGTGAGATGGAATACTCTTTTTAAAATATAGCAAAATCTTCACTAGTCTTCAGAAATGTGGAAGGCAATTGAATGAAGAAAAACACTAATGAACAACATGTCTTTGCAGAACAAAATGCAAAGCCTCATTTTTAGATATTAATAGGAGTAAAATTGGGCTTACTAAACCAGTGCTTATAAGAGTTCTTCAGTCTTCAAATATTAGAAGCAGTTTCTAATCTATGATGTTTTGGATATGTTTGAAATAGTACGTTGTTGTAAGCATTTAAAATGTCTTTCTGAGCTTCTCTTTAGGTTATTTATGCAGAAGGAATTTTTAAAGTGGTGAATCCTCATTCTGCCTTTTTTAGGGTGTCACAAATGGGGCTTTTCATGGCATCTAAATTAATGACCTTCTTCTGCCCCAACTTATCCTGACAGAATATGACACACAAATACCAAGAACCTATCATTTTTTTCTATATTTAACCTTGGTCAGGTCTTTATTAGTGTTGAGTCAAACTTTGGTTTCTAAATTCTAGAGAGCTGCAGAGGAGTTGGAAAACAGAACGATTAAGGGATGAGACAGACCCACAGAGCAAGGTGAGAGAAATTGGCTTCACCTTGGAAATTACAGGCCAATGACTGGTTTAATACAGGATGTCTGTTTGGAGGAAGACGCTAGCTGGTTTTTCTCCATTTCTATGGAGATGAAAAACAAACAAAATTGGATTCATATACAAGAGGAGAGATCTCAGAACTCAGTTGCAAAGGTGGAAAACTCTGCTATTGCCATATCTTCAGAGCTTTGAAAATATGCCCAACAATCACTAGCTATAGGATAAAATCCCTTCAATTCTATGTCTCCATGAATTCTTTTTTATTTTTTATTATCTTTAAGCAGTGTACAAAGGAGGTGCCATACAACAAAACAGTTTATGAATACATCTCCATGAATTCTTAAATGCCACATTTAAAGGTTCAGTCAGTGCCTAGGACAGAGCTGTCATCCCAAAGTGGAATCCAAAGAGTCACCAGAAGATAAATATTAATTATATGATGAAGCATTACTGCTAAAACTAGTATTTCTTGCTGGGTGCTGATGGCTCATGCCTGTAGTAGGTGCTACTCAGAAGGCTGAGATTTGACAGCTGTGATCCAAAGTCAGCCTACACAGTCTGCCAGTCTCTTCTCTCCAGTTAATCACCAAAAAGCCAGAGTGGAGGTAGAGCACCCGCCTTGAGCAAAAAAGGCTAAGGGACAGTGCCCAGGCCCTAAGTTCAAGTATCAATGCCAACACAGCACACGTATGTACACACACACACACACACACACACAGACTAGCATTTCTCAAATTTTATAGCAAGAGTAGTAGAAACCACATGAAAACATAAGAAACTATGATTCCATACTAGCCCATTGAGCACCTGCTGTTCGCAAGCAGTGTTCCTGTTCTGGGGATTCTGAATCCCTAAGACCTGTTGCTGTCCGGAAGCTCACTTGCTGAGGATGGACACACTGTGGGCCAATCCTGTGGCAAAGAGAAGTGTGAGGTCTGGAATACTTCAAGGGAGCCCTGGATCCAGAAGGCGTATTCAGGGAAGGCTTTCCAACAGAGGCTCTTGGGAGGAAGAGCAGGTGTAAATTGGCCCAGGAAGGATTTCTACAAGTGGATGTTAAGGAATCATGATGCTCAGAATGTCTGACTCTAGCACTGCCCATTCCTTACTGGGCTGATTACCTGCTATACCTGAGTGCTTGACTAGCACAGAGGATCCTTCCCACAATACTGCCAGAAGATCTTTCATTCGCTTTGTCTTGTTGTTTGGGTGGGGGCGGGGGGGGGGGTTATTTTGGTTTTGGTGTGTGTATCTCAGTTTTGAGGCTTGAACTCAGGGACTGGGCACTGTCCCTGAGCTTTTTTACTCTAAGTTGATGTATTACCACTTGAGTTATACTTCCACTTAGGACTTTTTGGTGATTAATTGGAGATAAGAGTCTCATGAACTTTCCTGCCTGTGTTGGCTTTGAACTGTAGTCCTCAGATCATGGTCTCCTGAGTAGCTAGGATTACAGGCGTGAGCCACTGGTGCCTAGCTTTCTCATTTACTTTTTTGTTAACTCTGTGAGCACCTGGTATATTCCAGAAACTGGATGCCATGGGGAGTCAAGTGGATTCTATTTTTCTATAGCTTAATGCAATTCTGTGTGTGTGTGTGTGTGTGTGTGTGTGTGTGTGTGTGTGTACAATAACTGAGCAATCAGGTGGAAAGGCTTCATTTTAAAATCTCCAATATATTGCTGAAAATGCAGGCTATGTTTATATGAAACAACCTCCCAAACTATGTGTTTCAAAATACATAGGCAACTATAAATGTGAATTCTTTAGTTAATGAACAGACAACCCCAACTTTGTCTTACTGGAAACTGGAAAATGTACAATTATAGTTCTTAAAAAAAAAGAAGCAAATACAGCTTTTCTTGATGGATCATAATTATGAACTATTGATTATATCCCAGCCTTATTGAATAAGCTAAATTGACCCTAAAAATAAATAATTGGACCTGTTTCCAGGCCATATCCTCAAAACCTACTGTCTAAATAAGGGTGATGTTTAAAGACTATTTAAGGTGGGAGTCAGTGGCTCACGTATGTTATCCTAGCTTCTCAGGAGGCTGAAATTTGAGAATCAAGGTTCAAAGCCAGCCTAGGCAGAAAAGTCTGTGAGACTCTTATTTCCAGTTAACCAGCAATAGCATCTAAGTGGAGCTGTGGGTCAAGTGGCAGAGTGGCAGCAAAAATGCTAAGGGGCAGTATTTGGACCTTGAGTTAAGCACTGGTACTAGCAGCAAAAATAAATCCTCAGCTTTAAATATTATTAATACACAAAAGTGGTGATCTGACTAAATCTTAGTGATGGACAACATACAGGGAACCCCAGGCTTTGATCTCTTTGTGATGTGTGATGCAATTTGGTCCCAGTGTACCTCCATGTCTCTGTCCTTTGTTCTTGTTTTCAGAATGATCGCCACTTAGTCCAACACTGCTGTGTTATTGTTTAGCTAAAAAGTCACTTTTCCTTCATCTTACCCAAATCCTCCTCTTATTAGTGGAGCTTGATATGGTCCAGGAAACAAGGGGGTGGCTGCAAGAGAAACCTGTCACACTTGACTGGAAGAGATGTGTTTTCCATTCTGACAGACAGGTGATTTCAAACTGCCACATCCAAATATTCTGCTTCGATGATATTACAGGTGATACAAAAATTTAATTTCACATTTACAACCAGATCCCAGCATTTTCATTTGTCACATCTGGTTAGAAGCAGAAAGCCATTCTGAGAGAGAAACAATTCTGCTGTTCAATGGGCTCTCACCTGTTTATAGACAGTAATCCCACAGCAACACCGCAGCCCACATATGCCCAGGGGAAAGAGGAGCAAGCACTTTGCAAAATAAACAAAACTCCTAACAAAACTTTGCATGATTCTATTAACACACATTTAAAGAAATGTATATTTAGGTATATTTAGGTACTACATATGTTTAAGTATATAAATGCACATCTGTATTTTTAGTAATTTCTTTATAATTTGATAATAGATTGGACCAGTTTAGCTTTGGAACTCTGGAAATATCTTGTCTGGCTGCAGAAAATGGATGCTGTCTCTACAAACATGCATATATGATTATATATACATTTTCATATGCACGGTTGGTTGCACATAACTTAAATGCAAATACTAAAAGCGACCGTATAATATTTTGGCTCAATCAACAGTTTATTTTCCACAATGATAGAGGCAAGATGTCTCAGGTCAAGAAGTTTCTCTTCTTCATGTCTTTGTGAATGGCCACCTTCTCTCTCTCTCACTTGTGCTGGATTAGGGTTCATCCACATGATTTCATTTGGCCTTAATCACTCTGTATGTGTCTCTGTATGTGTGTGTGTGTGTGTGTGTGTGTGTGTGTGTGTGTGTGTGTGTGTGTATGTGTATACTAGGGCTTGAACTAGTGCCTTGCCCTGTTGCTTAGCTTTCACTCAATACTGGCACTCTACCAGTTGAGCCATAGTGTCACTTTCAAACTTTCTGTGGTTGATTGAAGATCACCTGGGACTTTTGGAGTCACTATAGTTTTTCTGCCCAGGCTTGCTTCAAACCACGATCCTCAGACCTCAGCTTCCTGAGTAGCTTGGTTTACAGGCATGACACAGTGCCTGGCATGTTTGGCTTCTTTTATTCAACAGATTGCTTGCTCATGAATTCGGTTATTTATCGTCTTATTCAACCAACACATTGATAATTGCTCTTTGATGGACTTTGTCAAATTTAAAAGCCACAAAAATAAAGAGGATACACCTTTTGCTTTAGAATGACCCACAGCCTAGGGAGAGAGACAAACGTGAGAGTAGGTAAATCCAGAGTGTGTGAGGTCAGAAGACTCTCCACCAAACACTGTGGGATCCCAGTGTAGGAAATCCCTAACCAGATCCTTCCTGGCACATGGGAATTCTTCCAGAGGAAATGGATCAAGATGAGGTTTTATCAGGCAGGATGGCAGAAAAGGGCTTCTGAGTAAAGGGAGAGGTTGAATCCGCACCCAGGCATGACTCATAGGCTCCAGGGGAACTGAGCTAGCATGCTGTAATGGGAGCTGAGATGCCATGTGGGGAAGAGGCAGGAGGAAGGAAGCCAGGAGCCAGGAGCACTTCAGACAAGGTCATGATTAGATCAGGCTGCATCTCACAGCATCCTGCAGAAATCCAAGAGGCCACATGGAGACTGAAGGGAGTGAGGCCCAAGAAACGAGGCAGCAGATACACATCCCTCACACTTTGAAGCGGCTACTTTGATGCAGGTGTTGAGTATTCTGACTTGGCTTAAAGGTCTTTAAATTTCCAGCTCCTATTATCAAGTCAAGAGCAGAACACCTGTCTCGTGTCATCCCAGGCCATTACCCCATGCCAGCTCCGGGAAGGGATGGAGGTGGAGGCTGAAAATGGGGTCAGGAGTAAGGTGAGAATTAGACATCTCACATAGAAGCCACACCTACCCCAAAAGACTGTCTACTAAAGACTCCAATTTCATTAATATGCAGTAGCATGCTGCCCCTTCTCTGAAGGTCCTTGTATTTTGCATGAGCTATATTTAAAAATCTTTGGTTACTCCTTGCCTATTTTATTTTGTTTAATTTGTTTTTAGGCTCTAGGGGCTCTCTTTGCCCCCACTGGACTTGAACCATGATCCTTCTATCTCTACCTCCGAAGTAGAGGAGGGATTAGAGATGTCATAAAATACCACCCTCCTCCCCATTTCTTGCTATATTATCATTGTAATGATGATTTGTTTAATGGAATACTTCTCTTTTCTGTTAAAATTATCTCAAGAACAAATGCCTTTGCATTATGGCTTCCATTAAATAATGTTGAACTTATTTGGAGATGGATATTATGAACTGGAAGGAGCGCCAAAGACAGGGTACATCACATAGCAAGATTTGAGTGGTAAACGAAACAGTTACTGGCTTGAAGGAGTTCAAGAAGTATAACCCCAAAAGCTATGTCGTGCTGATGACTTTGAACTAAGAACATTTGGGGAAGAGTGTATGCAGAGGCTCTCACCGAGCTCCTTTTACCTGCTTAGAGGTGGATCTGCCACAGGTAGCACAGTTGTCAAGGATTGACCCTTCCTAGGAAACTCTTCATCTAACCTTTCTGTCTGGTAACTTGTCATCTATTCTTCTGGGGCCCATTCATCTTCCCTAACATCATTGACTTGCTCCTAACCTGCCTACATCCCTTCTCCGCTCTCACCTCAAAGGAGGGAAATCGCGCCTAAAACTCGCCAAGATTTGGAATATTTGCTTTTCTTTCTTTTTGTTTTGCTTTGTTGTTGTTGCTTGGTTTAGTTTGGTTTTGCTGGTCCTGGGGCTCAAACTCTGGATTTGGGTGCTGTCTTTGAGTACCTTTTGCTCCAAGACTAGGGCGCTACCACTTGAGCCACAGCACCATTTCTGGCCTTTTCTGTGGCTCATTGGAGATAAGGGTCTGGCAAACTTGATTGCCCAGGCTGGTTTGGAACCACAATCCTTAGATCTCAGTCTCCCAAGTAGGTAGGATTATAGGCATAAGCCACCATTTCCTCATGTGTAAAATCAATGTGTGTTGATCAACTTGGCATTGTTGTCATAAAGTACCTAAGGCAACAAATTGAGGAAGAGAAGAGTTTTATTTTGGCCCAAAGTTTTGGAGGTTTCAGTCCATGGACATTGAGTTCCAGCTTTTGACCTGTGATGCAGCAGCACATCTTGATGGGATCCTGAAGTCGAGGGAGCCATTCATTTCATGGTGGAATGCAAAGACAGAGGAAGAGACTGGTGTCCCACAATCCTCTTCAAGGGCATTCCCACAATCTCCTACAATCCCCTTCAAGGACACATTCCCAATGACCTAACTTCCTCCCATTTGTAGCTCAGGCTATCTTTTTTAAATTTGTAGTTGTTCTTATAAAGGTAATGTACAGAGAGAGGGGTTGGAGTTACCTAAGTCATGTAAAGAGTACATTTCTTTTTGGACAATATTACCTTCCCTTGGGCTCTCCCAATTTCTCCCTCACATCCCCCACGAATGTATAATTCATTTCACAACAGTAACTAGTGAGTACCACTTCTGCATTTGACCCAGGCTACCTTCACACTTAAGATCCTCCTGTCTCAGACTGTTAAGTGCTAGGATTACAGGCATGCATCACTATGCCCTTGACCAAGCTGTTTTGATTCAACAGCTTAGAAAATTATTAGGGAGATACCCCAAGAGACCAAGTGTCAGATAAAATGCCTGGTATGTCCACTAAAATAATAGTCTCCGTGTGTTAGAAAAGAGGTGGCTAAACTGAAACGTTTATTTAGGAGATGAAAGGCGGGACTTGTGATTGAACTTGAAAGTGAAAAAGAGGGATTTCTGTATTTCTGGATCAGTTAGTCCCTGGAAATCAAGACTTCTCAAAGAACCAAGAAAGAAAAAGAAAATTGGAAACCATGAAAGAAAAATTGTTCCCAATCTCTGCTGGAGATCATTTAATTTACTATCCCCTTCTGGGAATAAAGGAGTACATTCCCTGATAAAAATGCATTAACAATTTTCTGATAAACTTTAATGGAATTAAGACATTCTATGCACTAGCCATCACCTACCACAGGTCCAGCTGTCAGTCAAGTCTTGTGAAGGTCAACCTACCTTCTTTTCTTCCTCTTCTCTGTTTCACAAAGAAAATTTAATGTTTTGTTTTGTTTTTTAATTCTATATCCCCCCTCCCTCTCACTTCCAATAGTAAGGTTTTGAAATAACTCCTGTTAGTCTTTTCTTTAACTTCAAGATTAGGACAAACATTCACATTTATGTTTTTACTACTGAAGGACTGAAGTAAAGGATCAGAGTTGTATCTAACTTATACTTATCGATATTTTAAGTTTTACTTGGATGGAAGTAATAATTTAAAAGTAATTATTAAAGTATTCATGCTCACAGAAAGTGTTTCCTTTTTTAATAGAATAGTTGAAACTTAAAAGTAAAGATATTGCTCCAAATTAATGGACTCATAGATAAGGAGGTAGTTTTGTAGCAAGATTATCTGATTTGTACCTCTGCTCATTGGCTTATTTAAATGCTAGTAAAACTGCATCAGATCTCTTGATCTCCATAGGGGGCAGTTTGGGGATGTGGTGGGGAATAATATTGAATAAATAAATATGAGCAAGCAAACATATAGGAACATATCTGAGTAACTATTTACCAAGGGTTACCAACCATATTGCATTTATTATCTCATTTAAATTCTCATAATAATTCTGGGTATGTGCGTGTGCACACATGTGTATACTGGTACTGGGGCTTGAATTCAGGGCCTTGGCACTGTCCCTTAGCTTTTTTTTTTTAATCAAAGTTAGTGCACTGTCATTTGAACCACTTCTGGTTTCTTGCTAATTGGAGATAAGAGTCTCAAAGACTTTACTGCCCAAGCTAGTTTCAAAATGGCAGATCTCCTCAGAGTCAGCCTCCTGAGTAGCTAGGATTACAAGTATGAGCCACTGGTACTTCACTTCCTCATAGTATTTTATGAGGTTAGTAGAAATATCATCACTTTTTTTCTTTTAATCAATGAAGAGCCTGAGCAGTGAAGCCAAACAACTTACCTAAGATGTACAGTTTGGATGCAGGGTAAAATCTAGTTCTTACTGCAAAGCTCAGCTTCTAATCACAATGTTACCCAGAACCCTCATCTAGAAGGGGTATGTTAGCTTTGAGGTAGCGCCACTTACCTAAAAAATTCAGTTTTAAGGGCTGGGAAGGTAGCTCAGTGGTAGAGCGCTTGCCTTGCAAGCCAGATCTCCTGGGTTCAATTCCTCAGCACCACATAAGAAAAAAGAAAAAAGCTGGAGGTGGCGCTGTGGCTCAAGTGGTAGAGCGTTAGCCTTGAGCTGAAGAGCTGAGGGACAGCGCCCAGGCCCAGAGTTCAGGCCCCACAACCGGCCCCCCCCCAAAAATCAGTTTTAATCTGGTGTCATGTGTCACAGAATTTACCTCCTAAGTTTCTTTTTTTTTTTTTTAATGGTAATGAGAGTATTGCCTTATACAACTTGAGAAAAATTCCAAGTGACACAACTTCTACAACTCAAAGCTCCTGAATTGTGATACTGGACAGATTTCAGGAAAGGAAGGGACCAATTATGAGAGAACCACAAGTGATAAAGTGAACTAACGATGGAGACTCACATCACGGAACTAGCCAGGAGCACACAAAGACAGAGGGCTCTTCCAGAAAACTCCTTCCTTTGTAGGAGTTCCCAGCAGCTCAGATTGACATCTTAGTCTTTGGTTACAACCAGTTGTGTTTGCTCACACAGGTTCATTGAGAACATTTTCTGCTCTAATGTAGTTTTCTGACTGCTGATATGTGACATTTGTTTCCACAAGTAGAATAAGAGCTTCCTGGTGGACTTGAGTTTGAGTTCAATTCAGGCCTGCAAGCACAGGAGCCCCTTCATGAGCACAGAGAGAAGCCATCCTATGCAGCCAACCTTAGCTGTTCCCCCTGCTCAGCCCTGGATTGCTGCAGCCCCCTGACAGAGGAAGGCCTCAGGGAGAGCTGCTAGTCCTTCCTTTAGTCCAGGATGTTTACAGGGACAGGCTAAACTACAGACCTTTATAGTCTCTGGATAGATGAATAACAGGCCAGCTCTACAATCCTAGTCAAAAGCAAAAGCTTAGTTAACTACGAAGCCTTTTATCGATCTTCCTTTTAAACCTTTTTTCCCCTAATGCTAGATGGTTAGACAAAAATAAAGAAGTATATACTTTTGTGGAAGAAGCACAAATCCATGGCTCAGAAGATATATGTTTTAGCCAGGTACTAGCAGGTCGTGTCTGTAATCCCAGCTACTCGGGAAGCTGAGATTTGAGGAGCATGGTTTGAAGCCAGCCCATGTCTGTGAGACTCTTATCTCTAACCAGCAAAAAGGGGGAAGTGAGTCTGTGGCTTAAGTGGTAGAGTACCAGCCTTGAGCATAAAGCTAAGGGACAGAACCTAGGCCTTACATTCAAACTTCAGTTATAGAAGAAAAAAAAAAATACATGTCTTCATCCTGTGTGATACAGGCCAAGGCATTTCAATTTCTGAGCCTCAATTTTCTGACTTGTAAATTAGAGGTGATAATATCTTCCTTCTGGCATAATTACAAGGAACAAATGAGATAATGTATTTGAAAATGCATCATGAAACTATGCACCTCATGAATATTTAGTTGTACATATTTTATTTCAGCTTTACAGCTGAGGATCTTCAACTCATCGAGATGAAGGCAGCATATCCAAATAAGATACATAGCAAGGATTTGAACCAGGTCAATCTAATTCCAGAAACTTCTTTTCATATACCACCCCCCACACACACACTCCCATTAAGCAAATGCAGTCTCGCTGTGAATATTTTTTTCCCCCACAGACAATGCCAGAGTTTTAAACCTTCATTTCAGAAGTCCCACAGAACATTCTGGAAGCCCCAGCCCAGCTCACCTTCACACCAACAAGGAAGAGAGTACCCCCTTTTCTAGATATCTTTTGAGTTACATACACAGATTCCTCACAGTCCTAAAAATGAGATGCAAATGCCTATTATTCAATGTGCTATTTTAACACTAAACAATTCAGAGCAAGGAAATCATTCTGGGCTTGTTCTCTGACAATTGTACCCCCAATGTCATGCAAATCAAATTTCTATAACAATATGTCATTGCCAGCTGATTTCCAGTCCCTTTAAGCAGGACGGTATGATAGAAAGCAGAAACTACTCATCTTAACAACAAGCAACAGAAAGATTGTGGACTGCCAGATGAAGTTCCTAATTAAAAATAGTATTTGTTAGGGGGAAAAAAAAAACTAAAAATGCTTCAAAGAGAGGAAGAAGAATAGCCACCTGTTTCCTTGCCTGAGAAATCTTGAGCAAAGTAATGATATACCTGGAGCTTAGATATCACAGTTTCTTCACAAGTAATAAACATCTTTTGGCTGATTTACAGTTTCACATAGTATTTTTCTTGCAGTTGGGCTGTATAAATTCTACTAATTAACTGGATCAGTAATGCTTTGGTTGCTACAGTATGAAAGTGTTTAGAACACCTATTCCTGACAGGGCTGGCAGAGCAAGCAGGTGTACATCTTCCACAGGCAGCTTCCTTTAAGTTCAAGCCCAGGCAGGAAAGTCTGTGAATCTCTTATCTCCAGTTAGCCACCAAAAGCCAGAAGTACAGCTGTGGGTCAGGTGGTAGAGCACCAGTCTTGAGCAAAAAGGCTAAGGGAGAGCACGTAGGTCCTGAGTTCAAACTTCAGTGCCAGCACAAATGCAGAAAGAAAAGCAAGCAAGAAAGAAAGAAAGAGAAAGAGAGAAGGAAAGAAAGAAAGAGAGAGAGAAAGGAAGGAAGAAAGAAAGAAAAGAAAGGAAGGAAGGAAGAAAAGAGGGAAGGAAGGAAGGAGGGAGGGAGAGAAAGAGAGAAAGAAAGAAAGGAAGAAAGGAAGGAAGGAAGAAAGAAAGAAAGAAAGAAAGAAAGAAAGAAAGAAAGAAAGAAAGAAAGAAAGAAAGAAAGAAAGAAAGAAAGAGGAAGCGGCGCTGTGGCTCAAGTGGTAGAGAGCTAGTCCAGCTGAAGAGCTGAGGGACAGCATCCAGGCCCAGAGTTCAAGCCTCATGACTGACCAAAAAACCAAAAACCAAAAGAAAGAAAGGAAGGAAGGAAGGAAGGAAGGAAGGGAGGAATTAGTAACCAGTTTCACTCCCAGACAAACATTGGATCTTGCCCATTCTGTACACACTGAGAAGTAACAAAGTTCCGCTGTTGCCCTCACATGCAGACTATTCATCCGTACAATTTGTAATGACCAGTATTTCAGTCTAGAGCTATTGAATTATAGGTATAACCAAACTCTCTTTAAGCATTTGGGTTATTTTCTAATTCACGAGTTTTACATCACAGTGTAAAATTATCTTTGTAGAGGCATCATTACACAGCTTTACTAAACAAATGTGCGTAAGTGAAATTTCTGGGTTAAATTAGTATTCTTTTTTATTGTCAAGGTGATGGATGTGATGTACTGAGAGACTACAGTTACATAAGTAAGTAGCCTTGTTAAACTAAATTAGTCCTTAAGGTGACTGGTTTATATTGTCCAATCTCCAGGCAAGATGGTGTCCATTCCACTGTAGCCAGCAGGATTCATGAATCTGTGTGGATCAGAATAAAAGATTCCAAAACATAGCAGCTCACTTACTGTGCATTTTAAGGTGAAGGACAGTTGAGAAACACAGGAACAGAAAAATCTCTGACCATCTCTTACCTAGAGGTCTTCAAGTGACAGGTGTTCTGTTCTGTATGGGGAAAGGAATGCTAGGAGAGAGACTAAGAATCTGAAGGAAGGGAACTTGCTCCGTTTCCTCCATTTCTGACCATTCTACAATGGTGCACTTGGTCCAATCATGCTACAAGACTTTCCATTCTTCACCAAGCCTAAACACAAGAGATATGTTGACCCTGGTTCTTTGGGTCTGCATTTCGGAAGGATCTTGAGTCTTGTAAAACTTGCTCTATTGTCATGCTTTTCTGGTCTTAATGTTATTGAGCTAGTTTTGTTAGAGGAACAGTGCCCCACAGGGACAACAGGGCAAGCTGTGACCCTAGTGGTAGATGAAGGAAGGACATTGCTTCTTCTCTCCTGTGGGGCCACTTTTCCCCATGTTTGCCATGGCCACACTGTGCCTTTTACTACAATTCAATACATGAGATTTGAAAATGGGAACTCATTGAATTGTTTTTATAAAACTCATCTGGAATGCTACCAATAGTTCAGGTCAGATCAGGAATGGACATTCTAGCCCTCATCCTTTCCCAGAGACATCAAATCTCACAACCATCCCCACGTTAAAACACCAGCACGAGAGCTAGGGAGTCCAGGTGAGAGTCCACAGCACCTGGCTGCTGCACAGAAATAAGACTCAGTCAAGAGGATTGGGATGATGGTTCCCATTATCTACAGAACTCCTCCCTGCCCCAAGCCCAGGAAGCACAGCATGGTGAGAGACACCCCTGCCCCTTGGGGGAAGGACATGGACTGAACTTTGTTTTGAGCCCTAGCAACAGGCCCATTCTCATTAAAACCCAGTGCCAAGCTGCTCCCAAGATCTCTGCAGCTCCAGGCTACAGGTTCACTCCAAACAACAACCAGTACATGAAGACCCAGGATAACAGACAGAATAACTGACAAGCTCATATATAGAAGATGACTCTCACAGCTAACAATACACTCAAAATTTAGAAAGTTGAGTTTGATTTTTTTCTGCTAAGATCAAGAATAAGACAAGAATGCCCATTTGTGCCCTTCCTTCCTTCGTTCCTTCCTTCCTTCCTTCCTTTCCTTCTTTCTCTCTCTCTTCCTTTCTTTCTTTCTCTCTCTCTCTTCCTTCCTTTCTCTTCCTTTCTTTCTTTCTCTTCCTTCCTTCCTTCCTTCCTTCCTTCCTTTCTTTCTTTCTTTTTCTTTCTTTCTTTCCTTCTTTCTTTCTTTCTCCAGACCTGGGGCTTGAACTCTGGGCCTGGACACTGTCCCTGAGCTTTTATGCTCAATGCTAGGACTCTACTACTTGAGCCACAACTCCATTTCCAGATTTTTTTTTTTTAGTGGTTAACTGGAGCTAAGAGTCCCATGGTATTTCCGCCCTGGCTGGCTTCAAAACACAGTCCTCAGATCTCAGCTCCTGAGTATCTAGAATTACAAGTGTAAACCACTGACACTGGGTCCCATTCTTGCCATTTCTATTCAACATAGTACTGGAAGTCCCAGTAAGTAAATGAGACAAGAAATCCATACATTCACAGTCAGTTTTGTTTTTGACCAAGATTCCAGAGAACACATAATGGGGAAGAAACACTACCACCAATAAATTGTATTGAAAATGCTGTATATCCACTTGAAAAAGAATGAAACTAAGTCTCTATGTCACACCATGTACAAAAAATCAACTCAAAATACACTGAAGATTTTAATGCAAGAGCTGAGAGTACCGAATGACCAGAAGAATATATAGGAAAATGTTTTACTTACATTAGTTTGCCAAAGATTTTTTTCATATGAGCAGTAACAATAGCAAAAATAGACAGTATTTCACCAAGTCAAAAAGATTTTGTACAACCAAGGAAAAAATTCAGACAGTAAAACAACCACCTACTAAATTTGAAAAAGTATTTGTGAAATATACATATGTTAACCACTTGGGTAATAATAAAGAAAGAAAGAAAGAGAAAAAGAAGAAAGGGAAAAGGTATGATCTGTCTTCCTGGCTTAGTCAACTCCAGAAAGCCCTACTACTGGTACTATGGCATCAGTGATGAGGTTTTAATGAATGAATGGGGGTTGGGTGCTCAGGTGATAATCATTGGGTATAAAGGTGGTTGGTCATATTCTGGCTTTTTTTAAAGGTCATGAGGCTTGCACTCAGGTCCTGGGTACTGTCCCTGAGCTCTTTTTGTTCAAGGATAGAACTCTACCACTTTGAGCCACAGCTCTACTTCCAATTTTCGGCTGGGTCATTGGAGATGAGAATCTGGCAGACATTCCTACTTTGGCTGGCTTTGAACTGCAATCCTCAGATCTCTGCCTCCTGAGTAGCTAGGATTACAGGTGTGCCAGCAGAACCCACTATTCCAGCTTTCTATAAAGCATCTCACTCGTGGTCCTGATGCCTCCAAATACCTCTGAAAAATGGTCGCTCTCCCCACACCCTTCTCTTCCACCATCCACTCACCTACGTGTAGCTACCACATCTACTGACTTCCTAACTTCTCCAGGTAAGATCTTCCTGTGTGGGGACCAGTGCGGCTGAATGGAGCCAACTCATCTCAGATGGGTTATGGTCAGGATGGGGAGATGAGGGGTGTGAAGAATAGACAAAGATGTTGAGTAGCTTCAGGGCTCTGTGAGATCTGGCTGAGCAGCCACCCAGATGCCCTTCTTCCTCGCTCATCCCACCCATACACATTTGCCTTGAGAGCTCCATGTACCACCCACTCCCCATCAAGAGGCAGCTCCCTACCAGGACACAATTCACCTTGATTCAAAAATTCCTCACCAGCCGGGCGCTGGTGGCTCACGCCTGTAATCCTAGCTACTCAGGAGGCTGAGATCTGAGGATTGCGGTTCAAAGCCAGCCCGGGCAGGAAAGACCGTGAGACTCCTATCTCCAATAAACCACCAGAAAACCGGAAGTGGCGCTGTAGTTCAAGTGGTAGAGTGCTCGCCTTGAGCTGAAGAGCTGAGGGACAGCGCCCAGGCCCAGAGTTCAAGCCCCACAACCGACCAAAAAAAAAAAATTCCTCACCAGTCAAATCTCCAAGATGGCAAACTCCCTTATGTCATGGTCTCAACCAGGCAGGTGAACCTAGACAAGCTAACATTTAGGAACTCCTTCAAACCAGTGCTTACAAAGTGCTCTTGAGTTTTCAGCTGGGGGTTTGAGGGAGACACCAAAGATGCTGACAGATGGGCAAGTGGGAGAACAGGGAGGAGAGAACTCAGCTCTCCTCTGTTGACTCAGCAGTTGCAGGTGACTAAAGAAAATGTCTTAGTGAGTAACTGTCCTCAGCTTCCTTTGGCAAGTGAGTTCACCAGCTATTTTTATTCCAGGGTGTGTCTTGGAGGTTCTAATTCCCAGCCCAAGTAGCTGAACTTAAACCTTATTCCCTTGAAGCCCATAGAGCAATTTCCTGGAGAAAGGTTAGGTGAGTATAATAAAAAAAATACATTCTCATTATATTTCCAATGATTTAATTTTGGGGAGGCACTGTCCCTGAGCTTCTTTGTGCTTAAGGTTAATGCTCTAGTACTTGAACTACATCTCCACTTCTGGCTTTTGTGTGTGTGTGTGTGTAATTTTTTGCAGATAAAAATCTCACAGACTTTCCTACTGTTCTGAATTCCAACCACGATCCTCAAACCTCACCCTCCTGTGTAGCTAGGATTACATGAGCCACCAGTACCCAACTATCCAATGATTGCTTGACATGTGCATACATACACACACATGCAGGTGTGTATGCATCTATCTATATACAAGCATCTATACCTCCCAGATTGGAACTCTAGGAAATAGACCAACTATTTCTATCTTGGCCTAAATTTTGTAAATTAGGAGAAACTATTGCCCTGTCATCCCTTCAGTTAGTGCTGTTCAAACAGAAGGCAAAAGTAGAACAACTTATATTTTAAGCTATTCAGAGCCGTTTACAGAACACACCAGGCCTGATTTTGTTCTGGGTTCTATCACCAGGACAGGAAGTGAGGTTTTTGTTTTTTGTTTTGTTTTATTTTGCAGGTGGCAGCAGCTCTGTGGGATTGCTTTGTTTTAGGAAACAATCCTTCAATCCACAAGCCTCAGGGCCCAGAAAAGGTCTTTGTTGTTTTAACTTGGGCACTTGTTGTTTGTCCAGCTGTTTTGTCATTTCATGGTGTGGGAGAGTGACTCGTGGGAAGGGAAAAGCAGCAGCCCTTGAGGGCCATCCTAGAAATTCTTCTAGAAGGGACATGGATCTTTCATCTGGAAAGAGCCAGAAGGCCCAGGAGGTGTCTGAATTTTTATCTCCCTCCCATGGAATCCACTTGAGAGTAGCGGGTGCAAAAGAGCACCCAGTGTCTGATAGGAAACCGGGTGCATTTATGGCCCCCCCATTTCACTGATAAGATTCGATCCTAACTCATCCAGGCCTCCAGGCTTAACTGAAGGATGAACACCCAGATTGGTGTCTAGCAAACATTGATCCTGCAGGTTGCTTGGATTGATTTCTGGACTTTATGGTTCACATTTTTTTCAAATACATTTCCAGTAAACAAATGGTACATGAGACTAAGATAAAGAAGGTAAAAAAAATTCTACCTCAGGCAAGTCAGCCAGAGTCCTAAACTGGAGATTCATAGGGTTAAATTCCACCAGTGATTTGGCTAGGGCTCTGAGTGTTGTCTGAGCATCATGGTTAGGGAGGCTGTCTGATAAGCTGGTCATTCAGTCACTCACGCCTGCTGTATCCAATAACTTGTCAATAAATTGCATATATAACTAGCAAAGTGTCCCACCTCCTGAGCAATTGAGTCTCTCCCTTCCTGGGTGTAGACACCATGGCGCAAAGCAAGATTAGAAGAATCCTGTGTTGGCAACAGATAAAGGGATCAAGTGGAAGCGGAGCAGCTGAAGCCTGGGGTAATTTCCCTAAGCTTACTAGACACAGGGGCTCAAAAGCCTTTGAAGGGACAGGAAAGAAATCAGACCAGAAGAAAACATCTGTATGAGCAATGAGTGCCAGAGAGGTGCAGAGTTTTGGAACAGTCACCTCCTACCTCTAGAAGAATCAAACAGCTGCCAAAGCAAACCGTTTTCCAATTGGGTTTTCTTTCATTGTCATTCTTCCCTTCCTAGGGTTGCTGAGCTTTTGAGCTCAGTGTGAAAAATCTCAGTGTGAAAAACTAAGAGGATGTGTTTATGTGGGGAGGCTCTGGAGGGAGCGATTCCAAGGTGGCTAAGGAGGAGGACTAGCTAGAAACTAGACAGAATGGCTTAAAACTTCACTATAGCAAGGTTTCGTAAAGTAACGTTGTAGAAAGCCCAGCTGAGTGGGCCACATCTGGGCATGCAAGTCTGTATCTCAGAGGGGAACTTCTGTAGGGGTCAGAGTTATAAGAATAGCACAGAGCCCTAGCCCCATTGAGTTGGGTCTGTGGTGGGTCATCATAGGAGTACAAGTAGAGGAACTGTTCACTTCATGATCCTGGAAAGGCAAAGGGAGAGAGAGATAAATGGAGAGGGAGAGAGAGAGAGATGAAGAGAGAGAGACAGAGAGAAAGGGAGAGGGGCCTGATTTCACTACTTAACTTCCTCCACTAGAAGCTTCCAGCTCCCAATAGTGCCACATCCAAGTGCAACCAAACTTTTACACATGGGCCTGTGGGGAACATTTTAGGTCAAAACTATAGCATGTAGGTCCAGAAACTCTTTACCAAGTCAGGAGAATTGTTAGACTCTAAAGGACTCATCAGGTCAAGTAGTCATTAGAAATGATTGTATGAAAATTAGTTTTTCACTCTAAAACCTGGGTACCAGTGGTGCCTGTCATCCTAACTACTCAGGAGGCTGAGATCTAAGGATCACAGTTCAAAGCCAACCTGGGTATGGAAGATTGTGAGCCTCTTATCTCCAATTAACCACCAAAAAAGCCCAAAGTGGAGCTGGGACCCAAGTGGTGGAGTACTTGAGCAAAAAAAGCTCAGGGTCAGCACCCAGGTGCTGAGTTCAAGTCCCAGGACTAATACACACCCACACACACACACACACACAGGCTACCACTAGAAAGTATGCTAATTTTCTGTTAGACTCCAGCAATAAAAAGATAGTTTTACCTTTAAAAATAAATATTTTTATTAAGCAATAAGAACTGTACAATTCTGATTCCTGTTGGCCTAGATCTTCAGAAAGTTAGAGGAAAAAGACTGATCCGTCACACTTACTGTCTAATTCTATGCCCACATCCTGTTCTAGATAATCACTTTATGTGGCTTTTGATGTTCATATATTATTTATGTATCTGCTGTATTCATGGGTGTTTACAAGTCTGCTTAGGCCCACCCAGAACAAAGTGCATGTTAATGTAAGAAGCAACTCTGTTGATGGATCCGTAGATGGATGGATGGACTAATTTACAAACCACAAGAATATGTTATCAATTCACCCCCAAGAAACATGACTGCCAAATAGACCAGAATATTTTATCAGCTGCTTAACACATTTGCTTGCCAGTATGAACGCCTACTTGGGAGAAAAGGTCTCAACATGAGGGTCACTCAGTGATAGAGAGCCAGTCTTTCTCAAAATAACTCTAGCTGGCTGCCAGATTACTTTTCTCCCAAAACATGATTCTAGCATTACTCTGCCCCTGCCCAAACACCTTCACAGTCCTACAATGCTCTTTGGAATAAAGCAAACATTCCTTAGCTGGGTGTGTTATAAAGTTGCTCCATTTCAATTTCCATGCCTTTTGTTCACTCTGCCAAACTGAAAAGCCAGTAGTTATGTGAGCACTGTTCATTTTCCTATACCATTGTGTGTATGTGTGTGTGTGTGCTAAGATTGGGACTTGAACTCAGGACCTGGGCGCTGTCTTTTAGCAGTTTTTGCTCAATGACGACACTCTACCCTTTGAGCCACAGCTCCACTTATGGATTTTTGTTGGCTAATCAGAAGTAAGAATCTCATAGACTTTTCTGTCTTGATTGACTTTGAAGCTTGATTCTTACATCTCAGTTTTCTGAGTAGCTAGGATTACAGGCAAGACTCACCAGCAACTGGCTTCCTATAGTGTTTTTAATTCCTCTATCTTCTCCTCTCCTCCACCCCTCCTGAATGCAGGGCCTTGAGCACTTAAAACATGCCCTCTGTCATTTTGGTTTTAGTTTGCTTTTCAGATAGATTTTTATGTTTTGCCCAAGCTAGCCTTGGATCATGAGCTTCCTAAATAGGTAACTCAACATAAAGCTTGACCATCCCAAGGACATTTCTGTGATTTTCATAACTTGTTGAATATTATGTAGATGATATTATTTGCACAATGAATAGCATAATACTGTAATTTGGGGGCTGGAATATAATGATTTCTAATGTTGAGAATAAATAGTTAAGATTTCTTTAAAAGAATACATTATGACATCAATGGCTCACTGCTGAACCATTCAAGGATTTCCAACCCCAGATAAATTTCTTTACTCACTGGAGAAACAAACTGATCCTACATAAAATTAACATATTTAAACTTTTAAGAATTAAAATTTTTTTACAAAATTCAGAAAATATGACAAAAATGTGAAGACATAAGAAATTGGACTCAGATTAGATTTAAGCATCTATCTACTTCTATCTTCCAAATGGAAACCTCTAACCTTAAGTTCCTAGTCTACTGCTAATGCCCTAGGAGAAGATTTCTTAGTGAAAGACTTCACCATAATTTCCTCATAAACATTTGAAAGACTCACTGAACACTCACTGGCTTCCTCCCAAACCTTTCATTCTGAGTTAGAATGTTGGAACTTAATAGAACAAAGAGAAAGCTAGCCAATGGCTCAAATTATCTGCAGATTCCTCTGTGACAAATATTGTCCTTCTTACCAATATGAAACAACTAACAGTGCTAATTATCCACTGATACATTATGCTTTAGATTTATTTTTTTTAATTAGGGTGGTCTTTTGAAAATATTTGCATTTCTTAACAAGTGGTGTGATTCAGACATAAGTAATGTGGCCCACAAATGATGAATGAGTAGCTTCTTTTTTATTTTATTTTTTCAGGTCCTGAAGCCTGGGTGCTGCCCTTGAGCTCCTTTTGCTCAAGACTAGTGCTCTACCACCACTTGAGCCACAGCACTACTTCTGACTTTTTCTGAGTAGTTTATTGAAGGTAAGAGTCTTACAGACTTTCCTGCCTGGGATGACTTTGAAACGCAGTCCTCAGATCTCAGCCTCCTGAGTAGCTAAGATAACAGGTGTGAGCCAGTGCCACCTGGAAAACGTGTAGCTTTTTTTTGTCAGTCGTGGGATTTGAACTCTGGGCCTAGGCACTGTCCCTGTGCTCTTCAACTCAAGGCGAGCACTCTAGCAGTTGAGCCACAGCACCACTTCCAGAGCCCGGCTAAGGCTTACCATCCTGACCACTGTGCCCAACTTAACCAAGACTGCAAAGGCGATGAGACTGCCAATGTGGTTAAGGACTACACTACTCTCAAGTAGAAATCCACTCAAGGTGTCATCTTTTACAAACATCTGCATCCTTTCGAAGTGCCAGACCTCCAAGTATGTAAAAAAGCAGCCTTTGTCCTGAAGAAATGTCAGAGAATTTGTGGAAACCTTTCAGGTTTAGTGTCAGGTTATAGAAAACTTAAGGAGCTCCAAAAATAACTTGACGAGAGAGAGCCTCAACTAAGACTTAAGGGAATTAAATCAGGCAACTAAGGACTGAGGAGTGCTGAGGGAGAGCCCTCAAGGAAAGGAAAACCCAATTTACACAAATCTGGAAGGTGAGAAAGAGCAAACCACATTTGCAAGTTGCTGATAGCTTCCTGTGACAGGGAGTCTACTGAGAAGGGAACAGATTCAGAATCAATCCAAGCTTATTTACAAAATGAGCTAAGAGCTTGAGCTGTGAGCTCTGATATAGAGCACTATTCTGGACACTGATCAGCCAACCAAGGGTGTTAGCAAGATGGTGGTGAGATCATTCAAAGGCTTTAGAACTGCCCTGTTCTGCCAGGGGGCTGGTGGCTCACGCCGGTAATCCTAGCTACTCAGGAGGCTGAGATCTGAGGATCGTTGTTCAAAGCCAGCCTGGACAGGAATGTCCATGAGACTCTTATCTCCAATAAATCACCCAAAAAAAACTGGAAGTGGTGCTGTAGCTCAAGTGGTAGAGCACTCACCTTGAGCTGAAGAGCTGAGGGATAGCACCCAGGCCCAGAGTTCAAGCCCCATGACTGACCTCAAAAAAATGTCCTGTAGTGTGGTCAATGGATTGTGGAAAGACAGAAAGAGGCAGGGAGACTGACAAATGGGCAATAATAGCAATGAAATGATTTCAGCGTGACAATGGCAATCATCATGGAAATAGAAATAAATGAAGGGGAAAGTGGGGATGGGATGGACTTTTGTGTATGTGCCAGTACCAGAGCTTACACTTGGGGCTGGGGCACTCTCCCTTAGCTTTTTGCTCAAGGCTGACACTCTAATACTTGTGTCATATCTCTCCTTCTACTTTTCTTTTTGGTGGTGGTTATTTGGAGATAAAAATCTCACAGACTTTCCTGATGGGCTGGCTCAAACCATGATCCTCACATCTCAGCCATGACAGATAGATAGATAGATAGATAGATAGATAGATAGATAGATAGATAGATAGATAGATAGATAGATAGATAGATAGAGAGAGAGAGAGAGAGATAGAGAGATAGAGAGATAGAGAGATAGAGAGATATAGTGTTCATTTACATACAAAAAAGAAATGGGGTATGAAAAGCAAGATAGCTTGGGAACAGGTGCAGTGCACTTGGGTTTTGAGCTGAGGAGTGGCTTGCTCAGGTCTATATTTTAGAAAACAGAATATATGATGACGGACAAATTTAGAAAGAGAAGATATACAACATTCCCAAACCCCTGAATATGATACAACATCTGTTCATGCACCTCCTTTGGGCTTGCATGGTTATTCCTTCAGTCCCAGGAGACTGCACCAGACTTCCTGCCAGGCAGGCCAAGACATTCATAACTACTTTCAACAAGTCTTTTCAGGAACCTGGCCAGTTTCTCCATCTCAGAATATCACATTGGCTCTAGTTCCTTGCAGCAGACATTGTGGGTTATGTGAAAATACTCTCTTTCTCTGGCCTCTATCGGATTGGATAAATCTTGACTGGTCTAAATCAATCACACTGGTCTCATTTCTCCTCAAAGCAGTTGCTTTACTGAGACATGTATGACCCAATTCTGGCAAGTAAGATGAGACAGAATCTTCTAGAAGGGTGATATTCTTCTGCTTGCGTCAGCAGCACATATACTAGAAGGGTGATATCCTGGGGAAATTTCCTTAGCTCATTTAAAGAGACACAAAGAAAAGATCGTTTTGTATCTCTGAAGGTATGATGGTTCATATCCTGCAGTTTTCTTGGGATTAAGAAGGGAACTCATCCTGCCTTTGAGAATTTTCCTGGGTTATGATTTTTGAAATGCTGAGGGTGGCTATGGACAAAGGTGAAAAGAATGTTGGGCTAGCTGTTCTCTAGAAGAGTTGGAATTAAACAGGCCCAGAAATCAGCCTACCTTGGAAGTTTGTATCATGTCAACTGGGTTTTGTCTTCATGGTTTTAACCAGCGGAAGTTGCATCTTCTATTCTTTGTACCAGATAAAATTCTTTCATCATTCAATTGACTACATCTCTTCAAATTCTTCATTCCCTTCCCCCTTTCCTCGCTGACAAACAGTGAGTGGATCATCTACAGTGGAGTCTGTCCCATGAAGCTGAAGAGAATGATAAGGAGAGGGTGAGGAACAGTAACTGGCCATCTTCCTGTCTTTGTGTGTTTGACTGACTGAATATAGGCGTGGCAGTACCATTTCCGAATATTCAAAAGAGCCAGTGGTACAAGTGGTTTTTGTGTGTATGTGTGAGACAGGTGGCAAAAGAGTCCTTACCTTATCGCAGCCCCATTTCACAAAGGGCTGCTGAGAGCCACTGGAGCCTCTACTAGCCAGCCAGCCCCGCTCCTACAGAAACATAAAACCCTCCGAGAGGCTGTGAGCTGCTGACAGGGCTGGATTTGTGACTTGGTCCAGGGAAAAGATGTCAAAAAAAAAAAATGTAGTCCTTCATCTCCTTCAGCACAGCAGGAGGTCCAGCAGAGAAAGCTGCCTGTCAACTTCCATTTCATGACTCATCTTTCTTCCCGTTTTCATTTTTTTCTGAAATGGGGATGTGTCTCACAACTGATACATAACATTTGGTGCAATATTATTTCTTGTCCCCAAAAATGTTCTTAAACAGACGCGTGTCAACACAATTGCTGGAGAAACACGGCTAGAGCTACCCTCCTCCGGGGAGACAGTACCGCCAGCCAGCCAGTGTCTTCTGCCGAGAGATGCCTTTGTCTGTGCCAAGTCTTTCCCTGGGGAATGGTGCCCACTGAACTCGGATGACAAAGTGCCCCCACATGGCATGGCTATGTGGGTTGGAGACCCACCAGCAGTGGCCAGGAATGTCTGGTCAGCTTGAAATGCTTGTATTGTAGGTTTTGTTTTTTTAGAGTTTTGTTTTGTTGGTGGCGCTAAGGATTGAACTCAGAACCTTATGCTTGCTAGGTAGGTGCTCTGCCATTTGAAACACACCTCCAGTGCTTTTGATTTTCATTTGTTTCCTAGATAGGGTATCTGCTGACTTTGCCTGGCTGGCCCGAAATCACGAGCCTCCTACCTCAATCTCTGGCATAACTGGGGTTGAAGTTTATGTGATGCCATGCCCAGCTTTCCTTTCGCAGTTAGAAGTTCGTCTTGTCTTTGAAATTTTCCTGTTGCATGATTTTTAGATTGTACAACAATAAATCTCCTTCCTCCCCCCGTCCCCCGGAGTAAGATCTTACTTCAAGAAATCCTATACAAAGAAATAAATACCGTCAATAGGTTCTTTACCTATCAATGAATACTCACTTCTTCATAAACTTCTGAATTACCTCCCTGGAGCCCTGTTTGAAAATGACTTCTAAAATTAACAGATACATATTTAAAAGCAATGAAGCCCTGAGGAAGAAATCAGACAATTCAAAACTTGCAAGTTTACCTAGTTCAACATCCTCTAAGGAATCTAAAACTCAGAGAGCTACAAGGCCCACTCAGAGTGAATTTATAATAGAACTGGAGTCAGAATCTCATCTAACTAGATCAGCTTACTGGTAGGATGCTGCAGTTTAGCTGTAGCTCTCCGTGGCCCTTCCTGACAAGTGCTTCCCAGTCCTGTGATCAGAGACCTAATCAACAGCTCCTGGTAGAAGAGCTTCCTCCCCTGAGGAAAGCCAGCAGGACTCCCATCTCTCAGTCACTGCATTGCCTGCTCTGGTCCCTGGCCCTCAGAGGAGGGGGCACCTACCCGTCATAATCGCTGCAGCTCAGCAAGCACTTCTTGCTTCTCCTGCTTTCCCCTTCCCTGAGCCAGCTGTTGCCATCGTACAGAGGCAGACCACCGCTTCTCCATAGACCCTGCAATGCACACATCAAGGTTGGCCAGCTGAGCTCCAGGGGAAATAGATTCTTCCCCTTCTTTTGTTCACCCACATCCTGGGAATAGCCATCCAGAAATGCCTAGTGAGCACCTCAGATCATAGTCCCCCTGCTTTCTCCCAGGAACCACTCCAAAGCATAGCAGACCCTGAAGGGCTAGCCTGAATTTGTGCCATTTGCAAACTCCATGGTACAAGTACATCACCTTCATGTGATGTTGGCGGCTTCCGGTGTAAACAGGATGCACAGTTGTGCTGAGCTTAGGGCGGTGTGGTGAGGGCCTGGTGAGATAATGTGGGTATCTAGCACTAATGAGAACGCTGTTGCATCGGAACCTGGTATTATTAATGCCAATCACAACCTGGCTGGAGTTGTTGGTAGCTATTTTGCATGAAGCATCTGCCTCCCAATAACAGGAAGATATTGAAAAGCTGTTCGTTTTCTGTTAGGTTGGAGGATGTGAAATAAACTGATTGGACTCCATTGAAAGCCACATTTTCAGCTGGGAATGTAGCTTAGTGGTAGAATGCTTGCCTAGCATGCATGAAACCCTGGGTTTGATTCCTCAGTACCACCTAAACAGAAAAGGCCAGAAGTGGTGCTGTGGCTAAAGTGGTAGAGTGACAGCCTTGAGCACAGAAAGGCTCAGGGACAGTGCCTAGGCCCTGTGCTCAAGCTCTGAGACTGACAGAGAGAGAGAGAGAGAGAGAGAGAGAGAGAGAGAGAGGGCGGGCACTAACTCCTCTGTAGAAGCCGTGCTCCAGTGCTTACTGTGGGGTTGGCCCACATCCTGAACAACTGGATACTACAATACCAGCTCTTCTCAATAAATGCAGTGATCCTTTGGATGACAAAATAATAATGAAACCCAGCTTTCTCTGATATTTTTTGCCAGTCCTCGGGCCTGGGAGCTGTCCCTGAGCCTGTTTGGGCTCAAGGCTGCTCTACCACTTGAGCCACAGCGCCACCTCTGGCATTTTCTGGGTAGTTTATTGGAAATAAGAGTCTCAGAGACTTTCCTGTCCTGGCTGGCTTCAAACCATGATCCTTAGATCTCAGCCTCCTGAGTAGCTAGGAATACAGGTGTGAGCCACTGGCACCTGGCCTTTGTTTTAAT
The DNA here is from genome assembly GCF_000151885.1 of Dipodomys ordii. NCBI lineage: Eukaryota > Metazoa > Chordata > Mammalia > Rodentia > Heteromyidae > Dipodomys > Dipodomys ordii. The sequence continues at coordinate 8,784,425 of NW_012267338.1, forward strand.
CTTTATTAGAACAAAAATGGTTTTGCACTTTTATTTTTCTTTAGAATCATAGTATTTCTGTTGCTGTTTAAGATAGTGTTTGTTTTTTTTTCAGTTTCAGGGCTTGAACTCAGAGCCCATGGGCTGTCCCTAAGCTTTTAGCTCAAGGCTAGTGCTCTACCACTTTGAACCACAGCTCCACTTCCAATTTTTAGATGGTTAATTGGAGATAAGAATGTCACTGAGGGCTGGGAAGGTGGCTCAGTGGTAAAGTGCTTGCCTTGAGCTGAAGGGCTGAGGGACAGGGCCCAGGCCCAGAGTTCAGGCCCCACGACCAGACCAAAAAAAAAAAGAAAAGAAGAAAAGAAAAAAAAGAATGTCACTGACTTTCCTGCCTGGGCTGGCTTCAAACTGTGATCCTCAGATCTTAGTCTCCTGAGTAGCTAGGATTATAAGCATGAGCCACTAGTGCCTGGCTTAAAATAGTATTTTTAATTTTTTTCTTGGCAATACTGGGGTTTGAACTTTGCATTTGCCAGGCAGCAAGTGCTCTACCTCTTGAGTCATGTCCCTCGTTCTTTTTTTAACTCTCATTATTTTTTCAGATAGAGTCTTATACTTTTAGCCTGGGCCACCCACCGACCATGGTCTTTCTATCTCTGCCTTGTGAGTGTATGAGATGACAAGTAAGTACCACCATGCCCAGCTGGTTTTTGAGATAACATCTTTTTGTTTGTTTTGATTGAGCTGTCATTGACTATAATCCTTTCATTTCTGCTTCCTATAACAGCATGTTTCCTAATTATGATTTTTGTGTGTCTGTTGCTAGTGTATCAATTGAATTTTTGCTCTCACATCTAGCCATCTTGTCAAATTCATTGATTAGTTCTAATAATTAGCCTGCAGATTCCCTTGGATTTTCTATGTAGACTATTATATAATATGTGAATAATGACAGTTTTGTTTCACTCTTAGTAATCATGTACCTCTCACTTGACATTTTAAAATGTAATTTTCCTTAACTGATTGTACTCATCAGATGACTATTAAATAAATTCAATAATGATGAACAATTTTTCTTACTAATTTGTAGTGCGATGCTTTTTATTTTTCATGATTACATGAAATATTTTTGGTGAGTTTTGCTATAAACTCCTTACCAGAGTGAGAAAGTTTCTATCACTAGTTTTCTAAATGACTTCTATCATGAAAGCATATTTAATTTTATCTAATGCTTTTTTTAAAATTAGATAGTGAGATGATCATGTGGCTTTTCTTATAAGATATTAATGTGGAGAATTGGAGCAGTAGATATTCATCAGAATTATACATGCTTCAGAGAATAACAGTTCCATTACATAGGACTTTATATTCCCACCAGCAGTCTATAAGAATCCCAGCTAGAGCCAAGCACCGGTGTTCATACCTGAAATCCTAGCTACTCAGGAGGCTGAGATCTGAGGATCGCAGTTCAAACCCAGCCCAGGCAAGAAAATCCATGAAACTCTTATCTCCAATAAACTACTAGAAAAAACTCAGCAGTGGAGCTGTGGCTCAAGTGACAGAATGCTCACCCTGAGCTGAAAAGCTCAGGGACAGCGCCCAGGTCCATAGTTCAAGCTCTAGAACTCACCCCCCCAAAAAAAAATAGAATCCCAGCTCAGATCCCTCCTCATCCACACATATTTTGTTTTGTTTTGTTTCCGTAGATTTAATTTAGCAGTTTTATAAAAATTTGAGCTTCATAAAATCCTACCAGACATAAGCTAACAAAAATTAACTGATGCAGGGTAAATCACACCAAAATACTGTAAGCCAGTAGATCAATCAATAACTTTGCATACTAATAGCTCCATTCAAAGTTAAGATTGACACAATAATCCCAAACCTGCTGTGATTACTTCAAGGAATTTGTGAGTCTATTATCTATCCACGATGTCAGTAATAGTTATAATCTATTGATATAATTTCATGTGAGTTCTCATATTGCTTTTGAGGTGTACAGAGGCTTTATTTTTCATTTCAATAAATATCATTTTATATGATCAGCGGCACATAAACATTGCACTTTTCTGTATCACAATGTGTGAATGCCTAGAGTCCCTGTAGGATTTATCATGTCCCAGTGTAATTTACTTTTTTTTTTTTTGGTGCCAGTCCTGGGGCTTGAACTCTGGGCCTCGGTGCTGTCCCTGAGCTTCTTTTGCTTAAAATAGCACTCTTACCACTTGAACCACAGTCCACTTTCTGCTTCTTTTGTAGTTTAGTGGAGGTAAGCATCTCACAGACTTTCCTGTTCAGACTGGCTTCAAACCATGATCCTCAGATCTCAGCCTCCTAATTCACTAGGATTACAGCCATGAACCAATGTCCTGGTGTATTTCAGAACTAGTAAAGCATGCATCATTTGTCTCTCTGAGCTTGGCTCACCTCACCTAACCTGATTTGTTCTACAGCCATCCATTTCTCTGCAAATGACATAATATTCTTTCTAATGGCTGTGTAAAATTCCTTTGAGTATAGATACCACATTTTTTGGATCTCACTCATCTATTGTAGGGCATCTCAGCTCTTTCTATAACTTGACTATTATGAATAGTACAGCAATGAACATGGATGCACAAGTGTCTTTACTCAAAGGTTTTTTTTTTGTAATGAGTGAGAATACAAACATCAGGGTTTGAATCCTGACTTGGACATCTCTTACATATGTGATATGGGGTAACTAGAAAACCTGAACTGAAGTTCTCACATTTGTAAATGGGAATCGTGGTCAGACTCACACACAAGTGTTATTCTGAGAATGACACATAGAGGTTAATCTAATGCCTGGTTCAAAGTCTCTGCTTATTAAAATAGCTGTTATTGTTTATCAAAAAGTTTGGACACAAATTACTTCAACTACCAGAGGAGAAATGGAGCATTCAAGCAAATCTGAGCAGATAGGTACAAAAATTGCCTAAGATTGAAACAAAAATGTTAAAGCTGGAATGTATCCCCAAATTAAAAACAAATCAGATAAAAGTTTAGTCTCAAGAACCTGTAAGTAGAAGGAATAAAAAGTTCACTTCTTCACTTCTTCACTCATGAAGGTTGCTCAGGGGCTGGGAAGGTGGCTCAGTGATAGAGTGCTTGCCTCACATGCATGAGGCCCTGGGTTCGATTCCTCAGCACCACATAAGCAGATAAAAGCGGGAAGTGGAGCTGTGGCTTAAGTGGTAGGGGGCTAGCCTTGAGCTGAAGAGCTGAGGGGCAGTGCCCAAGCCCAGAGTTCAGGCCCCACAACCATCAAAAAAAAGAAGAAGAAGGTTGCTCAGCTTCCACAATGATGGCTGAAAATTGTTCCTGAAATTAAAGAAAGCTGTTGGCTAAGTAAAAACTGGAAATTGTTTAGTTAATCGTCTTATAAACAGTGGCCTTTACATGTTACAGAACAGAGAAAACAGGAAGAATTATTAGGATTGGTCCAGAATCTCTCTAGAAGGTGCGCAAGGCTGGCTGACTCATTACAGAAGAATCTGTGAGGAAAATGGCATGGTGGGATAGTGGCCACCAATGCTAATGCACTCATTCATTTATTCACCTTCTCATTCACTTACCCAAATAATTGTATGTGTTTGTGTGTGTGTGTGAGAGAGAGAGACAGAGACAGAAAGAAAAACAGAGAGAGAGTGTGTATGCTCATACTAGGACTTGAACTCAGGCTAGGGGTGCTGTTCCCCAAAAAGCTGGAAGTAGACTCATAGGTCAACTGGTAGTGAAAAAGGTTCAAGGAGAAAACCCAGCCCCAGAGGTCAAGTCCAAGGACCAGCACCCCAAACAAAAGAGAAAGGAGGCTGCTGAACACAATAGTTACCCAAAGGAGCTAACATTGTCACCATCAGAGTGCAAATCCCTCCCCAGTGCAGGGAACTGGAAGAAAGGTACCAAGAACTGATCTAGAACGAGAGTGCCAGGACACGGGTACCGTGCAAGGCAGGGGCCACAGCAGGTCGCCAGAAGAATCACAGAAGAGAAGGGTTTCAGTATGTAGCCCTAGGAACACAGCTGGGCAGTAGGGTTTGACTGAGTGCACCAGGCCGGGGCAGCAGGCTTAGTCTCTCAGGGCTGTCCATGACACACTGTGTGGTGGGGGTGGGGGAGGAGGTGGGCAGACGCCAGAGAATAATCACAGCTGTGAGCACTAAGCCTAGATTGCCATGGCAACACAGAGAAGTAAATAAGGAAAGAGGGATGGGAAGGAAGGAGAGGAGAAGAGTGTTTGAGTGTGTGAGTGTGTGTGTGTGTGTAAAACCACTAGTACTGGGGCTTGAACTCAGCGTCTGGGCACTGTCCCTTGGCTTCTTCACTCAAGGCTGGCGCTTTTCCACTTGAACACAGCTCCACTTCTGACTTTTTGGTAGACAATTGGAGATAAGAGTCTCACACACTTTCCTTCCCTGGCTGCCTTCCAACCATGTTACTCAGATCTCAGCTTCCTGAGTAGCTTAGGATTACAGGTGTGAACCACAGCTGCCTAGCTTGAGAGGAAAGATTGGCACAGGGTCTTGAGAAAGAACCTGTACCAGACAGGAATTCAGAGGGACCTTCTAGGAAAGGAAGCCCAGAGCATTGCCAGCATGTCACCAGGGGAACAGCCTGCTGGGGCAGATGCATGTCATTTATGAGAAGAGGCTGGACAGAGGGCTTGGGCTGGCCAGCCCATCTAGAAGCAAGCTGTCTGTATCTTGATCTTCCGAAGTTTCCATCAGGAGACAGATGTGCACACAGCTGGCCTGCAGGCCTCGTCTACTTGGCCTCACTCAGGGCAACAAGGCCGGTGGGCTGGCACTGGGAATAGATCCTCCCCTCCCCTCTCTTTCTCTAGAGCTGGGGCTTTCCCTCAGCTGTAGCCATGCCTGCAGCTTCTTTCCCCAGGCAGGTCCCTGGGAGACCAAAGCAGGTGTGGCTGCAGGCCCCAGCTCTGGAATGCAGAGGCACAGACCACCCACCATGAGTCACTCTAATGCCTCTAAGACGCAACAGCTGCAGCCTGGCTTCTGGCCCCGTCAAAGTGTCCACAAAGGGAGGCTCGTGTGTCCCTAGGCAAACCCAGCAACTCCACCCACATGGCAAGCACTTCACCGTGGTCCATGAGCATGTGTGGAATGAGCTCTCTCCATCATGCAGTCCGTGGCTGGAGGCCTCAGGCCCTTCTCTCTCTGGAGGAGGAGATGGATGGCATTTCACTCTGAATTCTCAATGTGTAGGGAAAACTCCTTCAGGGTTATCTCTGGTCAAGGATCCAACAGCTGCTCCCCACTGTCTACGCAGAATAAAATGCTTTCACTGAAGCATTACGGACACAGGCGGCAAAACAGATAAGCGTGAGATCTGGGCCGTGGGAGGCCTGGTTATCTGGAATGCTTTTCCCTATCCCAGAGAGGACTATTTATCTGAGGAGCACTGTGACCATGTACGTTCCGATAATATAATTTCCTGGGGAATCACACATATCAGGAGCCACTCGCCATCCTCTGGACTTTAAAAAAAAAAAGAAAAGAAAATCAGTGTGTCTCTGCCTGGTAAGGCGAACAGGATGTGTGGTGTGGAGGAGGGGAGGATTTGAGGAGTGGTTGCTCCATGTGAATGACAGTCTCGGGAGCTTAGTGGGGAAATGGAGAAGTCAGGGAGCTGGGGATGGAAACGATCTGGAAGGAGACAGGCTTACAGTAGGAGGCTCTGGAAGGCTGTTTCCCTGGGACCTCCCCTGGTGACATTGCCTTTGTTGACGCTGTTTCTTTGGATGAAAGTAGTAGTTTTTAGTCTGGGCTGCATGAAGCTCTAGGAGCACCAGATAAAGTAAGAGTAAGGATTGAGATATTGAGTTCTATTCCCGATTCCTCCATGTCACACAATGGGCTTTGCTTTGAGATGTCTTTTGGAAAAGTGAGTCAAGTCAACTAGACACAATAGCCAGATACTTATTCAAACAGCAGTGTAGACGTCAAAGGGAAAGCAATGTGACAGGAGATTAACACTGAAATCAGCTGGCTTGAGCAAAGTAGATTGCACACGCACACTGGCACACACACACCCCTGTAATGTGAGTGGGCCTCATTCCAACAGTAGAAGAAAAGAGGGGAGAAAACACAAGTTCCCCAGAAAAAGAGGGAGTTCTGTCTCCAGTCTGCTTCAGACTCAAGTTGTAGTTTTTTTTTTCTCTTCCTCCAAGAATTCAACCTACTCTGTTTCTCCAGCAAACTTTAACACTGTAGGCTTTTTAATTTTAGAGGGATGAGTGAAGCAATTTGTAAAATATTGTAGATACAATATAGAAACCAGCAAAAGAACAAACATGTTAATGTTGTTGGTCCTTGCTGTAGAAGGAACATACAAATACAGAATGGGCCGTGTAAGAAAGATGGGGGGGAGGTCAAGAGGAGGGAAGGCAGACAAAGGGAGAAAGGAAGGATGGGTGAGAACAGTCCTAATATGAAAACGGAACCTGCAACTTGAGGGAGAGAATGGGGTTGGGAGAGATAATAAAAGATGTGGCATGGATCAAGATGCATTACAGTCATAAACTGATGGGTTAAATTGAAGCTCCTTTGTGTAACACTTAGAGATCATTTAAAAATGAATAATAAAGAAGTCTGTGTCTGATGTCATAGAAATGTTCCCGATTACAGAAGATACAGACGACTGAAAGAGAATGACAGCCGGATGCCATGCCCGACCCTGGGCTGAATCCTGCACCCAAGGAGAAAGATAGAATGCAGGGAACATTATTAGATCAGTAGATAAAAACTGGGATGCGACATGAGGTTAGATAAAAGTATTATATCACTGTGGATTTGTGGAGTTGGTAACTGTATGGAGATTATGTAAGAGAGCATCTCTATTCTTAGGAGACATACCCTGAAGTATTTAAAGACAAAGTGCAGAGATGTGACTTATACTCAGTTCAGAAAAAAAGAATCCTGTACACACACATGGATACACACATGCATACAGAGAGTGGGGGGAGAGAGAGGAAAAGGGCAAGGGAAGAGGGAGACAGAGATAGGAGAGAGAGAGAAAGGGAGAGAGGGAGACAGGGTGGGAAGGAAGGAGTGAGACAAGGAGGGAAGGAGAGAGATAGGAGAGGGAGGAGAAGGGAGGAATAGAGTTAGGGAGGGAGGAAAAAAGAAAGAGGAAAGAGAGGGAGGAGGGAGAAAGGGAAGGAGAGACAGAGGAAGGGAGGGAGAGACAGAGGAAGGAAGGGAGGAAGACCTCAAGAGAAAGAGAGAGGGAGAGGCAGAGAAAGAGAAAGAGAAGAAGAAAAAGAAGAAGGAGAAGAAGAAGAAGAAGAAGAAGAAGAAGAAGAAGAAGAAG
>NW_012267338.1:8791909-8796110 GCF_000151885.1 Dipodomys ordii
AGAAGGAAGAGGAAGAAGAAGAAGAAGAAGAAGAAGAAGAAGAAGAAGAAGAAGAAGAAGAAGAAGAAGAAGAAGAAGAAGAAGAAGAAGAAGAAGGAAGAGGAAGAGGAAGAAGAGGAAGAAGAAGAAGAAGAAGAGAAAAAAAGAAAAGGAGGAGGAGGAAGAGGAAGAAGGGGGGAGAGGATACTGTGGAGGTGACAGCATCCATGTTAAGGCCAGCCACCACCGAGGCTGGGTCAACTGGTCTTTGGTCCTGAACAATGGTGACACTGGGCACTGGTTAGCTCTGCCACCTCTCGGTGCCCCTGAGCTGAGGCACGTGTTATGCAAGCCCTGCCCTCTCCTTACAACCTTGTCCAGTGCGAAGCAGAGCCCACACCCTGAACCTAGACACTGAGGACAGTTGACAATGGGCTCTTCACTGAGGTGGGGGACCAAGAGAGAAGGGGCAGCTCCCTAAGACAAGCAGTCACGTGGCTACACCATCATTTGAAGCTCAATTTCTTAATATCCTGTTCCTTCTTGACTCCGGCAGCCCCAACCCCCCCCACCCCATTCCTGGGCTTCAGTGGGCTCCATCCCGTGTCACAGAAAGTCCGCACAAAGCAGCTTTGTGTCTGCGGGGAAGAGTCAGAATTCCACACCCCACTGCTGCTCACTGTCCGGTTGTGAACCTTGTCCCATGACTGCACTTCACCATTGTGAGGATGCTGGAAGGCATGGAGGATGGATGCTATCTGGCACCCAATTGCAAGGTCTTTGTGAAAGAGAGACCATTGTAAGTTTATGCCACATATGTTGATTTTCTCAGCCTAGAATGGCTTTTACTGATCTTGGTGGCTTTCCTGATCTCTCCCCCTGCCTTTTGTGACTTAATAAAAAAGAAAAGCAAAACAAAAAAGAAAAAACAAAATAGCAACAAACTATAGCTTCTCTGTGCCTCAAGCTGGCAGTGTGTTAAATCCTTTCTGTTATAATTACCTGTGTACAACTTGCACTGTGATCTGAAGTAGAGGCTAGCAATAAATTACTGAAATCACTCCTGCAGTTTAATGAGCTTTACCGTCTCTATAAAACCTTCCTGTTAGGCCAGGCTTCACTTGGTCACGCTGCAGAACAATATTGCTATGGAAAGAAAACTATTGCTGGTCATGCTCTTTTATGAGCTCCAAAGACCAGAAACTGGTCCATATCCGTTACCAGCTGACCCATCCTCAATGCAGCTTCTGCTCAGCATGCAGGGTCTTAGTCCGCAGTGGCCTACAGGTCAAAAGGTCATGGCCATCACAAATATGTCCTCATCTGCGTCAAAATAGAATCAGTACATTAACTACAAGTCAGCAGGCCATTTGTGAAGTTTGCCAGGCACAAAGCTGAGTCCTTTTGATCAAAGATCAGTGAGAGAGATATTCCCCAGTGTGTGCGGAGTGATTTATTGTCAGCAAATGAATGAATAAATAAATGCATAGGTACCATTGGCCAACATTGGTTCCAAACTAGTTCAGTTGTCTTAATCCTTCAATGACATTTGCAGAGTGAACAGCTAGCTTCCTTCCCGTGGCCAGAAAAGACTGTGAGAATGCACAGAGTGTTTCTGATGATGAGCAGGACAAAGTTTCATGATCTTCAGAAATCCAAGAAGTTAGACTACCTGCTATAATGCTATAAAGCTTATAATGCTTATAATCCCCACTACTCGGGCAACAGAATCAGGGGTGCTCAGTTCAAGACCAGCCTGAGCAAAATGGTCTCAAGACCCACATCTCAACAAATAACTCAGCCATGCTAGTGTGCACCTGTCATTTATTCAGGAGGGTATAGGTAGGAAGATAATGGTCTGAGACTAATCCTGGAGAAAAACAAAACAAAACAAAAACAAATGCAAGACCCTATCTTGCATCAAGCAAAAAAAAAAAAAAAAGACTGGGTATGGTTCAAGTGGCACTGGCCTAGCAAGCATAAGACCCTGATTCCCTCTAAATTGTTCAGTCAAGATGTTGGAGGGTTTGACTGGAGTTGGGGAATCAGCTTGTAAAGCATCTCACACACCAGACCTGTAAATTAGTGCCATTCTGCTTAATCTGACAAGACTAGACAAGGCATGTGGTATACATTGGATAGGCAGGATGAGGCTAATAGAAGGCGATAACCCTACTGATTGTGAGGGAAAGGCATTGTTCCCTAGGAGCTCCAAATCCTACCATTGCATTATTTACTGTAGGAGAAGCCAACAGACATACCACAGAGACTCAAGCATCCGTCTGCAGATATCTACGTATTCCAGAGCTAAGGCCTCTTGCCAACAACCAGCAGTCATGTGACAGGTATTTGAGTGTATGCCTACAGAAGCAAATCTTCCCACCTTGGACAAGTTTTCAGATGACCTCAACCTCAGTCAGTGTCTTACCAGTCAGCTTGTAGAGATTCACAGGTAGAATCACCAGGCTACTCTACTCTGGGACTCCTGAGCTTAATTACATCTAAAATATACTCTTTCCTGAGACTGATCTTTCCATGACTCTTGGCTGTAACTTCTGGCTTTTGGTCTTGCCTTCTGATTCTTCCTGTTCTATTTAGAGAACCAGAAAGTGTTCATGCTTCAATTGTGTTTAGATCTTCATGTTTAAGTTGTTCCTTCGCTCCTTCTCCTCTCACAGATTATTCTAAGTAGCAAGAGGAATACCAACAGTTCTTTTAACACTGTGACAGGAAATCTCTTTAGCCAGGTTGTACAAGTTGTGCAATTCATTATATGCATTTTCTTTTTTTTAATATTTATTTCATAGGAAAAAATGTTGCTAAATTTTCTATCTTGCTCCAAGATATTTTATCTTCTAGTTTCTGAAAAAAAATCTGTTCCAGATTCTCCTCTTAGCCTTCATTAGCACATCCTTTAAGGTCACACCAGGCTTCAGTTCACAATTTAGAAGTCTTCCTCACCCCTGTGTGACATAGCTCCACATTTTTGGGGTTTTGCTGTAGAAATATCCCATTTGTGGTCCCAAGATAACTACTAGTTATCTGTGTGCAACAAGCTAACAGAAATATTTCTTACTGCATGTAAGTTCAGCGGCTCAGGAGCCCCAGAGTAGAGTAGCCTGGTGGTTCTACCTGTGAATCTCTACAAGCTCATTGGTAAGATATTGACCGAGGTTGAAGTCATCTGAAAACTTGTCCAAGGTGGGAAGATTTGTTTCTGTAGGCATACACTCCAATACCTATCATATGACTGCTGGTTGTTGGCAAGAGGCTCTGTAATATGTAGATATCTGCAGAGGGATGCTTGAGTCTTTGTGTTATGTACATTGGCTTCTCCCACAGTAAATAATGCACAGAAGAGCAAGGTGGAGGCTGTAATGCCTTTTACAACCTAGCCATGGAAGTCTTCCCTATTGTCTCGTATCTTACTGGTTCCTCTGGTTAGCTCTAGTTATTTGGGAGGTACGACACACACTCAGAAACTCCAAGAGACAATCATGATCAGGACCATCTGAAGTTGCCTACGCTGATGGCAGATTGACAATGATGACAGATACCTAAAATAATGTGTTTAGAAGATTTCTAGTGGACGGTTACATGAGAGAAAACATTAGAAACTGTTAGAGCAGTACAACTTTTAACAGTTACCTGAAGTAACTTGTTACGTTATGGTCTGGATGTAACCTGTTAGTGCAGAAACAGACTGAAAGGAAAACAACCATGTTAGACTATTTATTTTTAAGTGAGGAGAATATGAATTTTTTAAATTACTTGTTTTCAAATTTTTCTTTCTTTCTTTCTTTTTGTCAGTCATGGGGCTTGAACTCTGAGCCTGGGCGCTGTCCCTCAGCTCTTCAGTTCAAGGCTAGTGCTCTACCACTTAAGCCACAGTGCCACTTCTGGCTTTTTCTGTTTATGTGGTGCTGAGGAATTGAACTCAGGGCCTCATGCATTTGAGGCAAGCACTCTACCACTTAACCACCTTCCCAGTCCCTGTTTTCAAAATTTTCTATAGTATATATAAATGAGTTGGATAATTATGAAACCTATACAACCTGAGAACATCATGAAAAAAATTAGTTTAAAAAAGGTAAGGGCTGGGAAGGTGGTTCAGTGGTAGAGCGCTTGCCTTGTATGCCTGAGGCCCTGGGTTTTATTCCTCAGCACCACATAAGAAAAAAGAATAAAGCCGGAAGTGGCGCTGTGGCTCAAGTGGTAGAGC